>NW_028234435.1:368675-373675 GCF_977035675.1 Penaeus japonicus
TCCCCTTCACCGCTTCCCGTTCACCATACGCCACGTACCACAGCCTCGGCCTCTGGGGATCGAGCAATTCGACCTCCTTCAAACAGTGTCGTCGGCGGGAGCTTAGGGACCTAGAGGGGGGTGGGGGTGGGGGGGGCTTTGAAAATTGATGCCGAGATTCTCAATGGGAGGAAAGATTGGAAGGGAGGGGGTGGGGGAGGGAGGGAGGAGGAGAGAGGGAGGGAGGGAGGGAGGGAGAGAGAGAGAGGGAGAGAAGGAGAGAGAGAGAGAGAGAGAGAGGGGAGGGAAAGGAGTAGGAGGGGGAGGGGGAGAGCGAAGAAAGGAGGAGGAGGGTGAAAGGGGGAAGAAAAGAAGTAGGAGGTGGAGGGGGAGAAGGAATTCTTTATTATTGCCATTATTATTCTTAGGAGGAAGAGGGGGTGAAACAAGGAATGGGAGAAGTATTTAAATGTATTAATAGAATTGATTATGACAAATGTGAATGAAGGTATAAATGAGACTGAATAACCTGACACCTGTGACTTGTCGCTCGTTATCCGCAAAGATAATACCACGATCTTGGATGATTTGAAGCCCAAGCGGTGTTCCTGTTCTCTTGCGTCGCGAGGGAGGCGTCTTCCCTTATTTTCCTTCTTCTGTCTATATAATCCTTCACGGGTCACTCTGGCGCACCTCCAGTCCAGTAGATGTCCAACTTATATACGTGCATCGCCATGGCGTTGGAAGTTCTTTGCTGACGGACTTTAGCTCGAGAGGGATTAGCAGGGATTGGGAGAAGCGAGAGGAGAAGAAAGGGGAAAGGTAGGAAGAGGGGGGTGAGAGGGAGGGGCAGGGACAAAAAAAAGGTGGAGGAAGGAGGGGGAGGAAGGGATTGTGAATGGGTTGTGAGAAGGAGAAGGAGGAGGAGAGTCGGTGGGGAGGGGGGGGGGGATGTCCAAGATGGTCGGAGTAGAAGGAGGAGCAAACGCTGGGAAATAAGAAGAATTAAAAAAAAAAAATGAAAATCAAAATGGAGAAAGAGAAAGAGAGAGAGAGAGAGAGAGAGAGAGAGAGAGAGAGAGAGAGAGAGAGAGAGAGAGAGAGAGAGAGAGAGAGAGAGACTGAAGATACAGAGGAAGAACATGAATGCTTTGAGCAAAGGGAAGATTGAAATAAAGAAGAAAAATCTGTTTGTAAAGAAAGAAAGAAAACACGGACTGGAGGAAAGGGTTAACGTGAGAATGAGGTACATTTAGATAAGAAGCTTTTCAGCGAAGAACGAAGTAAAATCCGAAAGTGAAATGAAAGTATTGTGATAAACAAGAATTAGGGAGGAGGAGGATGTGGATGGCGGGGAAGACGGAGAAGGGGAAAGGGGGAGAGGAAGGGAGAACGTAACAGAGGAAGAGAGAGGAAGAAAGAGAGAAGAGGAGAGAATCGCCTTCGAGCATCAAAAGAGTCCTATCTAGAACCTTCCATTTTCTCGAAACCTTCACTTCTGCCTCTGTGTTGGTGGGTGAATGGGGGGGGGGGAGTTAGGGGGGGAAGGGGGATAAGAAGTCAAGCCTCTTTATCATTCAACACGTTTGCAACATGTCCCCGGCTGTCACGCCCTAGCCTGTCGCGGTGATTGGCTGATAGGATAACTGCCGTCCCGCGATATTGGCTCTGCGATTGGTCGAGGAGATGAATTGCTGCCATCATTCGCCATATCGATCGCGCCGATTGGACATGTCAACTTTTATACGAGCTCTATGATTGCAGCGTTCTCATTGGCCGTTATGAAAGATTTGCCAGAATTGGTTATATATTTCGCTGTTATTACAAAGATTTTTTTAAACGTTTTAAAATGTATAGAAGATATGAAACACCGAATGGAAATTCGAAATTTAACGACAGTCCCATTGTTGGAAACAAAAGAACAGAGCATTTAACTGAGCCGAAGAACCGCCCTTTCCAATACCAACAAACCCTGCGCTCTCTAAACTCATGCCCAACACCTGATGGCCTCCGTACATCCTGCCCCCATACCCTGCCCTACACACCCCTTCAATACCCTTCCAGCGAAGCCCCTGAAACTGAAGTCAACCTTTCCTCGCGTAACACCCTCCACCCACGCTGTCTCGCCGTCTCACGAACCTCATGTTGCTTTCCTCATTGTCTGCTTCATGTCGTCCGTGCCTGTCTTTCTCATTGTTTGTTTGTTTGTTTGTTTGTGCGTCTCGTACGGTGGGAGATGTAAAAAAGGTAAAGCATATATGGGTCTTTTTTAACGGAATGTTTGTTGTTGGTTGATGTAGTTTCGACTTTTGTATTGATGATGTGGATGTCGGGTCAAGTTTGTGTGTGTCTTTTATTAGAGAACTGTGTGTAGGTTTGCACGCATATCCGCAAACACACGCAAATAAACAAGCAAGCAAATACATTTTACAAATACAAGTAAAAATATACGAGGGTGTTAGTTCAGATAACAATGTATTTTTCTTTTTTTTGCCAATCGCATATCTCTTCTATTACGCTGTTAGGCGACGGGAGGTCAGAGGTCACTGACACCATAAATCATGTATTCGCCGGAGGAAAAATACATGCATATGTAAATAGAAGAGAGAGAGAGAGAAATAAAAAGAGAAAGAAAGAAAGAGAGAGAGAGAGGAAGGAGTGGAGAGCACTAGAGAGGGATTGAATAAATGAATGAATCGACATTCGAGAAATATCTCTGGTCGAAGAATCCAGTAGCGATTAGATAAATGAGCATCTAATTCCTTAAGAATAATCGCTTCAGATAGACGGTTTCTGAAGAACCCTTCGAAATGACGTCATTCTCTAAGAGGGCATTACTGATATCTAAATAACTTTTTTTTTCTTCTCACACGGTTGGATTTGGAATTTTGCCAACTATCTGGCCATGCTGCTTTAGTTAAAAGGAGTAGTTCCATTTGTAAATAATAGTTCTCGATTTTTTTTTTTCTGTTTTAACGCTGTTGTTGTTTTTTTTTTCATCGCGTTACTGTCTCGCTTTTATCTGGCTTTATCTCGCGTGTTTTCGAGGCTGTATTCCATGCCCTCTCTTTCCTCTTTTGTCTCTTGTTTTGCCATTGTCCTTGATATCGTATTCCCCGCCATTATTTTCATGCCATTTTTTGGCAGAGAGCAAAGCATAACAAGAGAAACACAGCTGAGTTAACGAAAGGAAAGAGTAAGAAGTCTCGAGCGAGAGAAGGTAAAAAATGTACCGGGAAAAATAAAGGAAGAATAATAAGCGTAGTTTATATTCAAGTCATGTTCAAGGTCGCAAAGATAGGAATGCGCTGAGAATGATTAAGAACTGTGTTCATTACATACATGTATATGTACATATTTGTTATGTATACATCATATATTCATAATTATAATGTATAAATCAGAAAGAAATAAATAAAGGAACACAAATTACTAAGACGGCGATCGAATGAGAGGTGAGTTTGCGCGCTGTCTGCAACCTGTGAGAGGCAAAAATAATGATTGTGTAAGTGTAGGGTTGAGGCCGGCCCATGTATGCAACGCTTAGTGCAATTACGTCGACCACTATTATGTAAGAGAGATATATTTGCTTCCCCTAGGAAAATAATCATGTTAACGTTATTGTTATCCTTTCGCTTAGTAAATATTCGCGATATATATGTAAATCAGCAAAACAAATTAATTAACAATCAAGGTTTTAGTGAAATAGCGGTGTTTACTTTTCAACATATCCAAAAATGCAATTTCAATCACAGAGGTCAATGGCGAGGCGATCTCTGGGAAATGACCTTTAAGTGGGGACGCGCTGGGACCGCGAGCAGGTACGTAGCGAGACGGGAGGAAGCGTGCCAGGATGCACCGGGGGGGTAGGGAGGCGCGTTCAAGGCCGGACGCCCCTCGCCGCGGCTACAAATATCATCAGCGTCCGAGGAGGAATCTCAGGCGATGCGTTTTATGTTCTTGATTTACATAATCATATGCATGGCTTTCCCTATTTAAAGAACTCGCAAGCTCGCTCTACCGTGACACGGTCAAAATCGCCGTCGGTAAGCAGGCACGGGATTTGGCCCCGTTTCAATCTCGGTCTTGCTTCTCTTTCTCGAAACCGTCTCCTTACTCAGTACCTACGTGGCTCCCCGCCCTTGAAGTCTGAGATCAGAAAAAGAAGAGGAGGAGGAGGAGGAGGAGGAGGAGGAGGAGGAGGAACAAAACCCCTCTTTCGGCCGCCTTCGTTCCCCATCGGCGGCCTCTTGCCTCACGGCCTGGATTCAAAGGGAAGGCTGGAAGGGATTGTAAACAGGGATGGGTCATGCGGGAGGGAGATGGGTCATGCGGGAGGAAGATGGGTCATGCGGGAGGGAGATGGGTCATGCGGGAGGAGGACGGAAGGGGTCATGCGGGAGGAAGATGGGTCATGCGGGAGGAAGACGGGTCATGCGGGAGGAAGACGGGTCATGTGGGAGGAAGATGGTCATGCGGGAGGAAGATGGGTCATGCGGGAGCAGGACGGAAGGGTGTCCCGCGGGCGTTTTGGCACCGAGCGGCTGAGGCAGGGAAGGCTTATGCGCGGTACAGTGACGTGTGTGGTTCTGTTGCCAGGGGAACGGAAAGGCTTCGAAATGGATGCTGTAATTTAATGAGGAGGAGAATAGATGAACCGGAGAAAGGGGGTTGTGGTAGATGGAAAACGGTTGAAATAGAATTGAGAAATAGACAATTATATCAAATAGAACTGTAAAAAAAAAACAAGTTGAATATCTAAAAAGCAATTCTGCACCACTTCCCGCTTCCTTAATTCCTAGTACCTTCTTACCTGTCTTTATTCATCCTCTTTCCTCTCCTCTCCTTCTTTCGTTCTGTAAATTCTTCTCTTCTTCTCCCTTCCTTGCTCCATTCATCTTTCCTCTCCTCTT
This sequence comes from Penaeus japonicus, assembly GCF_977035675.1. Lineage (NCBI taxonomy): Eukaryota > Metazoa > Arthropoda > Malacostraca > Decapoda > Penaeidae > Penaeus > Penaeus japonicus. Next base: position 373,568 of record NW_028234435.1, read on the forward strand.
ACACATATCCCTCTCCTCTTCTTTCCTTCCCTCCCCTTCTCTTTCCCTTTCCCATCCCCTTCCATTCCCTTCCCTCCCCTTGTCTTCCCTTCTTTTTCCTTCCCCTCC
>NW_028234435.1:381175-386175 GCF_977035675.1 Penaeus japonicus
GTTTTTTTTTAAATACCCACCTGTGTTCTTGGTATCATCTTTCAAAATCCTACAAAAGTGTTCTTCATCGTATGTCCTTTATCATGCTTTTGCCTCTCTCTCTCCCCCAGGATTAGCAACGTCGTAGGAACCATCACCGTGAACGGGCGCGAACGCAACCTTCGCAAGTTCCGCAAGATGTCGTGCTACATCATGCAAGACGACCACCTCCACCCCCACCTCTCCGTCATCGAGTCCATGACCATTTCCGCAAATCTCAAACTTGGGGACCGCATGAAGAGACAGCAGAAGGAGGAAGTTGTACGTGTCCTTCTTTTATTTCTGGTGTCTGTTTATCTCTATTTTTATCATTATATGGTTGGATTTTCTTTTCTCTTTTCCATCTCCTTTCGAATGAAACTAGTATGGCAAATTGTATATTACCATAATGGTTAATAGTCATAATTGTGGCTGACTTTTCAGGAAAAAAAAATCCATATCTCTCTCATGTTACTCTATTTCCTTCTCTTGACAGGTAAATGAAATCTTGGAGACCCTGAACCTGACCGAGTGCCGCGACACCCGTGCTATAAGCTTGTCAGGCGGCCAGAGAAAGAGACTGTCAATTGCACTGGAGTTAGTCAATAATCCACCTGTCATGTTCTTTGATGAACCCACAAGGTATGCTGGAGAATGTATTGAACAGCTGGACATGATTTGGCTTGGTGGTTTTATTCATTAGAGTCCTTAAGTTAAGAGTAGGGAATAGCAAGTTTTTTTGTGTTTTTTTAAATTAGATTAGTCTCGTAGGCACCTTCTGTAGTCTGATGGAAATATTCAAAATGGATTTATTTTCAAAAGTAATTGAAACACCCATAATTATAGCATCTAGTTCCAAAGTCATTATGCCATCTAACATCAAAGAAGTGTTAGTTATTATTCATCTACTTAGTTTAATACAGACCTCCACTAAAGAATCTGCTCTCCATTAACAGTGGACTGGACAGCAGTAGCAGCTTCCAGTGCATCAACCTGCTCAAGACATTAGCCCAAGGTGGTCGCACCATCATCTGCACCATTCATCAGCCTTCAGCCAAACTCTTTGAGAAGTTTGACTACCTGTACGCCCTGGCAGAAGGACAGTGCATTTACCGAGGAGCCATCCATGGGCTTATACCTTTTCTGGCAGCGATGGGCTTGGAGTGTCCATCTTACCATAATCCTGCAGATTTCTGTAAGTTTTTATTGTGAATTCCCTCATTGCAGTAACTCCAGTTAGTTGATAATTTTTCAAGTGAGAAATATTTCATATACCATATATTTCATTTAACCCCTAAACGAGATGCATACTAAGATGATGATATTCACATAATGACAGAGAAAATCAGAAAATTATTGTAATATTTTATAAGTATTATCATGTATTATTTGATGTATAGTTTCCAAAAATACAACTGTTTTTTATGGAATTAAATTAGAGAATTTATAGTATGTAAAAGTGATTGTTTAGTGCAGATTATAAGACTTAGTGCAGATTATAAGACTAGGCATCCTTTAGGGGATAAAGTAAGAATCTGAAAGGTGTAGATTCACACAAAATGGAAAACGTTTATTAATAATCTATTTCTCTTGCAGTGATGGAAGTTGCATGTGGAGAGTATGGTGAATTCACTCACAAGTTGACAACAGCAGTCAGATGTGGGAAGTGTGACAACCTCGGCCCAGACAACCACCTAGGAGTTCGAGCAAAACAGCACGTCATAGGTAACGCATTAGTTAAGAGTAGAATCAGTTTGTGAATACTTTACCCATTTGAGTGTCTGTCTATGCCCTGTTTATTTTTTTTAATTAACATTTTGGAATTCACTTGATCTAGGCCTTTCCAATGTAATTGGACTTTGGGGTAAATGAATAGGAAGAATAGGATTGCAGGACAGATGAGGTGAATTAGCCAAGGGAAATAAATTCTTCATAGAATTGCTAAGATGTTTTTTCTTACTTGAGAGGGCTTTACATCAAGGGCAATTTAAGAAAGACTCAACTGCTTTCCCTACAATAAAGGATTCAAAAACCAGTTACTCCTTGAACTTTTTATATTTTGAAGAATACTCCTCTCAATCTTTTGCAGCAGTTCTTCTAGTGAAGAGATAAAGTTTCTTAGTGATTATTATATCAGGTAGATGATTCTCCCAGGATCCTGATCTCACTCAGAACCTACACTGATGGAACTCATGCTAGGTTTATTCTTACCCATGCCAGTGTCTTGTTTAGCAAATTTGTGACTCAAATGAACACAAGTCATCAATAATCAATTTGAAGGTTTTAATTTAGGAGAAAGATTATGCTGACTATGCTACCAAAATGTCTTGAGACTTATGAAAATGTTTTCATTCTCATAATTTGCTTTTGACATGTCCATGTCACATTCTATTGTGTTACCAGTGTTTCTGTTCTTGCCAAGGGTTATTGAAGTTTATAGAAAACAGGTTTAATACCTCACATTGCTACTCCATAGACAGATGATATCAGTTTCCAAAGACATGGACACCTACCTTAAGGTTGTGTTATTAACCCATTCGCGCCAGTTGACGTGTTATCATGATAGTGTGATATCTCGTTCTCCCCGGGTGACATCCTAGAACGTTAAGATCTCTCCCTCAATATTTATGCTTTACATTGTTACATATACACATAATCATCGGAGTTCCATTTGTATAGACCGATTTTTATTCACTTGTGAAAATAATGTAAACGAATACAAAAACCTCCAATTATCAATGGAGCTGGTGAAAAGTTCTCTGAGAGGTGCGTTGCGGTGTTACACAGGGAGAGGTCTCACGCTTAGTCACTGCACGCTTTTGCTATCTAGCCGACGGGAGCAGCATTACACATATATAAACCCCGTCGTGAATGTGTTAAGCAAACTGACTTTACTTGGTAGTTTATGAAAATTGTAACTTATATAAATCTGGGGATATTTCATAGCCTTTTCTCATTCATCTTTTAGAGTAATGCAGACTGTAGGCAATCTAGAAGTCTTAAATCTTTCAGATAAAGCGTATCCTTTTGGAAATACACTGGAACTTGACTAAATACAAGTTTACATGTATTCCCATTTCTCTCTCCAGCCCGGGACACAGACGACCACAGAGAGGCAGGAGGCGGCGGAGACCCATTGAATAGAGGAACCAGTGGAGGTGGTGACAGTAGGACAGGCGAGACAAGGGTCAACCTCTCCTCCACGCGACACTCCCTCCTTGCTTCTGAGGATGAGAGCATTGACGACATCCCCAATTCATTCCCTACTTCTGGATGGAAGCAATTTGTCATTCTCTTTAAACGCACATTCCTTTCCATCATTAGGGATGGGGTGAGTGAACTTGAGATTTTATTATGGGAATAATAGGATTACTTTTGCAAAACGATGTATAACTAATGAAAAGGTATAAATCTCTCATTCTCACACTCCCTCTCTCACTCTCACACATGCTCTCACTCTCACACATGCTCCCATTCTCACACATGCTCCCACTCTCACACATGCTCCCATTCTCACACATGCTCCCACTCTCACACATGCTCCCACTCTCACACATGCTCTCACTCTCACACAAGCTCCTACTCTCACACATGCTCTCACTCTCACACATGCTCCCACTCTCACACATGCACCCACTCTCACACAAGCTCCTGCTCTCACACAAGCTCCTGCTCTCACACAAGCTCCTGCTCTCACACTCTTTCTCACTTTTGCACACTCTCTTTCTCTTACCTTAAACACTCTCTCTCTCTCACTTTCACCCATTGTCACACACTCTCTCTTTCACTCACACACATTCTTTGTCACTAGCTCTCTCTTTTTTTCTCTTGTTATGACTCACTGTATATTGGTTTACTTTGCAGATGTTGACCAAGATGCGTATCTGCTCGCATACACTAATTGGTCTGCTGATCGGACTCCTTTACTACAACATTGGAAATGAAGCAGGCAAAGTGTTTAACAACTCTGGATGTTTGTTCTTCTGTATGTTATTCCTGATGTTCACTGCAATGATGCCCACCATTCTCACTTGTAAGTTATTGTAAGATCTCTCTCACTTTTATTAACATAATATAATATGTTATTACAAAATATAAATCACAAAATTCAGGAATTACAGTTTATATAGTGGATGATCTTAAGATTTGAAATTAACGCTAATTAGAAGGAATGAATACATATAAGTTTTTTAACATTAATATTATAAAAGAATTTTGCATGACATTTGCTTATAACTGTTTCCCATTAAAATCAGCAAAATAATAAACATGATAATTAAAATCTATTTCACCACCATCTTCAACAATTACCTTAATATTTGCCAGCAGTTCTTAATTTACTAACATTTTTACAGTCCCTCTTGAGATGAACGTCTTCATACGAGAACACTTGAATTACTGGTATTCTCTGAAGTCGTACTACCTAGCCAAGACAATGGCTGACATGCCCTTCCAGGTAGGTTGCTCTGATTTTGTCTTTGCTTGTCCGTTGGGCTCCTGAATGTAATATGATTAAGTGTCTTATAAGTAGTACTGAATTCAATGCATTTTTTTTTTATTATTATAATGATAATGAACTTGAGAAGCTCTTAGAGTAAAGATCATTTGTGTTCTGAGGCAGATATAGACTTTTATACCAGGCATCTTAAGAATTAGTCATATAAGGTATAAAAGTAACATTAACAGAAAGGAAATCTTAAGTCTAGAAACTGAGACTGTATAATATACAGTGATTATACAGATAATCATACATTATTACTTCTTTCAGGTGATCTATCCATTACTGTATGTGTTACTGGTGTACTTTTTGACTGACCAACCCCTAGAGGCTCATAGGTTCTTCATGTTCACCACAATGTGTATTATGACATCACTAGTGGCACAGTCTCTTGGTCTGGCCATTGGTGCTTGTATGAATATACAGGTAAGGAGATCAGTTTGTATGTAAGTCTTGTATGCGAGTTTATCACTGTAATTTTACC
>NW_028234435.1:391175-393675 GCF_977035675.1 Penaeus japonicus
AGTCCTAGGCACTTTCTTCTTACTGACATAATATGATTACATTTTTTTTTCTCAATCTGCAATCTTTTTAGGAGCCTCTAAACTCTGAATATTTTTATATCAGAGGGTTAATGGTATTGCCATAGCTGTGATTTGCCAACATTTTGGGTATTTGCCAAGCATATTGTTTATAACACCTAACATGGGTGATATATTACAAGTTGTGATTATTGTACAACACTTGAAAAAAAGAGGAAACTTACCTGCATTTATAAAAAAGATAAACAATTAAGGATTTTGCCTTTCTTGAATTGGATATTGAAGTTCTGTCACTCCAGAACACACAGATGGTTATAAGGATTATCACAAAGACTTTGAACAGTAATCTCTTGCACATTTTGCCTATCCAACCCAACTTGCCACAAAGACTTCTTCCGCCCTCACGCTCAGTGGGTCAATAGCACATCATCTGGTGGGACAGACCCTGAATTCTTTCCTGACAGCTCCATTGTAACTTGTTCTGAAAACATATATACTATCAAATACAAGGAATCCTTTTATGAAAGCTGAAGCTAGAATTAGTTCACTGAATTTTTCATGCTTCTTTATGAATGAGCAAAAGTAATGGCTAATCATAAACTCTTATTCACCTGTATGGAGAAGGTAGTTTAAGAATGGTGTGAATTTAATCAGAAAAGAACATAACAGTTTTCCTTCAGTCAAAGTTCATAGCTTTCAACTTCAGAACACTATTACCAAATAGTAATAAACACATGGAATTTGATATCAGATCATAACCTTCTTGAAATCACAAGGAATGAGTTCTGTGTCCAGTTAAATAAGACCTTGTCTGAGCCTGTCATTTTCATATGTTTTCACCCACGCATAACCCATGCAGGGTGGTTGTTAACTCTATGCATTGTGCCTCTCATGTGTAGCCTGTAAGAACTCTCAAAGAACACACACACACATTCTCTGGGTCCATTACTCTAGATCTTTGACAAGTGTTAGCTGATGTAAGCCAAAAGAAGGGAGTCCACATAAGGCTGATTTCTTGATTAATGTTATGGGAGGAATGTAGCAGGAAACGGGATCTTGAACCTGAAGATCACTGTTTATTCCATTAAGAACAAATTCATTACAAATTGATTATAATATCATTCTAGATCTCTTTATCTTTCAATATTTTACTTCATCTTTCCATTTTTATTTGTTTTGTGTCAATGAATATGTGCCTTTTGAATTCCCTGTCTGAGGCAAAGTCACTGAGAGAGTCACATTTGTACTATTAGTCAAATTTAGAGCCAATACGTCTTTGAGTAGACAGTTCATGCGTTATTCATAACCATGGAGTTCTCTTGTGCTGATACTTATGTGTTTCTTAGAAATGTGTTTCCAGTATAACATCTGATGTGTTTGTTTTGATGTGGGCCTAGGTAGCTTCCAGAGATTTGTAAAAGAAATGTAATAATTATTATTACTAATTTAAGGCTAGATATAATACGATAAAGAATGATAATATTCCAAGATTTGGAATGCTGACTGATACTGGCTAAAATGCAAAGGGTATTATGTTGGTTGTTTTAAGGAGATTTACCGTGTATGGTTATCATTCAGAAAAATTCTTGATGACTATTTTTCTGTGACTGTTTTTTGTCAGTTACACAAGAGTTTTCACTACTTTTTGATTAAGACAGTACAAGCAGTTAATGGTAATTTGCTCCCATCAAAAGCTCAACTAGACACACAGCTGAGGTTAGGAAAGCTTTGCTTTGAAAAAATATATTTGAAGATGTTTGTGTATCATCAATGGTCCTCTCTCTCCCTCCCCCCCTCTCTCTCTCTCTCTCTCTCTCCCACTCTCGTCTCTCCTCCCTCCTCTCTCTCTCCTTTCTCTCCTCTCTCTCTCTCTCTCTCTCTCTCTCTCTCTCTCTCTCTCTCTCTCTCTCTCTCTCTCTTCCCCCCTCTCTCCCCCTCTCTCTCCCCTCTCTCTCCTCTCTCTCTCTCTCTCTCTCTCTCTCTCTCTCTCTCTCTCTCTTCCTCTCTCTCTCTCCCTCTCCCTCTCTCTCCCTCCCTCTCTCTCTCCCTCCCTCTCTCTCCTCCCCTTTCCCTCTCCCCTCTCTCCCTCCTCTCCCTCCCTCCCTCCCTCCCTCCTCTCCCTCTCCCTCTCTCCTTCCTCCTCTCTCTCTCTCTCTCTCTCTCTCTCTCTCTCTCTCTCTCTCTCTCTCTCCCGCCTCTCTCTCTCTCTCTCTCTCTCTCTCTCTCTCTCTCTCTCTCCTCTCTCTCTCTCCCTCCCTCTCCCTCCCTCCTCTCTCTCTCTCTCTCTCCCTCTCTCTCTCTCCCTCTTCCTCTCCCTCTCCCTCTCCCTCTCCCTCTCCCTCTCCTCTCTCTCTCTCTCTCTCTCTCTCTCTCCCTCTCTCTCTCTCTCTCTCTCCCTCTCTCCTCCTCTCTCTCTCCCTCTCCCTCTCTCATATATATATATATATATATATATATATATATATATATATATATATATATA
>NW_028234435.1:401175-406175 GCF_977035675.1 Penaeus japonicus
TCGGACAAGGTCGACTTATGCCTTAGGTGACACAGTCTATCAGGAACAGCAAGTGACTCTTGAGAAAGTCAGTTATCAGGATTACATGGGGTAGTTCTTTCATACAGTGGTGGAGCTGATACCGATAAATGGTAATAGAAATGGTAACAATGGCAGTGATAATGATGATAATGGTAATGACAATAATGATAATGACTATGATAATGATATTAATAATGATGGTGAAAATAATGATAATAATAACGATGATGATGATAATAATGATAGTGATAATAACAATGATGATAAAAAACAAGGGTGATTTTAATAATAATGCTGATGATAATAATTATAATTATAAAAAGTAATCATGATAATGATAATATTCATGATCTTAAAAATTATGATAACAATGATATTCATAATGGTAATAATGATTGCAAAAATATTAACAATAATGATGAAAACAATGGTAATTATAACAATGATAATAACAACGATGATAACATTCATAATAATAACGACAGCAACAATAACAGTAATGATAATGATAAATGTAAATGTGGACCAATATCTCGTTGAAAACACATATACCACAATTTAATGGTAGCATTAAGAGGCGGTATTCACTAACCGACTTGACTGACCTTAAAGTCACTATAGTATTAAAGCACAAAAAACCACTTCCCATATATCGGCACAATTCGCCCGACCTTCGCGTTCCTCGCTCCCCTCGTCCCAGTAGACCGGGTCGTCCCGTCCCTTCACGTGATCCCTTTTCCGGTTTTTTTTTAAGACCGCCTCCGTAAGACGGTCATTTCGTGTGGCTCTCTTCCGGTCAGATTGGCCCTTATTTGAAAAGAGGGACGTGGCTGGTGTCAGACGCGAGGGTATGCGAAGTGTTATACTTTTTATTACAAACAGAGGCTGGTAGCTTGTTGATAATGTCAATCAGTTACGAAATATAGCGTTTGGTCTAAGTTATTCCCTTGTGAGGACGGATGATAACTTGGTAATTCATTAAGGAAGGTAATTAGGTCCGTTGATCACTTATTTGAGTGAACTCCTGCTTAACTGCAATAACGATGATAAGGATACAGATAATTATAATAGAGGTTAATGATAATAATGATAATGATGATGATGATAATAACAATAATAATAATAATAATAATAACGATAATAAAGATGATGATTAAGATAACAATATTGGTTATGATAAAGATAATTCCTATTGTCCCAGAAACAACAACAAAAAACAAACAATAAGCCCCGTAGAATACTCCAAATCCTTGAAATACATAAAATGAGTGACTCTGAAACCGGTCCGGGCATTTCCCCTCAATTTCCGGTTTCGGGGAATTCCCGGTTCCAGGTACGAGGCGAAAGCGCATGAGGTCAACCCACAACACTCGCGGTTTGGGGGAAAAGGGAAAAAAAGAAGAAAGAAGAATAAAGAAAAGGAAGAAAGAGAGAGAGAGTGAGTGAGAAGAATAAATATGATGTTGTTATTGATGATAATGACAATGATATGATGACTATCATAACAATGATGATAATAGTGAAACTAATACCAATAACAATGATAAATATGATAAGAATAACAATGGTAATGATAGTAACAAGACTGATGTTATTAATGATGAAATTAGTAAAATAAGTAACAATAGCGCTGATATTAACAATAATGATAGTGATCATAATAATGATAATTTTGATGATATCATGAGTAACAATAGCAAGAAAAATATAATGATGGTAATCATAATGATGTTGATGATAATCATAATGATGAAAATGATAATCATAATGATGATGATGATTATTATTATGATTACAATAATATTAATAACAATAAATCATAAATAATAATCATGATAAATAATGATAGTAATAGTAATGATAATAATGATGATATTACTAACATTAGAAATAATGATGACCTTCATAATATTAATAATAATGATGGCCATCATAATGATAATAACAACTAAATGATCAATAATGATCATGAAATTAATTAAAGAAAATAACAATAGTGATAACAACAATGACAATAATAATAATAATAATAATGATAATAATAACAATGGTAATGATAAAAATAACAATGATAATGATAATAATAACAATAATAATAATAATAATAATAAAAATGATGATGATATTAATAGTAATAGTAATAGTAATAATGATAGTAATAATAATAACAATAATGATAATAATAATAATGATAATAATAATAATAATAATAATAATAATAATAATGATAATAATAATAGTAATAATAATAATGATAGTAATAATGATAATGATAATAATAATTAAGATGATGATAATAATGATAATAACAATCATGATAATGATAATAATAATGATGATGATAAGCAGTTTTACAGTAAAGAGAAAGAAGTCTTGTTATATTACTTTTTCTCGTTTCGTGTTGCATGACATTTCTCAATTCATTCGCCGTGATTTTGTGGCGATGAATTCAAATCTGACATCAGTTTTCCTGCACATAGTCTAGTTTCTATGCAATTTAGAACTTTTGATATTATAAAGTCTATATTGTTTTTTGCACTAGTAGAGCTTGAGAACTAAGTTTAGATATTTTGTTAACTTTGGACTGATGAAGCTAATTCTTTTATAAACAGCGCTTCCTCTTTTTGTTTTTATTGGATTTTAGAGATCTGTCCGATTTATGAAAAAAAAAAATCGCAAACGATCTTCTATCCTAGTATTGCCTCAACAATTCAACCTGTTGGCCACTCTGAAAGATTTACAATTGCAGTTTCTAATGGTGTTGCTTCAACTGAAGAGGAAGGCAGTGGACATGTAGAGGAAGAGCACGGAGATTCTGAAGATGAGCAAGACGCTGTTTCAGAATCAGAAGAATTCCTTTCATATATCACACAGCCATCACACCTTGAACGGTTGGCAGGAGGTTCATATCGGCAGGGGGTTCATATTTCCGAAAGAGGGACCAGAACTTCGTGGATTTTTTTTTTTTTCAGAAAAAATAAGTTCGTTTACTGCCACGATATCTTGTAAGATAATTAGGCTTTACCTCGTATAATCCAGCAGATTGGCGATTATTTATGGATAGCTCGAAGCTGTGTGCATTTACGAGAATAACATAACGATATTAGAATGGTTATAGAGTTACTGAAATATCACGAGCGCAACTGGATCCTTTGTGTGGACCTCGATAAAGGCTTCGCAAAGTTTCCATGCTATCTTTGCACGGGAGGGAGGGGGGTGGGGTGGGGTGGGGCAGCCGAGCGCGAGAGAAACACGAGTCCAGAAGAAGTGCCCCATTCGTGAAAAAAATTGGAAGCAATGCCCAACATCGTGAATAGCCCTATAGTTAGCCGAGAGAGGATCGTTTTTCCCCCACTTTATATCAAGCTTGGTTTGATGAAAAAGTATGGGAAGGCGATGAATACTGATGGTGAATGCTTTTAGGACATAATCCCTGCTTTTCCTACTGTGCCTTTTGTAAAGATCGAAGCAGGCGTGTTTAATGGGCTTCAAATCCGTAAACTTGTAGGCGTCGGGGATTTTGTCACGAAGATGAATAACAAGAAGTGTCTGTCCCTTGTATCAGTCATTAAAAAAGAACTTTCTGGGTAACAAAAGGCAGCGAACTAGCAGGCTCTGGGTGATACGTTGCTGTAAACATTCAAAGATCTTTGGTACGACATGAGTGTAAAGTTGCATTTTCTGTGCAGTCCCCTTGATCAACTCCCCCAGAATCTTGGAGCTGTTAGTGATGAGCAGGGCGAAGAGTGGAAGAGTGTTATCAAGGATGATGGGACATAAATATGAAGGCAGACTATTGCTGGAGAATTAAAAGAGTTTGTCCTGAGGGAATCCACAAACGCAAGAGCGTTTCTTTCTTCTCTGTATCAAAATATATGTTATATTAAAACGAACTAGAGCGTACCTCATATTTGAATCTAACAGATATATGTTTCATGATCTGATCCATCATAATGTTTTTGGAAATCTATGAAAAATAGCTGTGCCAAGACAATTCTTTGAGATGAAGGATAAGAGTACGCCAGACTTTCTTTCTGTGTCAGCGAGCGCTAACCCCACTGAATGTTGACTCGATTTCAGCTTGTCCATACCCACCGTGGTGACCAGCTACAGCAGTGACCGCCAGACGACAGTGGAAATTCACGAGCTTGGACGGGGCTCGATCTGCTTTGAGGCGAACTTAACGGCCATACCTTCATTTAATAGACTGTCATCATGCGCCAGGTGACCAAATTCGCAAGAAAGGGAAACATTGGACTGCAAAAAATCTAGAGCTTACAGGGGAAAACTAGGTTTAGTTTTGAATTAAGTACACGAAAGTTATATGAGACCAAGTGCTAGTATTGATACAATAAAAAAAATGCTCCCCAGTGCGATTAAAGCTGAAGAAGTGATTGTAGCTGTATATTTGATATAAAGAGAAAGATAACTATTCCTAAAAGGAGGTTCATGGAAAAAGGACATCTCTTACTAACAAACTACTTACACTGAACACGCAAAAGAGATTATTTAAATTAATTGAATGAGGTGTTATAAAATAATGTTGAAACTCTGGAATACAAAAGATTCTGCCTTAGAAATGGTTCAAGAGCAAAGGAAATGTATCCCCTCTGAGACACAACCACAATTCAGGTTCATAGGCCATATCATCTGTGGAAATACCATTGAAAAAAATAACTCTTGAGGTAATGAAAAACAATGGAAAGCATGATTGCGGAGAAGGCAGAATCTGGAGGAATCATGATAATAGGAATGTTGATGATGATGATAATGATGATAATACTAACAGGCATGATAAATATATCACTTAGCACTCGTATTATCAATTTACTTCTGCTGCAGATTGTTTCCTCATTCAGGAAGGCAATTATAATAATGATAAATAAAAAGATAGAAATAGAAGAAGCTAGGAGGAGGAAACTGGAACATAATAAATAAGAATCCACGCCGGGGGTGAAAGGAGGAAGATAGTGATAGGC
>NW_028234435.1:411175-413675 GCF_977035675.1 Penaeus japonicus
AGAGAGAGAGAGAAAGAGAGAGAGAGAGAGAAAGAGAAAGAGAAAGAGAGAAAGAGAGAAAGAGAGAGAGAAAGAGAGAGAGAGAGAGAGAAAGAGAAAGAGAGATCGAGAGAGAGAGAGAGGGAGAAAAGGGATGGTCTGAGAGCAACATGGAGTATATGAGGGGGCGGGGTACTAGTGAATGAAGGCACCAGGTGAACTCGGGTCACGAGGAGAGGAGAGGGGGTGGGGGTGGGGGGTGGCAGCATGTTCCTTTACTTAGGATAGGTGAACCATCCTCTGCCAAGTTTGGTTAGATACACTGCCAGTGATACACAACATGTACTTTCGTATCCATGTTTAGTTATGTAAATCTTGTTTTTATTTTTCACCTCCTTCAAAAAGAGGGACATGTTCTTCCCATAGCTTTTATTAGACACTTTCCTTCACGTATGTAATTACTGTTACCTCAAATACCTAAGAATTCCTTGTACCCTAGCATCTATTTTAAAGAGTTGCCAACGATTGCGAGTCCCGATTTTTCCGTCGAGCAGCGAGCGTCTAGAGATCCTGTTCGTCAATCTGCAAGACAGATCAGAAAATCGGCCACCTTATCCCCGGCCCAATTCGCAGCTTCCGCAGCTCTGCGTCGCGCAGAAAAACGCATGACTAATGAATGAAAATTGGATGTCTGGCGGTGTCTCGACGCCGCGAGTTGAATGGCGAGAGTGACGTCATCGCATCGGCGGACTCACGGGCTGGTTGGCAGCGTAGTGTGGGCACGGACGGCGTGGGGGATGCACGCACGGCCATGACGGGGCAGCACCACGCCCGCATCTAAACTCGTGTCCGTTCGTGAGAGAGATGGTCATGGCTGAGAAACCAAAAGCGCCCGTGAAAGTGGGCTTTTATGACATCGAGAAGACCATTGGCAAAGGAAACTTTGCCGTAGTGAAGTTGGCAAGGCACCGAATCACCAAAACGGAGGTTAGTAACTTTTGTGAAGGCCCTTCCGGCACTATGTTGGCTCTTCTGGCCTTGGTATAGGATGTGGCTCTCTCTCTCTCTGTGGCATCACCAGGTACCCTTCGCTCGCCCGGGAGGGCCAGGAGGGGGGAGGGGTCAGGGATCTGTGAGGCCCTTCGTGGTGCTGGGTAACAGGCACGCACCTTTACTCTGTGGCTCCGTGACCTTGTCCTTGGCATGGCACTCCTGACCTTGTGCCTCTCACCGGCCGTACAAGATGCGGCATCCGAACCTGCCGGATAAGCGGCGCGTGAGGCGGGGAACGAGCAGCGAAGGCAGAAAAGAGAGGCTGACAGAAAATGGAAGAAAAAGAGACAGTTATCAAGATTTGCTACTGTGCAAGGAAGTGTGAGAACAGGCCTATTTGAGTGAGGTGTTGTGACGTGAGCCTCTCGAAAGAGGAATAAGTAGCGGCGGTGACACTGGAAGCGTGACGGTTGTGGTGACTCGACCTTTTCACTGTTTTGTCTACCTCAGTGCGCTTTCAATTTCTTTTCGTCTCCAGCATTAAATATCGGTGTTACGCGGTAATGCCTTTTCATTTCCACCGTCCCTCTCCTCGCCTACTTCCTTCTCCTCCTCCTCAGTCACGCGGTTTATTTGTTTTTGTCCTTGTGTCAGGCTTGCTTGCTTGCTCTGCCTCCCAGCCCCTCTCTGATTGCTTTTCTTGCGGCGGATCCTGTATGTGCGTTTGTGTCTGTAGGTATATGTAGGAATGCTCGTGAGACTGTGTGTGTGTGTGAGGGAGAGAGAGAGAGAGAGAGAGAGAGAGAGAGAGAGAGAGAGAGAGAGAGAGAGAGAGAGAGAGAGAGAGAGAGAGAGAGAGAGAGAGAGAGGCAGAATATAAATAAGAATATTGTTTATCCCGACATGTAATTCATAAACCAACATAGCGACGGCCCTCTTCTCTTCTTCCATCCTTTCGCCCCCGTATAATCAGTGCTCTGTATTTCGATGTTGCATCACGACAGACAATTTCCTTTCCCCCATTAGAGGCTGATTAGTGTGATTGACCCATTGCAATACCACCGATAATGACGATGTTCTTTACCCCCCTTCCTTCCTCACGCAATGCACTGTTGGGCAAGTCAGGGTGTGTGTGTGTAACCTGCCAAAACCTGACCCGGTCGCCGATCTGCCATTATTATTATACCTGTTGCCCTTTCCCTGTGTTTTGTATCTTGTTTCTCCGCTCCATTGCCTCCTGTCCTGTGAACCTATTGTATTTTTTCCATTAGTCGTTATTAGCCCATGTCTACGAGTGCATTCCATTACCTCATTAACTGTAAACACAAAGATCTTTTATTTTTTTCACATGACTTTTCTCCCCGTTTTCTTTTTGATGTTTATCTGATCGTCACCCAGGATAGACGTGTTAAGTAGGCCTATCATTAATGTGTTAGATACGGTACCTTTATTTGAAAAAAGGAGGATAAAAAAAAAAGCTTTGGCGGACTCCTTCCTTTTTTGTATAATCTTGAAGCAGGTTACGTTT
>NW_028234435.1:433675-436175 GCF_977035675.1 Penaeus japonicus
GCCGTGTCACGAGGTCGGGCGGCGGAGATGGATGCGAGTGTTCCGTGCCTCATGTACCGCCGCGAGACAGAGGAACACATGCTTCTAGAACTCGAGCCCTCGCGCTGCTCGGCCGTCCTCGACTCCGAAGGGCGGCCCTCGCGATCGGCTTTGCTTTCCTCCATGTGGCCGAGGTTGCCAAGAGGTTGGCAGTTCAAGAAACTAATGCAATCGAGTTTGTTGCTACTAACGGGGTCTCTGCCACGAGCGAGGCTTGTGATTGGCCGTGACGTCACCGTTTCAGCGGATGACGTCAATAAGATCACGCATCAGTATGGCTGCATGGAAGTGGGTCGTGTTGTTCATGACGACCGACCGTGTCTTCGTATGCCCCTTGTGCGTCAGCTAGGGATATTTTTTTGCATTTTCCCTCTTTTTGTGTTTGCTTCTTGTTGGCATTCTTCTGAGTCTCTTTGGATCGGGAAGGAGACGCGCGGCGATCGGCTGCTTCATTGGGAATTGACACTTCGCTTTTGTAAAATGATCATTGAATAGATATTATATTACATTACATATACATATTATATATACACATACACACACACACACACACACGCACACACACACACACACACACACACACACACACACACACACACACACACACACACACACACACACACACACACACACACACACACACACACACACACACACACACACACACACACACACACACACTCACACACACACACACACACACACACACACACACATATATATATGTGTGTGTGTGTGTGTGTGCGTGTGTGTGTATGTGTATGTGTATGTGTATGTGTATGTGTACACACACACACATACACACACACACACACACACACACACACACACACACACACACACACACACACACACACACACACACACACACACACCCGACGAGAGAGAGAGAAAGAGAGAGAGAGAGAGAGAGAGAGAGAGAGAGAGAGAGAGAGAGAGAGAGAGAGAGAGAGAGAGAGAGAGAGAGAGAGAGAGAGAGAGAGAGAGAGAGAGAGAGAGAGAGAGAGAGAGAGAGAGAGAGATTGAGTCAGAAACAGAGAGAGAAGTAGCAGAGACAGAAATGGGCAGGCAAAATAACACAGATTAAAAGCGTGAGTCAGAAAGAGACTGAGAGAGACACGGAAAAGGGAAAAGACAAAACAAGATTGAAAGACAGATACAAACAGCTTAAGGCAAGAGGGATAGCGAGTGCGAGACCAAAAGAGAGAGGGAGAAAAAAGCGGCCCTGAGAATCTGAGAATTCCGTTTCGTCCCAGAATAGAATTTAATGACAGACTGGAGCGAAATTTCCAAGGAATTCGGGTGTTGGAAGTACGTGGCGTGTTCCGTCTCAGCCTATCTATCCCTCGAGAATGCAGCGGTTTTCACAGGCCTGCACTCTGGCTCGGAAAGACTTACCGACAGTCTAACGCACGCAGGTGTCCCGTATCAAAGAGCGCAGTTGACGAGACGGAAAAGAAAGAAGTGTGTGTGTGCAAAAGTTATATAATTGTACTTGATTTTTTTTAGATATGATGCTTCTCTCTCTCTCTCTCTCTCTCTCTCTCTCTCTCTCTCTCTCTCTCTCTCTCTCTCTCTTTTGTATTTATATATCTATTTATCAATCTTATCTTATGTTCTACAGAAAAAACAAGACACCAGTGTCTTTTGAAACTGATTAGTTTAGGTTCGACTAACTTTAAGTAAATCCAGAACCAGAAACAAGGCAGGGATTTTCATCGCGCACTGTCAGGGGCGTCAGGGGCGTCAGGGGCGCGGGGAACAACTATACTTAGAGCGTTTCTTTGTCCAGCTATTTTCAGGGAGGATTTATTTTGCAGTCACAGGGTCTTGAGGGTCAGTCGCCCGTGCATCCCTTAGCCCCGCCCATCTTTTTGTGACGTCATATAAAGGAATTGCTGTAGCGTGTCATTCGGACGCTTGGCTTATCGTATTGTCTACTTTACTTTTTATTACAATGTTAGGTTATAGACCCTGTAGTTATGATATCATTGAAACATCTTGAAGGAAGCCTTGACGCGCCTAGTCCGGGGGAGGGGGGAGGGGTAGAGGCTACGGGGGAGGAGGGAGGGAGGGGTTGAGGCTACGGGGGAGGAGGGGGGAGGGAGAGAGGGGAAGAGGCTACGGGGGAGGAGGGAGGGAGGGAGGGAGGGGTAGAGTGTCATAACCCGGGCTTAAATCCCCCAAATCGCGATAAGATTTGTTTCTAGCCGAGTCTGTGTGCATGTGTTGGTTATACAATTTTGAGCTTAATGAGTTCCCTAATTAGAGCCTTATTATCATAGGTACGTCATTTATGAATGTGTTATCTGAATGTGGATTGGATTTGTTGCCGTGAACTATATCTACTTTCTTCCTTCTTTCTTTGTTTCTCATTGTGTCCATGTTTCTTCCCTTGTTTATTCATTCCCTTTTTTAATGTCTCCTTCCCCGTCTCCTATTGTCCTCTTCCTCCATTCGC
>NW_028234435.1:441175-443675 GCF_977035675.1 Penaeus japonicus
TATATATATATATATATATATATATAATATATATATATACATACATATATATATATATATATATATAAATATATTATATATATATATATATATATATATATATATATATATATATATATATATATATATATTTATGCATATACATATACAAATATGTATGAATTAAAATGTGTGTGAAGGGTTGGGTGATTATGTATGTATACACGCTTAAAATATGAAAATATAAATACTGAATATCTTTATACATATAATGGTGTATTACCCTCCTTTTAAAACCAAGAAGGATTACGATGCGCCAGTGTGGGGAAATTATGATAGAGAAATAGAACGCGTGTGACATCCTGACCGCTGTCAAAGGGACATATTTTTAACCTATCTTCTGGATTATACTTCTTTGCAATGGCGCCAATAACTAGATAGCGAGTGTGCGAAAGTGAGATAGGCTGCTTTCTATATTTGCCATCGTTCACTCAAGTGCCTTTATAAATGAAGTCTATCTACGTGTAAGTATGACTATGTACGTGTGTATATATGTATGTATGCATGCACGCTTATCCGTATCCTCAACGAAATCGGATTTTAGCGCTTGCGTATGCACGTGTGTGTCTGTGCGTAGCGCTGCAATCCTCTTCTGCTGCACGGGTGACTTACGGGGCTTCTGTGACGTCATCCAGAAGCAAGAAGGGTCAATATATGGAGATAAGAATATGTCGATTGCCCTCTCGGATTTGCTCGCTTATTCGCCTCTTTTCGGGCTTATTTTTAGAAGGGAGGAAGGCGAGAGGGAAGCCGATGCTGAGGGTTGTGTGAGCTCGTGTTTGTTGTGAGTGTTGATGCAGTGCGGGATTCTTTGGATTAAGAGGGTGGGGGTGGGGGGGGTAATGGTGAGGGGATACTAATGAGAGTGACATTGCTGATATCAAGGTGGATGATAATGTTGATGATAATTATAGTGTTAATAATGATAATGATAATGGTGATCATACAAATAATGATAGTATTAATACGGATGATGATAATAAGGGTAATAATAACAAAGGTAACAGCAATGATGAGGATATTTCTGATAGTATGATAATAATATAGATGTAATACTTGCAAGAATAGTAAGAATCTCATTTATTAGATCTCCGATAATATCTTTGATGGCATCAACAGACAACCTTAATCAGTCCAGTAATACGGTTGGGATCTCGCTATTATTGGCATTTCTGTTGATATTGCTATTTTTATCACGGACACTCTTTTTGCTCCGTTAATCTCCGCCATCGGTTTGTTGTGCGTCATTTTATTATCCCTTCCCCTCCTCCCACTAGTCTTCTTCAGCAAAGAAAGCGGGAATTATGAACAGGAAGAAGAAATTTCAATTTCCTTGTTTTTTATCTTTCTTTTTTTTTAGATTTCCATAAAAAGGGGAAGCAAGAAAAATTAAATCATAATTTCGCAACGACCGAACGAAAATATAGAACAAGGGGGTAGGGGAGGAGGGACGAACAGCTACATCTTTAAATCCCCCTGCCCCCCCCCTCCACCTCTCCCCCCTGGCCTCTATCGTGTTAATTGGAAGGCTTGGGGAGGGAACTGATGTTCTTGTTTATACTTGTGTTAGTGTATACAAACTACAAGGGTTCCTACACACATATACATACAGATCTGCGCGCGCACTCAAACACGTCCAGGCATGCACACACACACACACACACACACACACACACACACACACACACACACACACACACACACACACACACACACACACACACACACACACACACACACACACACACACACACACACACACACATACACACACACATACACACACACACACACACACACACACACACACACATACACATACACACACCAATCACAAACAAACAAACAAACACAAAGACACATACCCATAAAGATAAAACGATAACACGCACACACACAAACACTGCAAGTCCAACACGTACACACACACATGCACAAGTCCAAGCGCAACACAAACCCAAGCAGGGACAGATGCACACAAGCACAAACAAACAAATACACACTGCCCATTCCCCAGCCAGGAGGGAGCAAGAGCCTGCAGCGAGACGGTGAATAGGACGTAAAGTCTGCATTTGAGGTAAAGTTTACAACCAACCGGCAGAGGACGTGAACGTAGCACTTGCTGGGTGCGGAAGCGTGGGAATTTCTGACTTCGTGTGTTTTTTTCTGTCACTGTGCATCTCTCTTTCTCTCTGTATCTTTATTTCTCACTCTCTCTCTCTTTCTCTCTCTCTCTCTCTCTGTTTTCTCTCTCTCTCTCTCTCTCTCTCTCTCTCTCTCTCTCTCTCTCTCTCTCTCTCTCTCTCTCTCTCTCTCTCTCTCTCTCTCTCTCCATCTCTCTCTCTCTCTCTCTCTCTCTCTCTCTCTCTCTCTCTCTTTCTCTCTCTCTCTCGCGCGCGTTTTTTTAAAATTCTATTTTACATGTGGTTTTATTTATATTTATATTTGTGTCGTTTCTTTC
>NW_028234435.1:448675-461175 GCF_977035675.1 Penaeus japonicus
AGACACCTGGACGACCTTTGCGTTTGCTGACGAAGGGAGATGGACACTCGATGCTCTGGGATCGATCTGGCGCCTTCACCTCTCTCTCTCTCTCTCTCTCTCTCTCTCTCTCTCTCTCTCTCTCTCTCTCTCTCTCTCTCTCTCTCTCTCTCTCTCTCGCTCTCTCTCTCTCTCCCTCTCTCTCTCTCTCTCTCTCTCTCTCTCTCTCTCTCTCTCTCTCTCTCTCTCTCTCTCTCTCTCTCTCTCTCTCTCTCTCTCCTCTCTCCTCTCTCTCTCATCTCTCTTCTCTCATCTCTCTCTCTCTCTCTCCCTCTCTCTCTCCTCTCTCTCTCTCTCTTCTCTCCTCTCTCTCTCTCCTCTCTCTCTCTCCTCTCTCTCTCTCTCTCTCTCTCTCTCTCTCTCTCTCTCTCTCTATCTCTCCTCTCCTCTCTCTCTCTCTCTCTCTCTCTCTCTCTCTCTCTCTCTCTCTCTCTCTCTCTCTCTCTCTCTCTCTCTCTCTCTCTCTCTCTCTCTCTTTCTCTATCTATCTCTCTCTCTCCTTCTGTCTCTCTCTCTTTCTCTCTCTTTCTCTCTCTCTCTCTCTCTTACTCGCTCGCTCTATCTATCTATCTATATATCTCACTCTCTCTCGCTCTCCTTCTCTTTATGTGTGTGTTTGCGAGAGAAAGAGAGAGAGTGAGAGTGAGGGAGTGAGGGGAGAGAGAAAGAGACATGCGTACAAACAATGGCATTATAAGTGCTTAGCTAATGTGAAGACACATAATCTCGCATCACCCACTCGTCTGATTGCAATAGCTGTCTTGCAGAAAATCCGCAAGATCCGAATTCCCTTACGTCTAAAGAGAGAGAGAGAGAGAGAGAGAGAGAGAGAGAGAGAGAGAGAGAGAGAGAGAGAGAGAGAGAGAGAGAGAGAGAGAGAGAGAGAGAGAGAGAGAGAGGCTCGAATGCAAAACCAAGGAAAGGAAATTACAGCGTGTGCGAAAGCATAGATGATTTTCCAAACAGAAGGATATGCGGGACGGATTTCAGTGCCTGCCGCAAAGGAGGAGCGGCCATCAGGTCGGCGGGATGGTGGAGTGATCACCGTATTAGCTTATCAACGCGAAGACATTTTTTTGGTTTCCTTTTTTCCGTCTCCCTTCTACCTCTTTCCCTTTTCACTCTCCCCTCTTCTCCTTTTCCCCTCTCCTTTTCTTTTCCCTCACATCCCTTTCCTTTCCCTTTTCCCTCTCCTTTCCCTCTCTCTTTCCCTTTTCCCTCTCCTCTCTGTTCTCTCCTTTCCCCCATTTTTTCCCTCTTATCTCTCCTCCCTGTTCTCTCCTTTTCCCTCTCCTCCCTGTTCTCTCCTTTCCCTCTCTCTCCCTCATTTCCCTTTCCTCCCTCTCCTTCCCCCTCTCTTTCCCTTTTCCCTCTCCACCATCTTCCTCTTCCTCCTCCTCCCCCTCCCCCTCTTCCATTTCCCCTCACTATCCCCCCTCCCCCTCCCCCTCTTCCATTTCCCCTCACTATCCCCCCTCCCCCTCCCCCGAAGACATTAATATTTTATCTTTTAGTGATTCTCACGCAACTTACGTCATTGAGGTCTGCTTACGTAAGAAATTGTGAAGAGAAGGAAGGTAAGGAGGAGGTTGACTGTAGAAGACGGAAGAGAGAGAGGCGGGAAAGGGAAGAGGGAGAGGGAGAGGATGGGAAAGAGACGGTGGGGAGGGGAAGGGAGGGATAGGGAGGGGGGGCAGGGCAGGAGGGGGTGATCGGGGTCGTACTCTTTCGCGACGACGGCACCGATGTGGATCCTCGCCTTGGGTGGGAGGACAACGCCAATAAATTAGGTTTACCGCCAATTTTTGCAAACTTGGCAGCGATACAAGAAGTGCTGACGTCATGGTGATGACCTGAGACGATACACAGTTGCCAAGTCACGTCAAAGGAGGGGAGGGAGGGGACAGGGGGGGGAGGAGCTGTATTTCCCCCTCGCTCGTGTCACTCTGTATTATAAGAAACATGAAGAGGGCAGCAATGCATCTTCCCCCCCCCCACCCCCCACGCGAGAACTTCTCCCTCCCTTTTAAAAAGAGCCTTTAGGATGACGTGGCGTAAGTCAAAACAAAGTTATATTTCTAGGCCCGAAAGAGCCGGCAGATTGGCTCTGACGTCACTCGACTCCCTTCAGAACGCACGCGAAGAAAAGTCGAAAGACGCCACGTAGAAACAGAAGTGCGCCAGTTATTTCTGCGCCTTCTGGGGGAAGCGACTTTTCTTCTCCCATGTTGGATGTCTCGAGCTACCCCTTTGAGCGGGTTTCGCCCTCAAAGGGGAAAAAACGAAGAAATTTCGATCTTCGTTTTCTTTCATGTCCGCTGGGTTGACAGGGGAGGGGGGACTTACGTAAATCTCTGGTGGCACTAATTGCAAAACTTTTATCTGTAATTATTGTCTGAGTATTATTTTTACCAGGGAAATACTCAACCATAGTACATCTGAAAGCCTTTATACTGATTTACATTAGAACTCCAAAATGCATTTTCTTTTTCTTCATCTTTTTACAATGAGATGAAAGCGAGTCATTGTATATTCATATATACAGTTGGCTGATATTATGATGATCTGCCGCAGTCTATGCCTCAGTCGGTCACAACATCCTTATGATGGTACACCTCTTAACCTTTCTTTCGGTCTCTTATCTTCTCTCTCCACTTCTCTCTTCTCTTCTCTCTCTTCTCACTCTTACTCTCTCCCTCTTTCCCTCCATCCCTCCTTCCCTCTCTCCCTCTCTCCCTCCCTCTCTTCCTCTTTCTCTCCCTCTTTCCCTCCCTCCCTCTCCCCCCTCCCTCTCCCTCTCCCCCCTCCCTCTCCCTCCCCCCCTCCCCCTCCCCCCTCCCTCTCCCTCGCCCCCTCCCTCCCCCCCTCTCTCTCTCTCTCTCTCTCTCTCTCTCTCTCTCTCTCTCTCTCTCTCTCTCTCTCTCTCTCTCTCTCTCTCTCTCTCTCTCTCTCTCACTTTCTTTCCCTCTCCCTCCCTCTCTCTATCTGTATATCTATATCTATATCTATATCCATATCTAAATATATATGTATATATATGTATATATATATATATATATATATATGGACATAAATATATATATATATGTATATACATATATATATATATATATATATATATATATATATATATATATATATATATATAAATTTCACATAACATTTAACAATTTTGCTTCGTATTTTTCGTAGCCTCTGAGGTTTGTTCTCTTTTAGTTGAAGTGAATGACAAACCTTTTTTATGTGTGCCGTTGTTTCATCTTTTTTTTTTCTTCTTTGGTTTTCCTATCTCCTCCTTTTCCTAAAACACTCAAAGAAAACACGAATAAGCAGAGTACTATACGCATACCTCCTGGAAGCCATACTTCTTCCTTACCCTTTCTCCCTCCTCATTCTCCTCCTCCTTCTCCCCCACTACAACTGCTGCTACTACTACTACTACTGCTACTATTACTCTGCTGCAACTACTACTACTACTGCTGCTACTACTGCTACTATTACTCTGCTGCAACTACTACTACTACTGCTGCTACTACTGCTACTATTACTCTGCTGCAACTACTACTACTGCTGCTGCTACTACTACTACTACCACTACTACTGCTACTATTACTCTGCTGCAACTACTACTACTGCTGCTACTATTACCATTGCTACTACTACTACTGCTACCACTACTACTATTACTCTGCTGCTACTACTGCTACTGCTATTACTCTGCTGCTACTACTATTGCTACTACTGCTGCTACTACTACTACTGTTACTATTGCTATTGCTACTACTACTACTACTACTATTACTCTGCTGCTACTACTGCTACTGCTGCTACTACTATTGCTACTATTACTACTGCTGCTACTACTACTACTACTACTACATCTGTTACTATTGCTATTGCTACTACTACTACTATTACTACTGCTGCTGCTACTACTACTATTACTACATCTGGTGCTACTACTACTACTTTTACTGCTGCTGCTACTGCTACTACTATCATTACTACTACTACTACAACTGCTACTACAACTACTTCTGCTGCTACTACTATTATTATTAGTAGTAGTATTACTTCTCCTCCTTCCTCTTACTCCTTCCACGTTCCACTCCTCCTCATCTTTCATCCCCCTTCTGATTTCTCCTGTCTATATCCTCGCTTACTTCCACCTCTTTCCCCCTCTCTCCCTCTCCCTCCTCGCCCCCCCCCCTTCCCCCTCCCCCTTCCTCCACCCCCCTCCCCCTCCATCCGCCTAGAGAAGTCTCGATTCAGTTTTGCTGCAGTGTTGCCAAGTAGGACGAGTTGGTTGGAAGTGACAAGAGACAACTACTTGTCTACCTATCTTTCTTTCTTAACAAACGCAGCACAGCGCAAACTAACAGACAGACAAATACACTCACAATAAAACAGGCATAAATACTCAAACACTAGGAAACACGCACATACAAATACACCCACACACGCACATGCACACACACACACACACATACACACAGACACAGACACACACACAGACACACACACAGACACACACACACACACACACACACACACACACACACACACACACACACACACACACACACACACACACACACACACACACACACACACACACACACACACACACACACACACACACACACACACACACACACACAAACACACAAGTATACCTGCATCTGCCTTGGTTCTCCATCAGCTCTTGGTCCCCCTATCCATTTACCTTTGTATCTTTTCCCTCGATCATCCTCTTCTCCTCTCCTTCCCCTCTCCTTCCCCCCTCCCATTCCCTTCCCCCTTCCCCCATCCCCTTCCCCTCCTGTTCCCCGCCTCTTCCTATATAGAGAGAAGTTGGAAGAGGGAGGGAAAGAAAGAGAGAGAGAGATAACCTGGAGGGGGGAAGGGGAAGGATAAAAGGAAAGTAGGATATTACGGGCATTTTTGAAGGGAATGGGATATGAAGAGCCAAGGTCAAGCGGCAGCAGAAAGATCATGGAAAGGCGGAAGATTAAAGAGAGAGAGAGACGGAGGGAGGGAGGGAAGGAGAGTGTGAGAGAGGGAGGGAAGGAAGGAGAAGAGAGAGGAGGAGTCAGACAAACAGACAATAGTTTAAATGAACCTCGTTAAAGCGAAGGATAGAACAGTAAAACAACAGAGAGCTGGGAGTTCGGAGAATAGAAGTGATACAGTTACGAAAGAAACAAACGAAATTAGGTAGGAAAACGAGGCAAGGGGAGACGGCGAAGAGCGAGAGGGATTCACTCCCTGCTTGAAAAGGGAGTTGGTTATCCCTACACCCAAAGAGAATTACCTCCAGCGTCAAAGAACTCGCGATGAACCCGTAGCTCAGTTACACGGGAGCGCCGTAGCAGTCTTACCTCATCTGCCTGGCAACGGGAAGGCCTGGTCGCTGCGGGCCTCTCCCTCAGCCCGGGTTCCGTTTCACGTGTTGTTCTTCGAGACGGACGCGCATTCCCGCCTCTCGCGTCCTTCGCTCGGCGCTAAGGCTAATGAGTTCACCTGCTTAGTGGACGAGGGGAAACGGTTCTGCTGAGAGGGAGGGGAAGTGGGGTGGAGAAAGAGGGAGAGGGAGAGGGAAGGGAAGGGGTGCGAAGGGAGGGGGAAGGGAAGGGGTGTGAAGAGAGGGGGAGCTGGAGAGAACGGAATGTGAAGGAAAGGGAGGTACTAATCTTTTCTTTTTTTACGGTATATCCGAGGCGAGACTCATGGCAAGCTAAAAGGTGTTATAGGAATGCGATGCGAGATTTCATGGGTGTCAGAGGCAGGTTTTTCACCTATCTACATATATTTGCTTTCAGCTTTTTCTTGAATTCTGTCTTTTATTATCTCTCCTTCTCTCTCTCTCTCTCTCTCTCTCTCTCTCTCTCTCTCTCTCTCTCTCTCTCTCTCTCTCTCTCTCTCTCTCTCTCTCTCTCTCTCTCTCTCTCTCTCTCTGTTTTGTCTCTTTCTCTCATTCTTCACTTTCTCTCTCAACTTCCCTCCCTCCCTCCCTCCCTCCCTCTGTCCCTTCCTTTCACGCTGTCCCTCTCTCCCTTTCTCCTTCTCCCGCTTTTTCCTCTCTCCCTCTCTCTCGCCCTCTCACTCTCTCTCTCTCTCTTTCTCTTTCTCTTTCTCTTTCTCTTTCTCTCTCTCTCTCTCTCTCTCTCTTTCCCTTTCTCTTTCTCTCCCACCCTGCCCTCCGTCGCCATCCCCCCACTAAGAGATCACTCCACTCGGTGAATTTTACGTCCATACAGCTATGCTTGCCGTCATGTCCTCGGTGTCCGTGGTCATTCCCAGCCGACTGAAAGCAAGCAATTGCATGAGAAGGAATTTAAATAATTTTGAATGTAACCGAGAAGGAGAGGGAAAGAGAGAGAGAGAGAGAGAGAGAGAGAGAGAGAGAGAGAGAGAGAGAGAGAGAGAGAGAGAGAGAGAGAGAGAGAGAGAGAGAGAGAGAAATCTTTGCAGCTTTTGTATACGTTTTTTCTCACCCTTTTCTCTTTTCGTTGCCAGGTAGCCATAAAGATCATTGACAAGTCACAACTAGATGCCACCAACTTGCAGAAGGTTCATAGGGAGGTCAAAGTACTTAAGACTCTCGACCATCCTCACATAATTAAATTGTATCAGGTGAGTGCTATACTTTCTACTTATTTTTACTTAGGCTTACATTTGACTCATACTTATTTTTGAATTAGTTATACACTTTTTCATGGGTTTTGAAGGATGTGAATGATCTGATTAATAGGTATTTCAGTAATCTAATCATCTGTTTAGTTCACGAATCACTTTAAACAGCTTTTGATATATCATGTATCCAGTAATATATTAATTTACTTGAACTTGCCTAAATTACTTATATTGTATTTATAGGAACGAATGTATTTCAGTAATTTTTTAACTTTATGATATTCAGTATATTTATTTATAGTTTGTGATTCCGAAAGAGACGACAAAACCATTTTTAAGAAACATGTAAATAAAACCTCGTAACAGGAAAGTCTTTCTGGCCAGTGATACTATTTTTATTGTTCCCTTTCACGTAATGTTTCCTTTTTGCTATTAGGAAGTACAGCCTTATGGTCGAGTGTTTTTGAATAGCTTATTTTTTATTACCTTTTTGATCTCGAAAGAGGTTTACAAATGACGATAAAGTAAAAAAGAAAATGGTTTTCTTTCTCCTCAGGTTATGGAGTCAAAGAATATGATATACCTGGTGTCGGAATATGCCAGCAATGGGGAGATGTTTGGTAAGTGTGACTCTTGTTGCTTGCTCGCTCATCCTGGTTTTCTTCCTGGTTCTCTGTCGCTCTCTTTCTCTCTCTCTTTCTCTCTCTCTCTCTCTCTCTCTCTCTCTCTCTCTCTCTCTCTCTCTCTCTCTCTCTCTCTCTCTCTCTCTCTCTCTCTCTCTCTCTCCCCCTCTCTCTCTCTCTCTCTCTCTCTCTCTCTCTCTCTTTCTTCCTCTCTCTCTCTCTCTCTCTCTCTCTCTCTCTCTCTCTCTCTCTCTCTCTCTCTCTCTCTCTCTCTCTCTCTCTCTCTCTCTCTCTCTCTTTCTCTCTCTTTCTTCTCTTTCTCTCTCTCTTTCTCTCTCTCCTCTCCTCTCCTCTCCTCCTTTTTTACCTTCCTGCTTCCATCCTTCCTTCTTTCCTTCCTTCCTTCCTTCCTTCCTTCCTTCCTTCCTTCCTTCCTTCCTTTTTACCTTCCTGCTTCCATCCTTCATTCCTTCCATCCATCCATCCATCCATCCGTCCATCCCTACCTTCTTCTTTTCCTTCCTCCCTGCCTCTTTCCCCCTCCCTCTCCCCTCACCCTCCCCTCTCATATCTACTCATCTATTTATATGCCTGTTACCCGGATCCACATCTTTTTATTTTCTCAGTTGGAAAAAAAAAGAACCACACGTGTAACACAAAAGACGACAAACACAAAAGATTCAAAACAAACGCATATCCAAACAGCACTTAACATTATGCCAAGTTCGCGGCCCATTTCTAGTTACGTGACGTCACTCTTCGTGGAAGGTCCAGCGGCGGCAACAACGTTTCAGGAACAGAAACGTTTTCGGGTTGTGCTTTGTTTGGTTCGCTCCTCCTCCTCCTCCTCCTCCTCCTTCTTTGCTGGATATGGGCTGAGCTGTTTAAGGGGGGGGGGGGCGGAGGTTTCTCAGGGTCTTAGTTCCTCGTTTGATGGTCTGCTTCTTCCTTTTTTTTCTTTCTTCTTCTTCTCTCTTATATTTTTTTTCTTCTTTCTTCTTCTCTCTTATTTTTTTCTCCTTATTTGTCTTCCTCTTTATTCTTTCTCTTTCGTCGCCTTCTTTTTCTTTCTTCTACTTTCTCACTTTCTTCTTTATCTTATTGTTTCTTTCTTCCACCTCTTTCTCTTTCTACCTCTTCTTCTTTTCCTGCATTTTCTTTATCTTCTCCCTTTGCATTCTCCTCTTACTTTTTATTCATAATCGAAATCTATTTTTATGGTTCTTTCCTCCTTCTTTCCTCCCCTATTCCCTTTTATCTCTTATTGTCCACTTTTCCCCTTTACATCCTCTCGCTCCCCCCCCCCCCCATCTCCTCCCAAGCCTCATGGCAGCACCGCACATCACGTCCAGAGAGCGCGCCCCCTCCCCCTCCACCCTCCCCCTCCCCCTCCCCCTCCCCCTCCCTTCGCCCTCCTTCCTTCTCACCTCCTTCCTCTTCTCTAAAGTTCTTCTTATTTCTCTAGTGTTTTCTTCGGTTGATTTTTTTTTTTTTGTCTTAGTCTCCCTCTCCTCTCTCTCTCTCTCTCCCCTCTCTCTCTCCTCTCTCTCTCTCTCTCTCTCTCTCTCTCTCTCTCTCTCTCTCTCTCTCTCTCTCTCTCTCTCTCTCTCTCTCTCTCTCTCTCTGTTTCACTTTGTTTAATCGGCTTCTTTGATTTGTATTATACATTTTCCTTCTTCCTCTTCTTCTACACACTATCCACCTACTTCCCAGCTTATCTCGCTGCCCCCACCCCTCCTGCCCTCCTACTCCCTCTCTCATTCTCCTTGCATACCCCCCCCCCCCATTCACCCCCTTCCCCTCTTCTCTCTCTCTCTCTCTCGTCCCCTGCCCTCTCCCCCTCCTCCGTCTCCTCCTGCCTCCCTCCCTCCCCCTCCCGTCTCCCCTGTACCTTTGCTGACGTCACACATTACGTCATAAAGTGGGACGAACTCCGCTGGCGTCTCGACACACAAAGAAGAAGCGTCGGTGGCTTCCTTGCGAGGCGGAGAGGGGGGGGGGAGACAGAGACAAGAGAGAGAGGGGGAGAGAAAGAGGGGGAGAGAAAGAGAGGGAGAGAGGGGGAAAGAGAGAGAGATAATGTGAAAGAGAGAGAGAGAGGAGTAGAGAGAGAGAGAGAGAGTGTGTAAGAGAGAAAGAGAGAGAAAGTGTGTGAGAGAGAGAGAGTGTGTAAGAGAGAGAGAGAGAGAGTAAGAGAGAGAGAGAGAGAGAGAGAGAGAGAGAGAGAGAGAGAGATTAAGAATGAGAGTGAGAGAGGGAAAATAGAATAAAAGAGGGTAAGGAGAGAGTGAGAGAGTATAAAGAAAGAAGAGAGAGAGACACACACACACACACACACACACACACACAGAGAGAGAGAGAGAGAGAGAGAGAGAGAGAGAGAGAGAGAGAGAGAGAGAGAGAGAGTGAGAGAGAGTGTGTAAGAGGGAGTGAAAGAAAAAAAAATACAGAGGAGAAGAGAGAAAAAAAGGTAATGGAGGGGGTGAGAGGTAAAATATTGATAATAGGAATGATAATAATATTAACTATAGTTATTATCATTGATATTACTACTACTACTACTACTACTACTGATACTACTTCTACTACTTCTACTATTACTATTACCATCATCGCCATTATTGTTATTATTATTATTACCATCATCATCATTTATGATAATAACAGTTATTATTATCATGATCATCATTATCATTATTATCATTACTAATAATGTATGTGTCCGCTCGTGCGCTATGTTTTCTCCATCCGCCCTTCCATCCTCCCCCTCCACACTCTCCATTCTCCCTCCCCCCTCCCCATTACCCCCTCCCCGCGCCTCCCCCATGAGCACATCAGGCCGTGGCTCATGGGGTGCAGATGAGTCACCCCCACGAGGCTGCCGTTAGAGACTCCAAGATGGAGGTAGGCGTTCCTTTAACCCTTTCGCTACCAGACGCGCCTCGTAGGGAGGGAGGGAGGGAGAGGGGGGGGTGGAGTAGGGAGGGAATAGGAGGGGGCGTAAAGTAAGTTAAGGGAGGGAGGGAGGGAGGGAGAGGGAAGGGAGGGTGATGTATGGGAGGAAGGAAGAGGAAGGGAATAGGAGGGAAGGGAGGAAGAGAGAGCGAACGAATAAGATGAGGATGAAGGGCTGAGCGAAGAGGTAAAGAAGGAGGGGAGGGAGGAGGAGAAGGGTGGAGGGGAGGGGCGAAGAGGCAAAGGAAGGGAAGGAGGGGAGGGGCGAAGAGGCAAAGGGAGGGAAGGAGGGGAGGGGCGAAGAGGCAAAGGGAGGGAAGGAGGGGAGGGGCGAAGAGGCAAAGGGAGGGAAGGAGGGGAGGGGCGAAGAGGCAAATGGAGGGAAGGAGGGGAGGGGTGAAGAGGCAAAGGAAGGGAAGGAGGGGAGGGGCGAAGAGGCAAAGAGAGGGAAGGAGGGGAGGGGCGAAGAGGCAAAGGGAGGGAAGCAGGTAAGGGACAATGGCAATTCGTTTTTCGCGTAGGGGGGGAGTGGGGGGGGGGGAGACTAGACTGAGCGTGGGAGGGAGCTATTGTTATTATTAGCGACTTTAGCCTTTACGTAGGTTGTGGAGTAATCCTTTGACATATATCTCACACACACACACACACACACACACACACACACACACACACACACACACACACACACACACACGTATGTACGTATGTATATATGTTTATATATATATATATATATATATATATATATATATATATATATTATACAGAGAGAGAGAGAGAGAGAGAGAGAGAGAGAGAGAGAGAGAGAGAGAGAGAGAGAGAGAGGGGGAGGGGGGGGGGGGGGGAGAGAGAGAGGGAGGAGAGAGAGAGAGAGAGAGAGAGAGAGAGAGAGAGAGAGAGAGAGAGAGAGGGAGAGAGAGAGGAGAAAGAGAAGAGAGGGAGAGAGAGAGAGAGAGAAGAAGAGAAAGAGAAAGAGAGAGAGAGATAAAAGAGAGAGAGAGAGAAAGAGAAGAGAGAGGGAGAGATAGAGAGAAGGAGAGAGAGGAGAAAGAGAGAAAAGGGAGGGACAGAGAAAGAGAAAGAGAGAGAGAGGGAGGAGAGAGGAGAAGAAAGAGAAGAGGAGAGAGAGGGAGAAAAAAAGAGAGAGAAGAGAAAAGAGAGAGAGAGAAGAGAGAGAGAGAGAGAGAGAGAAGAGGGGGGGGGAAGAGAGAGAAGAGAGGGAGGGAAGAGAGAGAGAGAGGGAGAGAGAGAGAAGAGAAGTGGGAGAAGAGAGAGAGAGGGGAGAAAAGAGAGAGGGAGAAAAGAGAGAGAGAGAGAGAGAGAGAGAGAGAAGAGAGAGGAGAGAAGAAAGGAGAGAGAAGGGAGAGGAGAGAGAGAGAAGAGAGAGGGAGAGAAAGAGAGAGGGAGAAAGAGAGGAAAAGAGAAAGGGAGAGAGGGAGGAAAAGAGAGAGGGAGAAAGAGAGAGAGAGAGAGAGAGAGAGAGAGGGGGGGGGGGGGGAGAAAGAGAGGGAGAGAGGAAGAAAGAGAGAGAGATGAGAGAGAGAGAGGGAGAAAGAGAGAGAGATGAGAGAGAGAGAGAGAGAGAGAGAGAGAGAGAGAGAATGAGAGAGAGTGAAAGAGAGAGAGAGAGAGAGAGAGAGAGAGAGAGAAAGAGAGAGAGCGAGAGAGCGAGCCGTAAATTGATATAATCCAGCGAGCGCCATACGCTGCTGGCGGCGAGTGACCGCGGCCCCGGCCTGTCAACGCCTCTATAAATACGCTTCAGTTGTAGAGACGCAGCGGCATCTCGTAGCCATGGCTTCCTTGCGACTTCTATATTTAAACGCGTCAAAAGCATCCTAAGGCAGTTATTTCTAACGCCCCGCCCTCCCTCTCTTCCTTTCCTCTCCTTCTTTCCGCTCTGCCGTCCCTCTCCGCGCTCGCACTCGCGCTCGGCCTGAGCTCCTTCGTGTTATACTTTCTTTTAATCTCCTTTCGTGATACCGGAGGTTGACTGGAAAATTAAGGGGAAATGGCTTGTTTCGAAGGGATGCTTTTGAACCTGTTTCTTTCCCTCTCGGTGTATGTGTTATCTCTCTCTCGCTTTCTCTCTCTCTCTCTCTCTCTTTCTCTCTCTCTCTCTCTCTCTCTCTCTCTCTCTCTCTCTCTCTCTCTCTCTCTCTCTCTCTCTCTCTCTCCCTCCCTCCTTCTCTCCCTCCCTCCCTCCCTCCCTCCCTCCCTCCCTCCCTCCCTCTCACTCTCTCTCCC
>NW_028234435.1:478675-481175 GCF_977035675.1 Penaeus japonicus
ATCATCCTTATAACCTTGCTGATTATCATTATTACTCATATTGCAACAAACTTCAATATAATCAGTTCAACAGTTTTATCATCATTATTACCGAAATCAGTATTTTTTACATAAATTTAGTTCATTGTCATCATCACTTATATTTTATTTTATTTAATTAAACTTTCCAATGTCAAAGAATTCTCCCTCTCTCTCACTCACTCACTCTCTCGATAATTCGATTCTCTCTATATATTTCTTCAGTTTTTTTTTATCTCTTCATCTTCATCTCCCTCCAGAAGGCCGCCGTATAAAAGGCGGTATTTGTTGCGAAATAGTTTTAATTAAGCCCGTGCGATGCTTCATTGACACGTAGAATTATCATTTTTCAAAATCTTTTTTTTTATATATGTATTCACCTAAAGTTCTATTTAGCAATAATTGCTAGCCGATAGGATTACATTTAATATGGCGAAAGTTTTATTATAAAGGAAAAAAAAAAATGTGGTGTAGTGAAATGTGGCGGAACGAGCCGTAGATTTCATTCACAACAATCAAGGCGCTTCCTTTGAGAGGTGATAGGATGTATTGAACTTGGCGTAAACACCTATTATTTGACAAGCGCATCAGATGTGTTTGTGCGTGCGTGCGTGTGTGTGTGTGTGTGTGTGTGTGTGTGTGTGTGTGTGTGTGTGTGTGTGTGCACGTTTGACTGCGTTTGTGCTTGTGTTTTTGTTGATCATTCACAATATCCCACGGTTATGTCAACTGTAATTACAAGAACGATTAAAAAGCAAGAAAGAAAACCCCCTTAAAATTCTTATTTCATCTTTGACATTTTTTAAATATATTTTATTGAATCTGACGTCTCTCTCCTCTCCCTACCCCCACAGGCAGAGAACTTACTGCTGGATGTCAACATGAACATGAAAATCGCCGACTGGGGCTTCAGCAACTACTACTCGCCCGCGGACACTCTGAACACCTGGTGTGGGTCGCCGCCTTACGCCGCGCCGGAGGTGTTCGAGGGCAAGAAATACATCGGCCCGGAGATCGACATCTGGGTAAGTGTGTTTGTGTGTTTGTGTTTGTTTGTGTTTGTTTGTGTTTCCATATTTGCTTGTGATCACCAGAACTCATCTGCTGTTCCCCAGAAGCACATTATCCTGTCCGCCCCTGCTGTTCCAAATTATCCTGCTCAAAAGGCTATTCCTCTCCTTAATGCTGCACTTTCCTTCGTTTAAAAAAAGGTTTTAATGTTGAAAACTCATGATTCCCGCTGTCTTTGGTGCATTATGTAACTGCGGTTAATGCAACCACTCGCTACGCTGAGAGATTGGTAAATTCTATCATCTAAGTTAACTCATCCCACCATTTTCTCTTCATTAATTATCTCTTGTGGTGATGTTATCTCTCTGTACATCGCCAATCACCAGCCACACCTCTATGATTTATTTAACATATGTCTGTACAATCCCTTTGGAAATATTTATGTTATCTTGCTCAAGAGTACGTCAACCTCCTCTTTTAACTTATCTTAAGGTAACGTTTTCTCGTTTAACAGGAATGTTATATTCCAACTTTTTAACACCATTTAGAGATTGTCATCTTCCTGTATTTTTCCTGTTTATTTCCCTAAACACAACTCCCTCAACAGAGAGTTTCTCCTTTTGAACAGCCTTTCTATAGATATTATATCCACCTTTGACTGCTCCTACATAGGATGCTATTCATCCTTCTGAGAGTCATCCTCTTCCCTTCCCTCGCTTTATAACTTGACCCCGCTCCCCCTTTGAACACTTCTTTCTAACCAGTTACCCCCCCCCCCCACTTTATTTCGGTCCCCATCACCCCCAACGTATAACGTGCCCCCCCCCCCCTCCCGGCCTACCCAGTGTTCACGGACTGCCCTCTCTCGCAGAGCCTGGGCGTGGTGCTCTACGTGCTGGTGTGCGGCGCCCTGCCCTTCGACGGTGCGACTCTGCCTGCCCTTAGAGACCGAGTCCTCTCCGGCAGGTTCAGGATACCGTACTTCATGTCGTCGGGTGAGTGACTTTGTTAGGCCCGTTTTATAGTCCTTTTGTTTTTCTACGACTTGCTTCTTTGATTTGCCTTTTTTGGTGTATATGTATTTTTTTCTTCCCTTATTTCTTTTCTTTTTTATTTCTTTTTTGTTGTATGTATGTTTCTCCCCTCTTATGTTAGTTTGTTTTTCTTCCCTTTCTTCGTCTTTTTCATTTTTCTTCTCCGATATATATTCGCTGATCTTCACTCCTCTCCCTTCTTATTGTTCTTCACCTTTTCGTCCTTGTTTTGGACTGTCTTGTCTCAGGTCACCGCAATCTCCCACACTGGCTTGTTTACCTTTGTCATCTCGCGTAAACATTTTGTGTATACAGAGGCGATGGTCACATTTGGAAGGGACAGGCAATATGTATGCGAGTTCCTGTTTGTTTACTCACACTCAGATATACGTGCATTATGTACTATGTCTCTCTCTCTCTCTTTCTCTTTCTCACTC
>NW_028234435.1:483675-486175 GCF_977035675.1 Penaeus japonicus
GTGTGTGTGTAATAACGCTCTGATTTACTGCGATTGGTAAGGTTTGTTTACATTCTGGTTTCGATTGTGGAGAATATCTGAATATTCTCCCTCAGCAAGAGACCTGACCCCCGAGCGCCCGTGCCTTCAGCTGGCCGCCCGCGCCCCTTAAAGGAATTCTGTGGATCTACCTCGAAATCCGCGACCTCTAATCACCCTATTGACGCCCTGCAACAGCCTGTCCAACGCGCGGTCACAACTCACCCCGGCCTGTAATTCCGCGGACCTGCAACCACGCTCCTCCTGCCAGGGAAGAACCCCTGCGGCTGACACGCGTTTTTGCAGTTGGTTCTCGCTCTGAATTTCATTTGTTGCTCCCTCTCTCCCCCTCTCCCCCTCTCACTCCTTCCCTGCTTCCTCTCTCCTTCTCTCCCTCCTCCCCTACTCCCTCTCTCCCTCCTTCCCTGCTCCCTCTCTCCCCCTCTCCCCCTCTCCCTCCTTCCCTGCTTCCTCTCTCCTTCTCTCCCTCCTCCCCTACTCCCTCTCTCCCTCCTTCCCTGCTCCCTCTCTCCCCCTCTCCCTCCTTCCCTGCTTCCTCTCTCCTTCTCTCCCTCCTCCCCTACTCCCTCTCTCCCTCCTTCCCTGCTCCCTCTCTCCCCCTTTCCCTCCTTCCCTGCTCCTTCTCCCTCTGCCCCCCCCCACCCCCGTCTCATCTAGCTCTTTCTCCTCGTCCTCTTCCACCCCCTTCCTTCCTTTCTCCGTTTCTCCCTTTTCCCTCTTCCCCACCTCTTCCCCCCCTCCCCCCTCTCTCTAATTTCTCTCCTTCTCTCCCGCATGTACTCTTATATTCAGACATCAATTTCCTTTTCTCTTTCTCTTCCCTATTCACTCTTCCTCTCCCTTTTCCTTTTTCGCTTTCTTTTCTCTTCTCTTCTCGTTCGCGGTCGCACGTCTCTCTCTCTCTCTCTCTGTCTCTCTCTCTCTCTCTCTCTCTCTCTCTCTCTCTCTCTCTCTCTCTCTCTCTCTCTCTCTCTTATTTTCTTTCTTTCTTTTACCTCTCTTTCTCTCTTTCCCCCTTTTCCTCTCCCTCTCCCTTTCCCTCTCCCTCTCCCTCTCCCCGCTGCTCCTGACATTCAGCCTCGCCCTCGCCCTACCCCAACTACTGCTTCTCACCCAGGTCTCTTCTCCCTTTCCCTTCTCACAGAGTCTCCTCTTTCCCTCTTCCTCTCCTCATGCTCATCATCATCCCCCCCCCTCCCTGTATTCCCTGTACTTCTCCCCTCTCTTCTCCCCCCCCCTCCTCCTCCCCTGCCCTTCACTGTACTTCCAACTCCTATTCCCTTCCCCCCTCCTCTCCTCCTACATTCTTCCCTTCCCCTCCTCCTCCCCCCCCTCTCCTCATCCCCTCTCCTCTTCCCCTCCCCCTCTCCCCTCCTCTTCCTACCCTCTTCTCTTCCCTTCCCCCTCCCCCTTTCCCCTCTTCTCCTCTCCTCCTACCCTCTCCTCTTCCCCTCCCCCTCCCCCTCCCCCCTCCTCTCCTTCTGAACCCGGCTCCTCGCCCCCGCCCACTCCCAACCCCTCACCTCCCTCCCTCCCCTCCCCCAAAGCCTGCTACCTCCGCCCACGCTGGCTGTACTATTGAGTTTCTCGTCGGCGTCCGCCCACGGGGAAAAAATCGGTCTTAACCTGTAACAAATTAACTCTTGCTTGTAACCACCGCTCAGAACACGCCGAATGCTGTCTGCCGTCCGGGTGCATTTGCCTTTGGCTGCAACAAAGACAGACTGATTGCATGGAATCCACGGTCGGAGGCGGAGGCTATGTGGAGGCGACTCTGGCGGCGGTGAAGTGGCCGCGGCTGACGCGGAGAACGGCGGGAGGCGCAAGTGTGTGTGTGTGTGTGTGTGTGTGTGTGTGTGTGTGTGTGTGTGTGTGTGTGTGTGTGTGTGTGTGTGTGTGTGTGTGTGTGTGTGACTAAAACTGAAAAACTAGTGACTAAAACGGCAAGTCAGGAGGAACACCACAGGGAGAGTAGCCTTTCTCTCCCTTCCATTCTCTATTCCCCCTCCCCCTCCCTTTCTCTCTCTCTCTCTCTCTCTCTCACACACACACACACACACACACACACACACACACACACACACACACACACACACACACACACACACACACACACACACACACACACACACACACACACACACACACACACACACCCCGCCGCCTGAGTCACGTGACCTCGTCAGCGCCATTAAATAATACACTGTTGACATTACTCACCATCGTTTATTTTTATGTCCAGAGCATCTCATGGCGGCGAGCGTATGAAGTATCCAGAGAGAAAGAGAAAGAGAGACAGGGAGGAAGGATGAAGGGTTAGAGAGGGAGAGAGAGAGAGAGAGAGAGAGAGAGAGAGAGAGAGAGAGAGAGAGAGAGAGAGAGAGAGAGAGAGAGAGAGAGAGAGAGAGAGAGAGAGAAGAGAGAGAGAGAAGAGAGAGAGAGAGAGAGAGAGAAAGAGAAA
>NW_028234435.1:501175-503675 GCF_977035675.1 Penaeus japonicus
ATAACTATGTCTGTGTGTATATATGTATATATATATACACACACAGACACAAACACACACACACACACACACACACACACACACACACACACACACACACACACACACACACACACACACACACACACACACACACACACACACACACACACACACACACACACACACACACACATATACACATACACATATATATATAAACATATATTTGTATGTATGTTTACATTTTTTTTTATGCTTACTATACATACATTTTATGTGTGCTGTTATATCCTGGTAACTAAGTTCTATCTTTTTTCCAATTTCTTTTAGTGGCTTTTAGGTTTTGTAAAAGTTCCAAACTGATAAATAAAATTTTTGTTCCTCTCCCAAGATAATTTCTTTTTGGGAGAATGTAGATATCCTTATACTTTATGGTGAGCAAACTATCAAAGTTTCCATTAATAGGAAGGTAGGTCTAGATACTGCTCTGAATGAAAATATGAAGTTCACTTCAATCACAAGTGCCGAATTGAAGTCTTGTAAAGAATGTCTACCATATCTGAATTTGTAATAGAAATAGTGTCCTTGAGCCACCTTTGTTAACACTAATAATGCAAAGTTATCTTTCACTCAAATGTGGAAGATATAATAAGAATAATCAGTTTTGGATGTGAAAGTTATAAGGGTTTTTTTATATATGAATACTATATATAACTCCTTGTACTGTTGTTCTGAATGAAGACTCTCGTAGAGTTAACAACAAACACACTTTTGTTTGGACAGCATATGGGTGATACTAATTTTAGAGATGCTTCCAGTGTTCTTTCAGTGTTATCTTTATTGCTTTCCTCTCCATTCCTCTTCCTCCTCCTCCTCTTTCTGTTTCTGCCTCTCAGTAACTCACCAGAACTTCAGATAATCAAATTCTCTCTCTCTCTCTCTCTCTCTCTCTCTCTCTCTCTCTCTCTCTCTCTCTCTCTCTCTCTCTCTCTCTCTCTCTCTCTCTCTCTCTCTCTCTCTCTCTCTCTCTCTCACATATCAGTACTTTCTTCTTTGTCTTAATGCTATTTATAAGCCAGTGTTTACATGGCTTCCTGTAGTACATTACGAATCAATTATTGCTGTTATTTATTTTGTATGATTTTACCATGACCTATTACCAATTTCTAGTCAATTATCTGCATTAAGTATTGGTGATGCATCTGTATATTAACACACCTTTCGTTCCCTATATAAATATACATTTCATATGCAGGATAATTATATGTGAAGATGAAGACCTGTGTTATGTATGTTTATACATAGTTGCCTAGCATAGAGCTATGTATTTTTATGTAAACAATTGAAAAGAAACTCCAAATCTGAAATAAAAATATGGAGAAATTTCATGTATTCTTTACCAAATTGAACTGTAAAAAGAAGAATCACTGATTTATCTTGTAGCTAGACTATCTTCTATACTCAGTATCCACTAAACTGAGCACTAGATGATTAGTCTTGTACAGAAATCATGTTTAATACTAAGAAAAAACAGATTAAGGTATACTGAGGGAGGGGGTGGCACACTCCACTCAGCACTCCTTCTGTCGGCAAATTTCTTCCCTTATTCAGAAAAATTATATAGTTACACGAGGCTTTTTATTCGGGCCTATTTAAATAGACTAAAGCAATCCAATATGAACAAGATAATATTTTTGTGTATACACACTCATATTGGAAGTGTTAGTTGATATTTAAATCAAATGAGAAGCTTAATGATTAGATATTTTTCATCTAAAATTGAGCATTTTCAGCAAATAATTAATATTCTCAATCAGGACATGATTATTTTTTTCCCTTAGAAGAGAAAGTAAATTGGCAAACAGATTTAATTTCATCAATTTATTTGCAAAGGTAAAAGTATTCAGAAGGACTTGACAAAAATATTTGACACATGAAGATGAACAATCTTTAACAGTAATTTGCTAATAATAGAAAATAAGGAAATAATAAAAAAAATAATAATAATAGTAATCACAATAATAATAATAATAATAATAATAATAATAGTAATCATAATAATAATAATAATAATAATAATAATATAATTATAATAGTGATACTTACAATATACAAGTACTGTACAATGTGCTTAATATACTCACACTTAACATCAAGAAGTTGTGACAAATATCACCTGACATTTTATTTCTTACATACAAAACACATTCAGAAACTATATCTATATGGTAACTCCTCTGAGAATCACATGGATAAATGGATATTTCTGAAATACCAAATAGAGAGTATTAAAGCCTTTCTTTTAAGAAAAGGAATCTGGATGCAGAGGCAGCTACATGAACTGTCATAACATATACACTGGATAATAATACAGCTTACAAGATTTTTAAATACAATTAAACATATGTATACACACATTCAATAAGTGAAATTTCATCCTCTAACACATACATATGTTTGTTTGTGTGCATGCACACTCCCCCAAAACTTAAATGACACAGGAAATAGAAAAGGTAAA
>NW_028234435.1:528675-548675 GCF_977035675.1 Penaeus japonicus
AGTGTAAACATAACAAAAATTGTGATAATTACTTTTACGAACGTTTTTTCTTAAGGGGGTAAATATTATGCAAGGGTACTGTGCAAACAGTAATTGCTAATGAGACTTATTTCAAACATTGTGCTTCTGGATTAGGGT
Source organism: Penaeus japonicus (assembly GCF_977035675.1). NCBI lineage: Eukaryota > Metazoa > Arthropoda > Malacostraca > Decapoda > Penaeidae > Penaeus > Penaeus japonicus. The sequence continues at coordinate 528,814 of NW_028234435.1, forward strand.
GGAGGGGGTGGAGCATGAAGGTTAGGGTGTAGCGGTGGTCTCATATTAACTAGTTTTTGTTGTCTGTTGGTGAAGTTGATTTTGTTGTATGGTGTTGGTGTTGTAGTTGTTGTTGTTGTTGTAGTTGGTAGTGTGTTGTGGTTGTTGGTGGGTGTTATTGTTGGTGTTTATGGTACTTGGTACACATGTTTGGGGTGGTTGGTGGGTGGTGTTTGTTTGTTGATTTTGTTTGGGGTGTGGGGATTTGTGGTTGTTGTGGTTGGGTTGCTGGTTGTGTTGAGTTATGGTTGGTGGTTGGGTTTTGTTGTGGGTGGATGGAAGGGGGAGGAGGTGGAGGAAAGAGAGAGAAGAGCGAGCAGAGAGAGGAGCGAGAGAGCGAGAGAGAGAGAGACGCGCGAGAGAGAGCGAGATATAGAAAGAGCGATGGATCGATAGAGAAGAGGGCGAAGAGGGCGAGATGAGAGAGAGAGAGACAAAAACAAAAAGAGAGAGAGAGAGAGCAGAGAGAGAAGAGAGAGAGAGAGAGGGGAAGCGAGCGANAGAGAGAGAGTAGTGAGAGAAGCGAGAGAGAGAGAGAGAGAGAGCGCGAGTTAGAGAGAGAGAGAGAGAGAGAGAGAGAGAGAGAAGAGCGAGGAGAGTAGAGAGAGCATAGAGAGCGAGAGACAGCGAGAGAGAGAGAGAGAGAGAGAAGCGGAGAGCGAAGAGCGAGAGAGTGCAGAGAGAGAGAGAAGAGAGAGAGAGAGAACGAGAGAGAGAGCACGAGGAAGACGAGAGAGAAGAGCGAGAGCGCGAGAGCGAAGAAGAGGATTAGAAGAAGGAGTAGAGAAGAGAGAGCGAAGAAAGAGGCGAGAAAGAGAGAGAAGAGAGGAGTCAGAGACAGAGAGAAGAGAGAGAAAAGAGAGGAAGATAGGCAGAGAAGGAAAAGAGTGGGAAAGAAGAAAAGGGAGAAGAGAAAATAGCAAAGAGAGGACGAGAGAAGAGAGGACGAGAGACAACAGAGAAGCAAACAGCAGGGAGCGAATAGGAGAGGGAGAGACACGCGGGCAGAGCGAGGAGAGAAAAAGAGGGAGAGAGACGGAGAGGAAGCTATCGTCGCGGGCTCAAATACTATAGCACTCCGCTCTATCCATCTATATCGTCCCACTCTCTCGCCTCTCTCTCTCTCTCATCTCCCTGCTCTCTACATCCTCCCTCCCTCTCCCTCTCCCTCTCCCTCTCTCCCTCTCCCTCCCGTCTCTCTCTCCCCCCCTCTCCCTCCCCCTCCCCCTCCCCCTCCCCCTCTCCCTCTCCCTCTCCCTCTCCCTCTCCCTCCCCCTCTCCCTCTCCCTCTCCCTCCCCCTCTCCCTCTCCCTCCCCCTCTCCCTCTCCCTCTTTCTCCTCTCCCTCTCTCAATAGTGGCAGCATCACTATCTTCAGCATACTCATCAACTCTTCGTGACCATCACCCATGCTGGCAGACGCAGACAGCTAAGCAAGACAAGCCACCAACATGCATTATCCCTCCCCTCCCTGGCCTCCTCCTGGCCTCCTCCTGGCCTCATCCCCATTCTCCTCCCATCCTCTCTTCCCATCCACAAACAACATGGGTTTGGTTTATCCCATTCCGTCGCCCAAACGGGAACCATACCACCTGGGCGTTGGTTGTCACCGTGCTGTGTATTTGTTCGTGGTCGGCATTGAGCTGAGCCATAACGTTGAACAAGTAACTTCGAGGGCGTCTCCCTACTCCTTGGGAGTACTAGAGACGGAGCAGGGCAGGAAGGCGAGAGTAAAAGGGAGGTAGGGGGGGAGGGCGTAGTGTTTTGGGGTAGTGTGAGAGAAGTGGGTTGTGGAGAGAAGAGAGAGAGAGAGTCAGAGAAGGGGAGAGAAAAGAGCAGCGAAGAAGAAGAGAAGAGGTAGAGGAGAAGAAGAGGAGAGAAGGGCAAGAGGTGAGACAGAGAAGAGTTGAGAGGGGAGGGGAGATGCAGCGGAGAAGTGAGGAAGTAGAGAGGAGAGGGGAGGAGAGGAGAAGAGAAGAGTGGAGGTTTAGAGAGAGGGGAGGGGAGGGGAGAGAGAGGCAGAGAGTGGAGTAGATAGGGTAGAGAGTAGAGTTAGAGAAGAGGAGATGGGAAGGAGAGGCAGAAGGAGGGTGGAGGTAGGGAAGAGAAGGCGAGAGAGGAGAGGAGAGGTGAAGAGAGAGTAGAGATTGAAGAGTAGAGAAGAGACGCGAAGAAAGAGTAGAGAAGAGGGAGGGGAGGGGTGATGAAGGGAGCAGGAGTGGAGCTAGAGTCGGGGTAGAGAGGAGAGGACAGGGGCGAGGCGAAGAGCAGGAAGGGTGGAGTCGAGTAGAGCGAGGGCAGCAGAGGGTTGTGGAGAGAGTGAGGACGGAGCAGAGTGGAGTCGAGATGGAGAGGAAGGGGAGAGGAGAAAAGAAGTGTAGAGAGGCGAGGAAAGGGAGAAGGTGGAGTAGAGTATGAGAGAGGAGAGGAAGGGGAGAGGAGAAATCGACGCGTAGCTCGGATCGGACGGGGAGAAGAGAGTGCGACTCTACTGCTTCTTATTCTCTTCCCTTTTCTCTTCTCCTCTCCTCTATTCTACTCTCTTCTCTTCTCTCTTTTCTCCTCTCCTCTATTCTACTCTACTCTAGTCTACTTTCTTTTCTTTTCTCTTCTCCTCTCCTCTCCTACTCTAATCTCCTCTCTTCTACTAACTCATTCCCTCTCTCTCTCTCTCTCTCTCTCTCTCTCTCTCTCTCTCTCTCTCTCTCTCTCTCTCTCTCTCTCTCTCTCTCTCTCTCTCTCTCTCTATCTCTCTCTCTCCCTCCCTCTCTCCCCCCCACCCCCCCCAACCCTCTCTCTCTCTCTCTCTCTCTCTCTCTCTCTCTCTCTCTCTCTCTCTCTCTCTCTCTCTCTCTCTCTCTCTCTCTCTCTCTCCCCCTCTCTCTCTCTCTCTACTCTTGTTGTCAGAATCAGCCATTCTGTCTCTTCCCCATTATCCTCCCCCTTTCCCCCTTCCCCCTTTCCCCCTTCCCTCTACCCCCTCCCTCCCTTCCCCCGTCTATTCGTCTGTTCTTTCAACTTCTATATCTTCACGTGCAAGCCTCCGCCTCCTTTCTTTCACTCCCAGCATCTTATCTCCCTCCGCACGCACTTAATTACCAGTTCAAGTACCTCCCTCATTCATCAAGATCACTCAGCCACACCCGATCCATTCCCCATCTCTCTTCACACCTAATCTTTCCCAATCTCTCCCTGCACCTAATCTTTCCTCCGCATATTGATTGTCGTCGCGTCAACGAGACATTAATAAATCGCGGGACGACATGCCAGCGTCAGTGTTCGCACCTCACAGGCCTCACGGCTCGGGGCTCTAATCATAGGACTGGCGAATCTGGATGCATGGGCGGGGGGAGGGGACGGGGGAGGGGTAGGGGAGGGGGAGGGAGAGGGGGAAGGGGAGGTAAGGGGGAAGGGGAGGGGGAGGGATAGGTCGGTAAGGGAGGACTCGACTGCTTTCTTTGCTTTTTTTCAATATTTCTCTACCGGTCGCCTTCTTACTTTTCAGTTCAGTCTCTCCCTCTCTCTCTCTTTCTCTCTCTCTCTCCCTATCCCTCTCCCTCTACCTCTACCTCCTCTTCTCCCCCATCCCTTCCCCCTTCTCTTCTCCTTCCTTCTTACTCTCCCCCTTCTCTTCCCCCTCCTTCTCCCCCCCACCCCCTCCCTCTTTCTCTCCCTCTCCCTCTCCCTCTTCTTCTTCCTCTCCCTCTCCTCTCCTCTCCTCTCCTCTCCTCTCCTCTCCTCTCCTCTCCTCTCCCTCTCCCTTCCCCTCCCTCCCTTTTTCCCTTCACTGCCGCAGGGTGGGTGCGTGCGTGCGTGCGTGCGTGCGGATGGGGGTCGTCGAAATGAGAAGCCATGGCAGTATCTACAGAGGATGTGGCACAAAAAGACACGTGTCTCGGACGAAGAAGTTATCAAATATATGACTAATGTTAAGAATCAAAGGACATTTTGATAGAGAGAGACAGAGAGAGAGAGAGAGAGAGAGAGGATGATGGAGGAGAGTGAGAGGATGAGTGACGAGAGAGAGGAGAGAGAGAGAGAGTGGAGAGAGAGAGTAGGAGTAGCGAGCGAGAGAGAGTGAGAGGTGAGAGAGAGCAGAGATGAGAGAAGAGAAGAGAGAGAGAGAGAGAGAGAGAGAGAGGGAGAGAGAGAGAGAGAGAGAGAGAGAGAGAGAGAGAGAGAGAGAGAGAGACATTGACAGATAGACAGAGACATAAACAGAAAGAGATAGAGATAGACAGACAGACAGACAGAGAGAGAGAGAGAGAGAGAGAGAGAGAGAGAGAGAGAGAGAGAGAGAGAGAGAGAGAGAGAGAGAGAGAGAGAGAGAGAGTGCCGAGATGAGAGAGAGAGACATTGACAGATAGTCAGAGCATAAACAGAGAGAGATTTAGAGATAGAACAGATAGAGCAGAAAGAGAGTAATAGAGTGAGAGAGAGATGAGAGAGAGGTAGAGCAGTATGTGAGAGAGAAGTGAGAGAGAGACGAGTGAGAGAGAGTAGATGAGAGAGAGGAGAGGCGAGAGAGAGAGAGAGATGGAAGAGCGGAGACGACTGACAGGATAGACGAGATCAAAACAGAAAGAGAAAGATAGACAGAGACAGAGACATAAACAGAAAGAGAGATAGACAGAGAGAGAGAGAGAGAGAGAGAGAGAGAGAGAGAGAGACACTGACAGATAGACAGAGACATAAACAGAAAGAGAGAGAGAGAGAGAGAGAGAGAGAGAGAGAGAGAGAGAGAGAGACGCGATACGAGGAGAGTGAGAAGAGAGATATGAGAGAGAATAGTAGAGAGAGAGAGAGGAGACTGACAGATAGACAGAGACATTAAACCAGGAAAGAGATAGGGATAGAAGAGAGAGAGAGAGAGACGAGAGAGAGAGATAAGATAGCGATGAGGTGAGAGGATGATAAGAGAGATTGAGAGCTGAGAGGAGAGAGAGAGAGAGTCGAGAGAGAGAGAGAAAGTGACACTGACAGATAGACAGAGAGATAGACAGAAAGAGAGAGAAGACCAGACAGAGTGGAGAGAGAGAGGAGTGAGACCGATAGAGGAGAAAGAGAGAGACGAGAGGTGAGACGATAGAGAGAGAGAGGGAGTGAGAGAGAGAGAAGAAGAGATGCAGAGAGAGAGAGAGAGGAGAGATGAGTTAGGAGAGAGAGATAGACTGACAGATAGACAGAGACCATAAACAGAAAGAGAGAGATAGGAGAGGAGAAGATGAGAGATAGAGAGAAGTGAGAGAGAGATGAGAGAGAGAGAGAAGAGAAGGAGTAGAGAGAGAGGAGCGAGATGAGGCGAGCGAGAGACAAACCCCCCCCCACGCGAGAGAGGACCTGACAGATAGAGAGAGGACATAAAACAGAAAGAGATAGAGATAGGACGAGAGAGAGAGAGCGAGAGGAGAGAGAGAGAGGAGAGAGAGAAGAGAGAGAGAAAGGCGAGAGAATGAGAGATGAGAGAGAGAGATGGAGAGAGAGTAGAGAGAGAGGGAAGAGAGCGACTGACAGATCCGCCATTGAGAACATAAACAGGAAGAGCTATAGGTTAGCAGAAGAGAGAGAGAGAGAGAGAGAGAGAGAGAGAGAGAGAGTGAGAGAGAGAGAGAGAGAGAGAGAGAGAGAGTGAGAGAGAGAGAGAGAGAGAGAGGGCGGGGGGAGGGAGGTAATATAATAAAGTACTTTCATTACATGCAATATCGTGTTTGTGTTTAGGTACATTTTAGGTACACGACATAGTGTGTACTTCTTTATCCACTGTATTTTACTTTACTTGGCTAATATAACTTTCATTCAATATTTCTTTTATCAAACATTAGGGAAGTACTATAGTTTTCTTAGAAGTATGAACAAATATCATCCATCATTCTCACGAGGATATTGTGAAAGAATGTCCTCGAATTTTTATCTCCCAATTGAAAAAATAATCATTAAATAAGGCTATTTCTCTACTCAGAATACACATAACACCCATTTGATGTGTGAATGACCACATTCTTTTTCAACATATACAAAGCAAATGAAAGACAGAATGAGAGGCGGGAAGGGGACAGAGGAGAGCTGTTGCTCGAGGGATTTCTTCACAACAAGAGGCGGTTTGAGCGGAAGGGCGCCTCCCTCGCGCGGCAGCAGGAGGGACATCCTGTAGACTTCAGCTGCATTCGCGTGGAGCACCAGATTTGGAGACTTCGGCTGGGGAGGATGATGGTGAGTTGGGGCGGGTAATTCCCGCATGAATGCCGAGTGCCGACACGTGGAAGGGAAAGGAAGCAAAGAAGAGCGCGAGAATGGAGGAGGAGGATGGTGAGGGAGGTGGAGGATGGAGGTTGGAGGAGGAGCGAGTTGAGGAGATGAAAATAGATAAAGGAAGACGAGGAAGAAGACTACGAAGGAAAAGGGGAAATCCACAAACACCATTTAAAAAACAAAAAATATAAAAACTAAAAAAAAAAAAAAACAAATAAAAAAAAAGGAAGAAGTGAGAAGAGGCCCGACTGACCTGATCCACATGAGCGTGTGCACGGAGAGCATGAGTCCGAGTCCGACGGTGAACCCGTTGAAGAGGCAGAAGGCGTGGTTGAAGATCCACCTGCCGTTGATGATGGTGACGAGCGCGATGGGCATGTCCAGCACCGCCACCAGGATGTCGGCCACGGCCAGGTTGGCAAGCAGCAGGTTGGTGCGCGTGCGCATGCCGCGGTGCCGCACGATCGTCAGGATCACCATCACGTTCCCGCCGAGCGCCAGCAACATCGACACAACCAGGAAGAACGATAGCGCCGCCACCACGCCCACGTTGTAGATCACGATAGGGTCTTCCGGGTCTGCCTCTTTCCCTCCTCCCACCCCTCCCTCCACGCCCGTCGCCGTCACGTTCATCTTGCCAACGCGCCCGCGAACAACCACGAGGTCACTCACTGGCTGCGACGACGACGGCGGGGGACTGGCGCCGCTCGCTCTAGGCCTCTGGACGCTTCGTGAAGAGGGCACGGGATATTGCCATGGTAACCAGATTAACTGCTCTCACTCCGTTGAAAGTACCTGGATGTCTAGAACTCATCCAGCTCGACTGCAAGTTGCAAGATATGCAAAAAACACCGATGGAATAATTTGCCTTCGAGGAATAGAGCTCCGAAGCGAGCCTTCTTGCGCGAGTCTTCTTTACCTTCCCTCGCGACCTCACTCGTCAATCCAGTGTTTTTTTGTTTGTTTTTTACCTTTTTCTTTACATTTTTCACACTCAAAAAGGCAACTCTAAGAGACACGCTATGTTTTTCTTAACGTGAACGTCTTGTTCATAATCTCCATTGCACTTCCTGTCCAGTGGTACTCGCTTCTCTGGACGCTGGAAAAGGAAAGAGAATCTGGTTTTACTATAATGCAATCATGCTACTGCTACTACAGTGATGAAATGGCAAATCATCAACTATGCTACATGTTTTCAGTACATTCTATTTGTCCCTACTTCCACCATCAATATTACTAACACCAATTACGCTATTATTGCTTCCAGTGCTATTAACGCTACTTCTGCTATTAGTAATGCAATAAAATCATTTACAGATGTAAATTCACGAAAGGTAGTTGGCATAAACTGTTAAAAAGTACAACCACAGCAGTAATAGTACTTTAAAAGTGAAGAAATACTAACTGCAAACAGAAGTAATGAGGGTATTCATGGAAGATACAGTAAACAAAAAAAAATCCTGATATTAATTAATTAATTAATAATAATAATAATAATAATGACAGAGAGGGCGAGAGAGAGAGAGCGAGAGAGAGAGAGAAAGAGAGAGAGAGAAAGAGAAAGAGAATACGGAGAAGATAAGAGAAAAGGGGACGAAAGAAATGAAAGTAAGAGAGGTAGCGCAGAAAAGGAGAGAGAAAGAGAAGGAGTAATGAGAGAAAGAAAAATGAAGGAGAGAGAGAAGAGAGAGAGACGTTTGAGATGGAGATGAAGGCGGAGCTGAGAGAAAGAGAGCGAGAGAGAAGAGAGATGTAAGGTATGAGAGAGAGAGAGATCGAGAGAGAGAGAAGTGTGTATGAGGAGAGAGAGACGTGAGGGTACGAGGAGAGAGAGTAGACCCCCCCCCCGTGAGAGAGAGATGATGAGAGAGGTAAGAGAGAGGAATTGAAAGTAGAGGTAGTGTGGATGTAAAAGAGTGATGAGAGCTGAGGAGAAAAATAAGAGAGAGAGCGGTGAGAGAGAGAGAGAGAAAAGATGAGTCGTGAAGGGAGAGACGATGAGAGATGAGTAGAGAAGAGAGACGGAAGGAAGAGATGATGGGGGAGAGAGAGAGAGTTGGAGAGAGAGAGAGAAAGAGCGAGATGCTGAGGAGAGAAAGGAGAGAAGAGAGAAGATGAGACGAGAGATGAGATTGATGAGGAGAGAGCGTGGAGAGAAGAGAGAGGATGCAGAGAGATGTGAGAGAGGAGATATGGTGAGAGAGAGGATTGAAGAGAGGAGAGGAGAGAGAGAGAGAGAGGAGAGTTGAGAGAAGATGAGCGAGAGAGCGAGAGAGAGAGAGAGATGAGATGAGAAGGAGCGCGAGAGAGACGCGAGGAGGAGATGAGAGAAAGAGATGAGATGGCAGGTGGGGGTGTGTTGAGAGAGAGAGATAGAGATTGTAGAGAGATGGAGAGAGAGAGATGAGCGGAGAGAGAGAATGACGAGGATGAGATGAGGTGAGATGAGAGAGAGCGAGAGATAAGATGAGAGAGGAGTGGAGAGAAAGAGAGAGAGAAGATGAGAGAGAGGGAGAGAGTGGAGAGAGACTGGATTGAGGTGATTGAGGACTAAGAGAGAGATGTGGATGGAGAGAGAGTCGAAGGATTCAGAGATGAAGAGAGAGAGAGAGAGAGAGAGCGAGAGATTGGGCGACAGAGATTAAGTAAGAGTCGACGGCATCCTGTGTGAGCTCCGTATGGCGCCGCTGTTCGCTCCCTCGCCCGCTCTTTCGCTCATTCCTTCTCAACTTTGTCTGCTCTCTTGCCTGACCCTTTGCTCAGTCTTTCACCTTTTCCTTTGCCTCACCCTTGCTTGCTCAATTGCCTCACCCTTTCCTCGACCCATCTCTCCCTTGCCTCACCCTTGCTTGCTCAATTGCCTGACCCTTTGCTCGGTCTTTCACCTTTTCCTTTGCCTCACCCTTGCTTGCTCAATTGCCTCACCCTTTCCTCGACCCATCTCTCCCTTGCCTCACCCTTGCTTGCTCAATTGCCTGACCCTTTGCTCGGTCTTTCACCTTTTCCCTTGTCTCACCCTTTGCTCGTTCTTTCGCCTGTGCCCTTGCATCACCCTTGCTTGCTCAATTGCCTCCCCCTTTCCTCGTCCCCTCTCTCCCTTGCCTCACTCTTGCTTGCTCAATTGCCTCACCCTTTCCTCGTCCCCTCTCTCCCTTGCCTCACTCTTGCTTGCTCAATTGCCTCACCCTTTCCTCGTCCCCTCTCTCCCTTGCCTCAACCTTTTCTTGCGCTTTCGCCCCCTTGCTTCCCCTTTTATCCCTTCTTCAAATTTCGCTCACCCTCTTCAAGAACTTAATATACCCAACACGTTTATCAAAATTACGCTTTACAACAATAATGGCAATTTCCTTCTAATCTTCTCTTTATCCATTATCTCTCTTATTCCTACGATCCTTTCTTCTTATCAATATTACAGTTATGACCTTCTTCCATCAAAAAAGTCAACATTTATTTCCTCCCTCTCCTTATTCCTATCTTTCTTTTCACTTACTCCCTGTGCATCTTCATTCATTCCTTCTTCTAATTCCAACTTCGTCATCACAGACCACGCCCCTTCGCATTCACACCTCCTACGAATCCCTAACTAGATTAACCTTTATAATCGAAGTCACTTCGAAGAAAACGAACGAGTGCTTCATTCTCTTGAGGATCCGAATGAAACCTCATGAATGACTAAGTTTTTGGTTGCTCTTGTTGTTGTTATTGTTTTAACGACCTTCGAAGAAAGGATGACAAGACTAAAGTTAACTAATCACAAATAATGTTAATTTAACAGAGTCGAAAAATAGTAACGTTATTCAACGGAAGTGGCAACATTTTCGTCGGACGAAAGGTCACCTTCAATAAGTTGCTGTGTTAATTATCAGCAATGCTTAGCGAAACGTTAACAAGGCCCAGACTCTGGCTTTATCGTCATTGTTATCATCTTTATTGAAATTATCATCATTGCTACCGTTACTCTAATCTATTAGTGGCATTCCTTTTACTGTTATGATTCACATTATCATTAGTGGCAGCAGTGTTTGCAGGTGGAGTAGCAGTAGTTGTAGTAGTAGTAGTAGTATAGTAGTAGTAGTAGTAGATACATATTAGTATAATAATAATTATAATTGTAGTAGTCGTATAGTAGTAGTAGTAGAAACATAATAATATAGTAATAATTATAATTGTAGTAGTAGTATAGTAGTAGTAGAAGTAGTATAGTAGTAGTAGTAGTAGTATAGTAGTATTAGAAGTATTATTGTAGAAGTAGTAGTATAGTAATAGTAGTAAAAGTAGTATAGTAGTAGTATAGTAGTAGTATAGTATAGTATAGTATAATAATAGTAGTAGTAGTAGTAGCAATAGTATAGTAGTATTAGAAGTATTATATAGTATAGTATAGTATAATAATAATAATAGTAGTAGTAGTAGTAGTAGTAGTAGTTGTTGTTGTAGCAGCAGTAGCATTAGTAGTAGTAGTAGTAGTTGTAGTAATAGTAGTAGTAGTAACATAATAGTAGTAGCAGTATAATAAGAGTAGTAAGAGTAATTGTAGTAGTAGTAGTATAGCAGTAGTAACATAATAGTATAATAATAATAATAATAATAATAATAATAATAACAATAATAATATTATTAATAATAATAACAATAAAAATAATAGCATTAGTAGTAGTAGTAGTAGTAGTTGTTGTTGTTTTTGTAGCAGCAGTAGCAGTAGTAGTAGTACTAGCAATTGTAGTGGTAGTTGTAGTAGTAATAGTAGTTAATTATTAATTATTATCAATTATTAATCGTTAATTATTATCATTTGTTATCCTAACTGCTACCATAATTAATACTCGCTTCATCATTAGAGAAAGAAAAACAGAGGGAGGGAGAGGGAGCAAAAGAGAGAGGGTGAGAGAGAGAGAGAGAGAGAGAGAGAGAGAGAGAGAGAGGAAAAAAGAGAGAGAGAGAGAGAGAGAGAGAGAGAGAGAGAGAGAGAGAGAGAGAAAGAGAGAGAGAGAGAAAGAAGAGAGAGAGAGAGGAGAGAGATGAGAGAGGGGAGAAAGAGAGAGAAAGAGATAATAAGTGAAGGAGAGGGAGAGAGAGAGAGAGGCGAGAGGTGGAGAGAGTGGAGAGAATGAGAGTGAGAGAGAAAGAGAAAGAAAGAGAGAGAAAGTGGAGAGAGAGAGAGAGAGAGAGAGAGAGAAGAGAGAGAGAGAGAGAGAGAGAGAGAGAGAGAGAGAGAGAGAGAGAGAGAGAGAGAATAGAGAAATAATTTTTTGATAGCATCTTCTGGTCTGAAGGTGAAATTACATCTCTGATTCATAAACTGGCGTCAGGCGTTTTTTACACACACACACACACACACACACACACACACACACACACACACACACACACACACACACACACACACACACACACACACACACACACACACACCGAACACCAAATGAATACCTGTTGATCGAAGATTATAATTTCGCGGCACCTATGGCGGAGCCACGAATCCCTACTCTCTCCTTTCTTTTCCCTTCTTTCTCTTCTCTCGCCTTCTCTCCTCCTCGTCCCTCCGCTTTCGATTCGCACTGACACGACTAACTCGACCAAAAAAAACTGTCAGAAATCGCAGAAATAAACAATGTCACTACTTCATTTCACTCTTCAAAACAGGACTAAACGAACGTGAACGTCTCCTCCCGGTCCCCCCCCCCCCCCGCTACGTTTTCTGAAGAACGGCAGGCACTCAAAGCACGCAACAGGAATGGCACCTTGGCTCTGTGCTTCCTCGCGCTGCCACGCATCTGCCGAGACTGGCATTGCTCTTAATGCTATACGGGAGTACACTAAAACTGAAGTGGGACGGATGGAGGGAGAGGGGATGGGAATTAAAGTGTTGAGGGGAGAGGGGGGAGGGGGTGAGGGGGGCAGGCCGTAGTGATGCGTTACAAAAGTGGGTGGCGGGGACGAAGCGCTGTAAGGAGGGGTAGGATGTGCAGAGGGAAAGACGGTAAGGGAGGGAGGTGTTTGGGTCGTAAGGGAGAAGAAGGGAGTGGTAGGGAGGAGGATCGAGGGGAGGGAGGGAGGGGGCAGAGAGAGGGAAGGGAGCGGGAGAGGGAGGGAGGGAGGGAGGGAGGGAGGGAGAAAGGGAGAGGAAGAGAAGGAATGAAGGAAGAAAGGAGGGAGGGGCGGAGGGGCTGTGGGAGGATAGGAGGGAGGATGAGAGGGAAGGAGAGAAAAGGAGAGAGAGAGAGAGAGAGAGAGAGAGAGAGAGAGAGAGAGAGAGAGAGAGAGAGAGAGAGAGAGAGAGAGAGAGAGAGAGAGAGAGAGAGAGAGAGACATGAGAGACGAAATAAAGAGAAGAGAGAAAGAGAGAGAGAGAGGAAGAGAAAGAGGAAAAGAGGAAAAGAGAATGAGAAAGAGAGAGAAGAGTGAGAGAGGAGGAGAAGAGAGGAGGAGAGCGAGAAGAGAGAGGAGAGAGAGAGGCAGAGATGGATGACAGAGAGGGCGGAGAGAGAGAGGACGAGACAGAGAAAGAGAGAGAGTTGAGGAAGAAAGAATATTGGAAGAGGAGACGAAAGATGCAGAGGAGATCGAGGAGAGGGAGATAGAAGGAGGTAAGAAAGAGAGAAGACATGAGAAACGGAACATGTGAGATACCGAGCAAGAATGGAGAGGAGAAGATAGGAAAGAAGGAATAAACAAGATGATAGGCAAGTGAGAGAGATGGAGAGATGGAGAGACAAACGGGGTGAGATAGAGAAAGAGTCGAAGGAATGGAGAAGCGCAGGAGAAATGGCATGAGGAGCGTATTGAACCTTCGATAGCAGGCAAAGTTTACGAGGAGGGATGTCATCGAGAGGAGAGACGAGAGAGAGTCGAGAGAGAGAGAAAGAGAGATGAGAGAGAGAGAGAGGAGAGAAGAAAAGGAAAGAGAGAGAGAGATGAAGAGAATAGAGTGAGAGAAGAGAGAGAGAGAGAGATGGAGAGAGACGAGACACGCTGGGAGAAAGCGAAGAGAGAAGGAAGAGAGAGAGGAGAGACAGAGAGAGAGAGAGAGAATGAGAGAGAGTGAGAGGGAGATCGAGAGAGAGAGAGAGAAAGAGAGAGAGAGAGAGACAGACGGAAAAGAATTTAAGAGAGAGAGTAAGAGCAGAGTGAGAGAGAGAGCGAGAAAGAGAGAGAGAGACAGAGAGAGAGAGAGAGAGAGAGAGAGACGAGAAGGAGAGGGGGAGAGAGGCAAGAGAGAGGAAAAGAGCGGAAAGAAAGAGCGAGAAGAGAGAGATGAAGAGAGAGAGAGAGAGAAAATGAGAGAGAGGAGCAGAAGAGAGAAAGGGAATGGAGAAAGAGAGCAAGAGATGTGAGAGAGGAGACTGACGAGACGAGGAGAGAAGAGAGAAGAGAGAGAGAGAGAGAGAGATGGAGAGAAAGAGACCGAGAGAGAGAATGAGAGAGGAGAGAAAGATGGAGACGGTGAGAGAGAGAGATGAGTAGAGGACGAGAGAGAGAGAGGAAAGAGAGAGGAGAGAGAGCAGAGAATGGGAGAGAGGAGCGAGTAAAGAGAGAGAGAGGGAGAGAGAGAGATCGAGGAGGAGTGATACGAGAGAGAAGAGGGATCGGAGAGAGAGAGAGAAAAGAGATTCGAGAGAAAGAGAGCATGAGAGGAGAGAGCGGAAAGATGAAGAGAGAGAGAGAGACGAGAGAGAGCGAGAGAGAGAGGAGAGAGACGGAGAAAGAGTTTTGAGAGAGAGCCAGAGAGAAAGAGAGAGAGAGAGGAGAGAGAGAGAGAGGAAATTATGAGAGAGAGAGAGATCAGTGAGAAGAGAGAAAGAGAGGAGAGAAGATGAGGAGAGAGGAGAGCAGAAAAAGGGAGCGAGAGGATGGGAGAGAGAGAATAGAGAGATGAGAGACGAGACCGAGGAGTCGGAGAGAGGAGGAGAAGTGAGTGAGAGAGAGTGAGAGCGCGAGTGAGAGAGAGAGAGAGAGGAGAGAGACGTGAGGAGAGGAGAAGTGTGTGAGAGAGAGAGAGAGAGAGAGATTTTGCAGAGAGGGAGAGAGAGAGGAGAGAAAAGATGAAGAGAGAGGAGAGCAGAGAAGAGAGAGAGAGAGGAGAACCTGCAGAGTGAGAAAGAGAGAGAGCGAAGAAGAGAGAGAGAGAAGCAGAGAGAGAGAGAGAGAGTCGAGATAGAGGAGAGAGAAGATGATAGAGATGAGAAGAAGAGGAGAAGAGGAGGAGAGAGTTGAGAGAGAGAGAAAGCAGGTAGTATGAGAGAAGAGGTCTAAGTGAGAGACGATGAGAGGAGAGAAGAGGAGCGAGAGAGAGAGGAGAGAGAGGGTATGTGAGAGAGGAGGAGAGATGATTGACGAGAGAGAAAGAGAGAGGAGAGCAAGAGAAAATGATGAGAGATAGATGGAGAGAGAACGAGATGGAGAGGAGAGAGTAAGACGTAGATACGTGATAGGAGACCACGAGGAGCAGGAGAGAGAGAGGAGAGAGAGTGAGAGGCGTGATGAGAGAGAAGAGAGAGATGAGAGAGAGAGAGAGAGTGAGATGAGCGTGAGTGAGAGGAGAGAGAGAGAGGGAAGAGAGAAGAGAGGGAGAGATTGAGGAGAAAGAGAGAAGAGAGAGAGAGAGGGAGGAGAGAGAGTATGAGAGGAGAGATCAAAAGAGAGGAAGAGAGATAGAGAGCGATGAGAGACGAGAGAGAGCATTTGAGAGGAGAGCGGATTCTATGCGTATTGAGAGAGAGAGAGAGAGAGAGAGAGAGAGACTTTGACTTTGACGAGTTTGTTGAGACAAGTGATTACGTACATGGGAGAGAGAGAGAGAGAGAGAGAGAGAGTGTGTGTGTGTGTAAGTGGGTCCAGTATTTCCTTGGCGATAACTAGTGATGTAATGTATATCGTAATATTAACATACAAACGGAATTCTGCGACGACCTTACTTTAGTTGAAAGAGTAGACATCACATCATCCAAGCAAGAAAGCAAGCAAGCAAGCACGTGTGCATTGTGTGTGTGTTTGTGTTTGTGTTTGTGTTTGTGTGTGTGTGTGTGTTTGTTCGACCCCGAGTCGAACAAACGATGTTGCTTAGTTATAAATGGCTCCTCGTTGACACGGTATCCTATCTGACTGGTCCTCCTTCGTCTTGAATCTGTTGCCTAGAAGGGTTATGGTGGAACGTCGAGAGCAAAGATGACCGAGATAAGCGATGATTGGTGGTTGGTGGATGATCTGTGATTAATCGATCGGATGTCACAACGAAACAAAGTTCTGGTATTTGGCAATGAGGAAACTGGAATTGATTTATACATATATACATCAGTACATACTTACACATATACATAGGTACATGCGCATAGGCACACACACACACACACACACACACACACACACACACACACACACACACACACACACACACACACACACACACACGGACAAAAGAAAAAAAGAAGAAAAATATGAACTAAAACTGACTACGGGAAAAAATAGTTGAAGACAAGAAAACTTTGATAAGTAACGGAAAAAGAATTCCCCAAAAATCCCTTATTGAAAACTGTCCGTTGGGTTTTAAAATAAAGAGAAAAATAAAGCCAACACCCACCCCCCCCCTCTCCCTCTCGACACTTATTTCCTCCCTCTATCAGTAACATTAGGAAGTGTATAACGTTTTATATTCTCTTGGTTATGGAAAATGTAGTACTTTTGGGAAGTATTAAGCTACTGTTCTTTCTC
The DNA here is from genome assembly GCF_977035675.1 of Penaeus japonicus. Taxonomy (NCBI): domain Eukaryota; kingdom Metazoa; phylum Arthropoda; class Malacostraca; order Decapoda; family Penaeidae; genus Penaeus; species Penaeus japonicus. The sequence continues at coordinate 544,809 of NW_028234435.1, forward strand.
AGCATGGGCGAAATTAGAAACATTGAGAAAAAAGAACAACTTGCAGATAAGTCAAAGTAGAGGACACCTAAGGAGCCATTCTTGTACTCTCCCAATATCCAAGCCACGAACACACCTCATGGCACCCACATGGTAATCCAAACAAAGCCACCAAGCGATTTCAGCTCCCTTGGCGTGTCGACAGTTTACTGTTGGCTAAGTCGATCTAGTCTGGTGACCCTGGTAACCCAAGGCGCCCCTCAACCTCGACCTCGACCCTCCTATGCCTCGCCTATAAGAAAGACCTTGCACCAACCGCAGTCGCTTTCCCTCATACTTCGAATCAAGTGGCAACCAGGCTCTTTCCCTGATCATCACCCTATGTGAGGGTTGTCTTAGTCTATCGTAACTGACAACCCCGCACAAAATAGGGAATGATGCTAGACACAGGATTCGAACATTACAGGTTTATTCCATAACGCAAATAGTCTGCCGTTATGGTGCACGAAAGATATATTCACAACTTCACAACATGTATGAACAGGCGGGGAAATCAGGCGTCACGGTAGCGCAGTCGATCCCGGTCTATCGGTGTGTTCCAAACATCCTGCTTATATGGGAGGCTTCGCATCCGCCGTCCCCCGAATCTTGTCCCCACGGCGGGCGCTCAGGAAGGCAGTCAGGAATCTACGGGGCGTGGCAATCGAGGAATTAAGCTCGTTGGAAGGGTCATAGTCTGTGGGATAGCAAAAGGGGGGGAATGTACTTGAACCACCCATCACCCAAAGTTGACCTGACCTGACCCGGCGATTTCCTCACTGATTAAGGGTGCAAAAATGCATATATATGTATATGGATCTATTGCTGTAATCTAATATCTTATATAAGCATAATAAATAATTCTCACACCCTAGCTATGTGGGTCCTCCTGAACAGTCCAAGGCACATTTAAGAGAGAGAGAGAGAGAGAGAGAGAGAGAGAGAGAGAGAGAGAGAGAGAGAGAGAGAGAGAGAGAGAAATTCAAAAATTCTGATCGGTACGAGAGTGTGACGACTCGAGATAGAGAGTTTTTCGAGAGAAGAGGAGAGGAGAGGAGCGAGGGAGTGGACGGGGGAGAGGAGGAACGGGTAGCAGAAGAGAAAGAAAGAAATAGAGAGAGGGGGAAGGGAGGTGGAGAGCGCAGAGGGTGAGAGGGATGAGGGAGGAGGGACTGAGGGGGAGAGAGGAGGAGAGAGGAGAGAGAGATGGGAGAGAGAGAGGAAGAGTGAGACTCGCGTGAAAAGCAGAGATTCGAGAGAGAGAGAGAGAGAGAGAGGGGGGGGGAGAGAGATAGAAAGGGAGGAGAGAGAGAGGGAGGGAGGGAGGGAGGGAGAGAGAGAGTGAGAGAGAGAGCGGGGGAGGGGGAGGGAGTGGAAGCAGCAGAGGGAGAGAGAGGTGGGAGGGTAAGAGAGAGAGAGAGGAGAAAGGGAGGGAGAGAGAGAGAGAGAAAGTGTAAGCCACTGATTTTCTGAACTATTACTGTTATTTGATTGTAATACAGTCTTTGCAATACTAGTTTCTTAAGATACACTGTTCCTAGCGACTAGCGGAACAGCTTACAGAACCACTAACACCTGCTCCTGCCAGACCTTCACCTGATCCAGCTGAACACCCCACACTTGTACTGAACGTGAAAAAAAACCTTAAAACCTCTGTGTTGACCCAATACATTTTATTTGTGATATAAAGGGGAATCTGTAGACATTTCCCTCTTTCTCATCTTCATTACATTTGATAAGTATGTGTATTTTCATTGCTGTGTAGCATTGCAATAGTCTGCTTCCGGTCCCTTCAGCTGTTTCCATTGGTCGAATGGCCTGATGCAGGGAAGGTGACACAAAGTTGCCAGCGTCACCACCGAAACGGGTCATAAGAACTGAGAGACAGATCAGGTCAGACAGACAGACAAGGGCGAACAGCTCTGACCTTCGGCCGAAGGCCGAATCCTAGTGTATTAACAAGACTCCACAATAAAGACTATGACACGTGAACGTCTGTCTGTTTATTCCACCGGATCACAACCAAGGCATCGAGTGCTTTCCAACTCTAGCAGCGGGTTACAACAACTGCTGGAGTGGTGGCTTACAACTGTTGGCACCGAAGGCTTACTTACAACTGAGAGAGAGAGAGAGAGAGAGAGAGAGAGAGAGAGAGAGAGAGAGAGAGACAGAGAGATTGAGACAGAGAGAGAGAGAAAGAGAGAGAGAAAGAGAGAAAGAGAGAAAGAGAGAAAGAGAAAAAAAAAGAAAGGGAGGGAGAAAGATAGAGAGAGAGAAAGGGAGAAGAGAGAGAGAGAGGGTGGGAGGGAGAGAGCGAGAGAGAGAGAGAGAGAGAGAGAGAGAGAGAGCACGCGAGAGATCCCGGGAGAATGGAGATTGCTAGAGAGCGATGACGAGAGATGAGAGAGAGAGAGAGAGAGAGAATGAGAGCGGGTAAAAGAGAGGGGGGGTGGGGGGGGGAGAGAAAGAAAGAGAGAGAGGGAAGGGAGTGAGAGAGACAGGGAGAGGAGGGAGAGAGCGAGATTGAGAGAGGATGAGAGAGAGATGAGAAGAGAATGAGAGGAAAGAGGAAGGGAGAGCGTAGATTGAGCGAGAGAGAGAGAGAGAGAGAGAAAGAGAGCGAGAGAGAGAGAGAGGAGAGAGAGAGCGAAAGAGATAGAGAGAGAAATGAGAGATGAGAGAGGAGAAAGAGAGAGAGAGAGAGAGAAAGAGGTGAGAGGAGAAGAGAGAAGAGAGAAGAGGAAAGAGGCTGAAGAGAGAGATGGAGAGAGAGAGAAAGGACGGAGAGAGAGAGAGAGACGAGAGAGGGAGAGAGAGAAGAGGAATGAGTCAGAGAGAGAGAGAGAGAGGCTGGGGGGACTGAGAGAGAGAGGAGCGAGAGAGAGAGAGGAGAAAAGAGAGAGAGACCAAAGAGAGAAAGAAGAGAGCGAGAAGAGAGAGAGAGGAGAGAGATTGAGTAGTAGATGAAGAATAGAGAGAGAGATAGAGAGGAGAGAGAGAAGCGAGAGAGAGAGAGAGAGAGAGAGAGAAGGACGAGAGGAGAGAGAGCGAAGCGAAATGAGACAGAGACATGAATAGAGAAGAAGAGAGAGTGACGAGAGTAAGAGAGAGAGAGAGACGAGAGAGAGATGAGAGTGAGAGAGAAAATGAGAGAGAGATGAGTGAACGGGAGGGAGAAAGGTAAGAGAGAGAGAAGAGAGAAGAGACGAGAAAGAGAGAGAGAGCGGAGAGGAGAGAGAGAGTGGAGAGAGGAGAGAAGAGATGGGTGCGAAGAGAGTGAGAGAAAGAGGATGGTAGAGAGAGAGAATCGACGAGGGAGTGGGTAGAGCGAGGATGAGAGAGAGAGAGAATAGGAGGAAGAAGAGCAGCGTAGATTGCGAGCGATGAGACGAGATGAAGAGAAAAATTGAGTATATAGCTTGTCTAGCACTCTAGTGATCGACGATGATATATTATCACTATATCCTTGAGCTATATATTCGACTCTCTCTCTCTCTCTCTCATCTTCTTACATACCATCTCTCCCTTTCATCTCTTTTTTTTTTTTTGTATAAAACCGCCCCATTTGTGTACCCCCCCACCCCCCCCCCCCCCCCCCCCCCGCGATAGAGCGAGAGAGAGAGAGAAGATATTGGGAAGGAGAAAGAGAGAGAGAGAGAGAGAGGACATGGAGAGGAAGAGAGAGAGAGAGGAGAGAAAGAGAAAAAAAAAGAAAGGGAGGGAGAAAGATAGAGAGAGAGAAAGGGAGAAGAGAGAGAGAGAGGGTGGGAGGGAGAGAGCGATAGAGAGAGAGAGAGAGAGATGAGATAACCGATGAGATGCCGAGAAGAGCAAGAGAGAGAGAGAGAT
>NW_028234435.1:556175-561175 GCF_977035675.1 Penaeus japonicus
ACCCTCATCCCCCCTCTCCCTCTCCCTCTCCCCCCTTCACCTAGCCTTCACCTCCCTGGCACCCAAAGCCCCTAGGACTCTATCTCGGACCTGCAAACCGCACCAGCCAGCGAAAGGAATGGCGACGGACGTTTAGCAAACTGTTTATTTCCTCCCCCTTCCTTACTCCCCCTTCTCCTCCCTTGCTTTCTCCCCCTTCCTTACTCCCTCCCCTAGTTGACTCCATTCTTCTCAACCCCTCCCCCTTTTTTCCTACTCTTCATACTCTCCACACCTAAGAATAGTGTCTATTTATAAATCTTTGTGTATACAGCGTATACAGGGCTTTGGTACACAAGATGAGGAAGAAAAGAGAGAAAGAGCGTATATATGTATATATAGATATATATGTATATATATATATATATATATATATATATATATATATATATATAAAATATATATATATATTATATAAAATATATATATATATATATATATATATATATATATAAAAATATATATGTGTGTGTGTGTGTGTGTGTGTGTGTGTGTGTGTGTGTGTGTGTGTGTGTGTGTGTGTGTGTGTGTGTGTGTGTGTGTGTGTGTGTGTGTGTGTGTGTGTGTGTGTGTGTGTGTGTGTGTGTGTGTGTGTGTGTGTGTGTGTGTGTGTGCACAAATGCATATACACATACATGTTTTCTTCTTTTTCCCCTTTTATCCCTTCGCCGTCATCACCATTCAAATAATATCATTACTTCTAATATCGTCAGCTGTAAAGGCTTTGTACCCTTAGTTTACTGAAACCAATTGTAGTTATTCTCATATTTTGAGCCTCGACTTTGTATCTTCCTTCTCTCTCTCTCTCTCTCTCTCTCTCTCTCTCTCTCTCTCTCTCTCTCTCTCTCTCTCTCTCTCTCTCTCTCTCTCTCTCTCTCTCTCTCTCTCTCTCAAGCATCCCTTGCAAAATAAACTTTTAAAAAATTATATACACAAAAAAATAATATAAACTGATATAAAACCTCTCATTTTCCTCACAGACCCCCCTCCTCCCTGTCACACAGCCCCCCTCAGCACCCCCCCCCCCTCTCCCCTGGCCTCACCTGTACCACGCCCTCTGTGTATCGCCACGACTAAATATTATAACACCGTCGCATAAACTCCCGTCGCATTAACTCTATCGCGGTGGTTCTCAACTTGCATTTTTTTTCTTTCTTTTTTAAGGGGGGAGGGGGGGCGGGGTCAAGGAGGGCTGTTGTAAAGTGTGTATGTTTCTAAATAAAGTGTATCACTTGCATTTCATAAAACCTCTGTTACTTCGGATGGAATTTCCATTTTGTTTTATTTATAAACATAATTTTAATCGTGATGCAATCTTGATATTCATATACAATCTTGTATATGTATGTGTGTGTAAGTGTGTGTGTGTGTGTGTGTGTGTGTGTGTGTGTGTGTGTGTGTGTGTGTGTGTGTGTGTGTGTGTGTGTGTGTGTGTGTGTGTGTGTGAGTGAGTGAGTGAGTGAGTGAGTGAGTGAGTGAGTGAGTGAGTGAGTGAGTGAGTGAGTGAGTGAGTGTGAGTGAATGAGAGAGAGAGACAGATAAAGACAGAGACAGAGAGAGAGTAACTGCCTCAACACAAGTGCATTCCGCGGTTTACGTTCTGTTTCCCCTCGTCGACCTAGGTCAAGAAAGAACCTTTCCTACAAATTGACCAGAGCCCATCGTTATGTTCCCACGCCATGTTTTATACCATTCTCGGTGTCTTTTACATACAAACTATGTCTTGTCTGCACTCAAAATGATGCTCGCAATGCACTCAGTCCTTGATTATGTATTTACGATCATTATTTGCATGGGCATTCATGATCACTTGTCTATCATGCATTTTGCCCTTTTCCCCTTGTTCCTCAGGCCATAAATAAAGGTTGCCTCTGGTAAACATCCTGTCCGCTCTTGTAACCGTTTTTACTGTAAATGTAATTTGAACTATTTTTGAGTTGATATGCTCTTCAAAACCGTATTTTGTTCTGCCAATGTTAGTCGAGTCTAGCATCATTCTGGAGACCACCTCTCTGGAGAGAACACGCCCAGCCTCCTGCAGACTCTGACCGCTCGCCCTCGCGGGCATGGCACGTCGACCCACTTCTCTCCGGGTGCCTCTGCCACGCCCATCAGCTGTACCCACGCTACCAAGTCCCGTAGGAATAAAGCATCAACTCTTCTTCTACATCTACACTTCACTCAACTCCAGTAGATTGGTGAAAGGTGACCAGATCAACGCCACACCAATAATCACAACTCAACTATCTACGGCACAAACAAACAACAACTTTATTACAGAGAGAGAGAGAGAGAGAGAGAGAGAGAGAGAGAGAGAGAGAGAGAGAGAGAGAGAGAGAGAGAGAGAGAGAGAGAGAGAGAGAGAGAGAGAGAGAGAGAGACCACCAGGGCGAGAAACGTTCTGCATCTACAAATAAACTATCCCTCGATATCGTTACAGTTTATGTTTGAGGGCCAAGTACTTGCAAGAAATCCAATCGCTCGTTGATCTTGTGCCGACGAGGAAAATTTTACCGGAAGAGGGATGTTGAAATTATTTTTTGTGATTCTGAAGGCGAGGTCATCGGATTTCAAGGCTCGCACTTTTCCTTATTCTCTTATGTGTATGTGTATGTGTGTGTGTGTGTATATATGTGTATATATATGTATATATAAATATGTGTATATATATATATATATATATATATATATATATATGAATCACAAAAAAACACAGTAACGTGCACACACACACACACACACACACACACACACACACACACACACCACACACACACACACACACACACACACACACACACACACACATATATATATGTATATATATATATATATATATACTATATATATATATATATTATATATATATATATATGTGTATATATATATACATATATATATGTATACATATATATATATATATATATATATATATATATATATATATATTATATATATATATATATATATGCATCTACGTTCTTCAACATAATTTGTGCAAGTGCGAGAGGAGGAGGCTTGAAGGGGCGGGGGCGTAGGGGGGGGGGGGTGCGAGGAAGTTGCAAATTCCTCAAGAAGAGACTGGAGTCTAGGAGTGTGGGAACCACTGCCTTAGGAGCTATTCCGGGCTCGGCAGATGACCCATGCTCTTTGCTCAGCATTAAATCCACTGCATGGTGTCGCTGGCTGTGTTAGGTGGATTAACAGGACCGTTAACAGGAGCAGCCATGTTTGTGTGATTTTTTCATTTTCATGACCAGGTTTATCTATATAATTTTTATCATTGTTATCATTATCAGTTTGTATTACTATTATGATTGTTACTCTCAACATTGTTGTGTTTTTTTACCATTATCATCATAATTATCAGCATTACTATTGTTATTTTTACTTAAGATATTATATTATGATTATCATTATCATCGTTATGATTATCATAATGATGATGGTGATGATGATGGTGATGACGATGATGGTCGTGATCATGATGATGATGATGAGGGTGATGGCGATAGGGATGGGGATGGTGATGACGATGAGGATGATGATGACGATGATGATGATGGTGATGGCGATGGTGGTGGTGATGGCGATGGTGATGATGATGATGAGGAGGAGGAGGATAAAATTGATAACAACAAGAAGAATGATAGTAGTAATAATGATAACAATAATAACAACAACCATAATAGATAATAATACCATCAATTACCATCCTTTCTATCATCACGTTTGCTATTCAACAAAGATGCCGAATATGATGACCACTTATCTTATCCTTCCATTGCATCAACAATTCTCAAAAAGCGCCTCTCTGACTCCGCCATCACAAGAAATTAGCCAAATGGCTTCACGGAACACCTTGGGAAATGCCACCAAGCGCGCCCCCTCGCATCAACACAGCGCCCACCTGACTCGCCCGCGGGGGAGGACGGGGATGGCACCCTCCCCCCCACCCCCTACCCCCTGCTGTGGGTTCCCGGAAGAGTGCTCAGACACGTGGGCGGAAGGGAGGGGAGGGGGGGATAGGGGAGAGATATGAGAAGGGGGAGAGGGAAGGAGGAAGAGTGGGAAGGAAAAGAGAGAAGGAAGAAAGGAAAAGAGAGAAGGAAAGAAGGAAGGAGGGAGGGAGAATGAGGGGAAAAAGGGGAGAAGAGGAAAGGAGGGAAGGAAGGGGATGGGGGAAAAGAAGAGGAGGAGGAAGGGGAGAAGGAGGGAAGGGGGTGGGAGAGGGAAGGAAGATAGGACGAGGAGGAACGAGAAGGAAGGAGAAAAGAGAGAGAGACAAAAAAATCATGGAGATGAACAGAGAAAGTAAGTGAAAGAGCGACACAATCAGACACATACATCCCCCCCCCCCATTATTAAACCAAAAGGAAAGTGGGGGTGGCTGTAAGGGAGGTGCAGGGGGTGGGGGGGGGGCTCAATGAAAAGGAGGCGACATACAGAAGGGGGTGAGGCGGAGGGGGGTGTTTGGTCGGTCAACATTCGCATCTCACCTAATAACGTAATTCAAGGAGGGGGGGGTAGGGGGGAGGGGGCGGAGGGGGAGAGTTAGCAATAAAGGTGAGACAAGGAAGATGGGGAGGAGGGGGAGGAAGAGGATGGGTGGGGGGTAATGCAGTTGAGAGATTGGGAAGCAGGGAGAGATTGGGAGAGCAAATTAGAATTTAAAAAGGAGAAAAGGTTATAAAAAGAAAAGAAAAAACGGAGATATAGAAGAAGAAAAAGAACAAGAGGAGAGAAAGAGCGACAGGTGGGGAGGGGAGGGGAGGGGAGGGGAGGGGAGGGGAGGGGAGGGGAGGGGAGGGGAGGGAAGGGAAGGGAAGGGAAGGGAAGGGAAGGGAAGGGAAGGGAAGGGAAGGGAAGGGAAGGGAAGGGAAGGGAGGGGAGGGGAGGGGAGGGGAGGGAAGGGGAAACGACCCCTCCGATAGGCTCATAAAGATAACGGCGAGGCAGCC
>NW_028234435.1:568675-571175 GCF_977035675.1 Penaeus japonicus
TGAAAGTGGGAGGGGGAGGAAGAGGAAGAGAGAAGGAGAGAGAGGGAGGGAGAAAAAGAGAGAGAGAGAGGGAGAGAGAGAGAGAGAGAGAGAGAGAGAGAGAGAGAGAGAGAGAGAGAGAGAGAGAGAGAGAGAGAGGGAGAGAGAGAGAAGGAGAGAGAGGGAGAGGAAGAGGAAGAGAGGGAGAGAAAGAGAAAGGGAGAGAGAGGGAGAGAGAGAAAGAGAAAAGGAGAGAGAAGAAGAAGAGAGAGAAAGAGAGAGAGAGAGAGGAGGGGGGGGAGGGAGTGACGTGGGAGGGGGGAGTGGGAGGAAGAGGAAGAGGAGAGGAGGAGAGGGAGGGAGAGAGAGAGAGAGAGAGAGAGAGAGAGAGAGAGAGAGAAAGAGAAAGAGAGAGGGAGAGAGAGAGAGGACGAGAGAGAGAGGGGAAGAGAGAGAGAGAGGAAGAAAGAGAGGGAGGAAGAGAGAGAGAGAGAGAGAGAGAGGAAGAGAGAGAGAGAGAGAGAGGAGAGAAGGAGAGAGAGAAGAGAGATAGAGAGAGCAGAGAAGAGAGAGACGAGAGAGAGAGAGAGAGGGAGAGAGAGAGAGAGAGAGAGAGAGAGAGAGAGAGAGAGAGAGAGAGAGAGAGAGAGAGAGAGAGAGAGAAAAGAGGGAGAGGAGAGAGAGAGAAAAGAGGGAGAGGAGAGAGAGAGAAGCGGGAGAGGAGAGAGAGAGAGAAGAGGGAGAGGAAAGAGAGAGAGAATAGGGAGAGGGAGGAGAGAGAGAAAGAGGAGGAGAGAGAGAAAGAGGAGGAGAGAGAGGAGAGAGAGAGAGAGAGAAGAGCGAGGAGAGAGAGGAGAGAGAGAGAGGAGAGAGAGAGAGAGAGAGAGAGGAATGAGAGAGAGGAGAGAGAGAGAGAGAGAGAAAGCATTCTTGATTTTAAAGGAGAGAGAGAGAAAAAAGAGGAGAGAGAGAGAGAGAGAGGGGGAAGAGGAGAGAGAGAGAGAGAGAGAGAGAGAGAGAGAGAGAGAGAGAGAGAGAGAGAGAGAGAGAGAGAGAGAGAGAGAGAGAGACAGAGAGAGAGACAGAGAGAGAGGGAGGGAAAGAGGGAGGGAGGGAGGGGGAGATGGAGAGAGAGAGAGAGAGAGAGAGAGAGAGAGAGAGAGAGAGAGAGAGAGAGAGAGAGAGAGAGAGAGAGAGAGAGAGAGAGAGAGAGAGAGAGAGAAGGAGAGGGAGAGGAGGAGGAAAAGAGAGAGAGAGAGATGGATAGAGAGAGATAGAGAGGAGGTGAATGAGGGAGAGACGAAATAGGTACACATCTAGCCTAGTTAAGTAGCAAGCCACTCAGCCAGAGACAGGGCCAGACAGCGAACGGGGCAAAGCCAGCAAGACAGCGGCTTGTTAGGCAAGCGGCTGGACTTCCCAGTGACGTTTCACACAACAGAGAGCGGCGCCGAATCTCGTAAACCATTAGACACACAAATACTCGTCCTGCGGCGGCCTCAGCGCGTGGGAAATCTGGGCTGGAGGTCTGATCGATCTGTTCTGAGTGATGTGTGCTCTATGTACCTTCTTGATGTCCATTTTCACATCAGAGAAGGAAGGAACTATTGCATAAATGGCGATTTACATGGAGAGATACAGAGTCAGTGAAAGAAACATCCTAGATATGAGAGATTAAGATGCTACTGCACGAAAATAGATGTGTTCGATTCTTCAAATGAGGTAGTATATAAGTGTCTGAACTTACGTACACGCACGTAGACAAACACAGACACAAAAACATACATACACACACACGCTCTCGCGCTTCTTTCAAATTATTCAAAAGAAATTAAAATCACATGTTAAGGAATATCTTAATAAGTAATAAATAAAAGCAGGCTACAGCAGAGCCCACACACACCCCACAATTTCCACCACGTTGTCACCATCTACTGACAAATTCATGCATCACATTTACAAAACTCAAATGTTTACTGATATTAATGATTATATTTGAAAGATTATAAATGAGAACTATCACTAACATCATAATTGTAATACGATTGTTTTATATTTAATGCCTATAAAAGCAAGATAATGCCAAGATATAAAGAGGAGTTTTATCAAGAAATTGGTAATATATTACACCTTGTCTATTAAAACAATTAATGAGACGGATGACTTGCATTTAAGCACAAGAGATCACATTCAGTCGTATTAATTTGATCATACAGGTTTTGTCTCATTTCATCTCTAGTATCATATTCATGTGACGAAACGAAAAATAAAGAAAATGTGACATTTTCACTCGCATCCGCCAAGATTCGAGGAGTTAAAAAAAATGTACATATGAACAATATTGTTCAAGGTTTGACTTAGATGACTGACAATAAAATTCAACAAATAAAAAAAATAAAGCTATCGTTCACAACTGCATAAATATATCTACACTTAAGTTAAAAGTAAATAATAATAATGACCAAGATTGTGATACTCTGATATGAACAGTTTAAAAGGCAAAAGAACACGTCCACACAAT
>NW_028234435.1:576175-578954 GCF_977035675.1 Penaeus japonicus
AGCAAATACGATCTGCCAGTTAAAAAAAAAAAAAAAAAAAACAGATTTATGAGCTAAATTTGCTAAACATACCATACGAAATACCACGCTATAGCAGAGCGTATGGTGGGAATACACCATACTTGAACTTTCCTATTTTCAATACGGAGTCACACTTCCGTAGGGTAGTAAAAAAAATACAAAATCTTGTGTAATATACTCTTATATATTGCGAAGATAATATGCATATTGTGTGGCCGTGTTCTTGCACATATGAACAGTATATATCAGTGAGAGTATCACACTTTTGTTTATTATTGCTATTTACCATCAACTTCCTATAACTTTAAACATTATATATATTTAGTTTTGGTTCAACATATAATCTATTAATCACACATATTGCCAATCATATACAAAACTCGAATAATAAGTGTCTTTTAATATGATTTTTGTTCAGATTTTGTAGCTATTACACTGTACTTTGCTTTGAACTAATACCATATATCGGACACGAAGACTATAAGCTGTATTTATATATCATTATTTAGACAATTGCTTAACTTCTGATTCTTTTTCATTTGGATCATTCTAAAGGCAATTAATAAGATATGTAAAGTCCTTTTATTATATAATTCGTATTTGTGTGAGTGTGTGTGTGTGTGTGCGTGCGTGCGTACGTGTGTGTTTTCACGAATGTTTGGCGAAACATATACGTAATTTCAAACATACATATATAGTTCCTCATCTGAGGGATCACAAATGTATATTTTCTGTGTTGAACTTTAGCATCTGCAGTTTTGAAATCTAAGATGCCTCTCTCACTGATTCTGTATCTCTCCATGTAAATCGCCATTTATGCAATAGTTCCTTCCTTCTCTAATATAAAAAAAGAACATCAAGAAGGCACATAGAGCACACATCACTCAGAACAGATCGATCAGACCTCCAGCCCAGATTTCCCACGAGCTGAGGCCGCCGCAGGACGAGTATTTGTGTGTCTAATGGTTTACGAGATTCGGCGCCGCTCTCTGTTGTGTGAAACGTCACTGGGAAGTCCAGCCGCTTGCCTAACAAGCCGCTGTCTTGCTGGCTTTGCCCCGTTCGCTGCCTGGCCCTGTCTCTGGCTGAGTGGCTTGCTACTTAACTAGGCTAGATGTGTACCTATTTCGTCTCTCCCTCATTCACTTCTCTCTCTCTCTATCTATCTATCTATCTATCTATCTCTATCTCTCTCTTTCTTTCTTTCCCTCTCTCTCTGTCTCTTTTTCGCCCTCCCTCTCTCTCCCTCTCTCTTCCTCTTCCTCCCCCTCCCACTCCCTTCCTCCTCCCCCTCCTCTCTCTCTCTCTCTCTCTCTCTCTCTCTCTCTCTCTCTCTCTCTCTCTCTCTCTCTCTCTCTCTCTCTTTCTCTTTCTCTTTCTCTTTCTCTTTCTCTTTCTCTCTCCCTCTTTCTATCTCTATCTCTATATCTCTCTTTTCGCCATCTTGGAAATAGATAATTCCCACCAAATCTCGTCTCGACCAAAAGCGCCGTACTGACGTCCTCCTGCCATCCTCCGAGGGTAAACACCATCATCCGTTCCTGCTCGGCTGGTTCAGTCTCCCTCCAGTTCGACTTGTCTTCGTCGTCGGGTACTCGACTTCCGCACATCGTCGTCCTACGTCCCGGATCTCAACGAGTTGTATCACCGGTCCCTTCTCGACGCCTATTTTTCTTCCACATCCTTGGGGGTGCTCTACTGGCGGATCCCCACACTCTGGCTTGCTGAGATACGGGGGCCATGCTCTCCTTTCTGGGCATCTGGGCGTGATCTTTCTGCCACCAAGCTGAGATATGGAGGCAATGCTCTCTCTTCTGGGCATCTGGGCGTGTTCTTTCTGCCACCAAGCTGAGATATGGAGGCAATACTCTCTCTTCTGGGCATCTGGGCGTGTTCTTTGGGCGACTACACTCCGCCCCGTCTTCCGTGGTTCTTGGTATTCCGCTTCTCTGCTCGACAACCTTATACATACAGAGCCAAAGAGAGATGAGCAAGGAATACGAAGAGAAAGTGGTGGGGATGGGGGAAGCTTGCATGACTGAAACCTTCTTTTTTATGAACTTATAGTTTTAGTTTTATTTTAATCTTTTATTTCCCTCTTTCATCAGATACAGATATACAAAGGGAGGGAAATGCTTGTAGCGACACCTTCAACTAAAAGCATTCTCCGAGACACATAAGAAAATATAGGGAGACAATAGTGGCAACAGTTGTCTCACTGAAAGAATTAGAATAAACAACCAGGAATGCCACAAGACGAAATAAATATTGCGTACGTAGCTATCCGTTTTCACTAAGGATAAGGATAAGCCAGATTTGCGGAGCAGATGCTACGCCGGGCTTGTATGCAGTGACGCGAGCCCGCCTGTGCCAGCGTGTGCTGACTCGTGAGAGAATGTGCCAACGAGTGTTGACTCGATCTGAGCTTGGTCCTTACCCAACGCAGTGCCCAGCTACGTCGGTAACCGCCAGGTGACAGTGGAAGCTCACGAGCTTGGGCGGGGCTCGATCTGCCGACCACGGGGATGTGAAGTCGACACGCTACCAATGAGCTAACCAGACGGCTCCGTTTTCACTCTTCGACAAAGAATTACAAAATATGGCAACATGTCACCCTACCGAAACTCTACTGAAGTGATTTTTTAATGTTTCCAATGCATTATACAGCCATGTTTTGTGAATTGTGGAATAAGTTATTCCCAGAGTGAGATGGATAGACAGTGAGTCCGTGACCTTTGAGTCAGTGTATATGAAAGAT
>NW_028234435.1:599054-604054 GCF_977035675.1 Penaeus japonicus
TCCCCCTCATCCCCCCCCCTTTCTTTCTCTCACTCCCATCCCTTTCTTTCCCCTCACTCCATCCCTTTCCTTCCCCACACTCACTTCCCTTTCTTTCCCACTTTCCTGCTCACCCCCACCACTCCTTCCCTCCCCCCTCCTGCCCCCGCCCCCCCTCCGCACCCCCCCCTCCTCGCCAGCGCCATCCAATAACCAGCACATGCAAAGCGCCTCTCGTTCACCACAGGCTCTTTAACCAAACTATTTCAGTTGCGAAACTCGGTGGCAACGACCTGTGCAATGACGGTGCGAGCATGAACACGCGTTCACCTGATTGTTGCATGAACGAGTGAAAGATGCTGCCACCGCATCCCTTGCAACCCGATAGATCTCGCAGTTAAATTCCAACCGCAAGTAACACGGAGCTGCGCGACCTGCGACCGCGACGCTCGCCCGCGAACACGGCGGCGGTCTGCTGCAGAGGCGCCAATTATTTCTCTCATTTTCTTTTTCGTCTTCTTTGGTAATTCTTTGTCCTCGCTCTCTTATCTTATTCCTCCTATTTCTTCTTTTCTTCTTTTTTCCTTCCTTCTTATTCGTCTTTTTTGTTATTTTATCTCCTTCACGCTATTTTTTTTATTTCTTCGACTTCTGATTTTCCTTCTCCTTCTACGTCTTCTTCCTTGTTTTTTCCTCATATCCTAATTCATTTTACAATTCATTTAAGCCGCATTCTACATTCTTCAATTTCTTGATATCTTAATCAGCTTTGTAATACATCGCCTCTAAAGTATATATATATAACGCTATCAGAGAAAATGAAAAGGCCACCTGAAATGCACTAAAGTAGATTAACCTGCAACCAAACTCTGCAACAAGCTCCATCAGTCAGCTTCATTGTTACGACCACCGAATTCAACCAAGAGCAACAAGGACCACAAACTACACATCGCGCCCTCCAGAACACTGAACAATGAAGAGTCAGAGTATCATCAAACTGTCCTGCAGTAAGACGAGAGTTCAGCCTACCCCGACCCCCATTCCCCCCACCATCCCCCCATCCCCCTTCATAACGAAGCTTCCCCCTCCCCTCCCTCTCCCCTACTCCTACCCCCACATCAAGGATTCATCCCTCTAACCCAACCACCACTATTCCTCCCCCTCCCCCTCCCGCCTCCCCGCCTCCCCTACCCCTAATCTAAACTAAGCTATCAGCTACCCTTCTCCCTACCCCTACCTCGACCCCTGCCCCATCCCTTCTGCGTACCCACTAGGTCTCAAACCTGGCCCTATCCCCTTTCCCCCCACCACTCCCCACCCCCGCCAAAGGCTCGACATTCCCCCCTCCCCCCTCCCCCCCTGGTGTTTACTCGTAAGCAGCTCGTAACTCGACATTTGAAACGAGCCAGAGCCATCTGTTGGCCGCGAAGGAAAGGAATCCCACGGCCGACTGTGTCAACATGTCCTGCAGGAGAGGAGAAGGAATCCTGCGTTGGGGAAGGAGGAGGAGGAGAAGGAGCGAGAGAGCGAGGGGAAAGGGGGAAACGAGAGGAAGAAAAATAGACGAAAAGGAAACGATGAAGAGGATATAAGAGGTCTTTTTTGTGTATTTGTCGTCTTTTCTCTCTCTCTTTTCTCTTTCTCTTTCTCTCTCTCTTTCTCTCTCTCTCTCTCTCTCTCTCTCTCTCTCTCTCTCTCTCTCTCTCTCTCTCTCTCTCTCTCTCTCTCTCTCTCTCTCTCTCTATATATATATATATATATATATATATATATATGTGTGTGTGTGTGTGTGTGTGTGTGTGTGTGTGTGTGTGTGTGTGTGTGTGTGTGTGTGTGTTATTATCGATTTTATCATCACCATCAACCTTATCTTTATCATTATCATCATCACTAGCATCAGTATCATTAACATACTCATTATCATTAGCATCGCCAGCAGCATCGCACCTACCACAATGTGTACTAGGAATATCACCAATTAAATCACCATCACAATCAGCGTCGTCACCATCACGACCACCTCAGGTCATCACACAGGAAAACACAGGGCGGAGAAACAGGAAGACAAGCCAGCGAGTCGGCAAATGAGAGAGAGAGAGGAGAAGAAGAAGAAGAAAACAAATAAAGAAGACAGGTTGCATCTGCCATAACATGGCCTCCCTCTGCGCCGCCTCCTCCGTCAATATTTTCGAAAGTGGAAAACAAAACTTGTGGTTTCTCTTTTTTTTCTCTATCTATCTGTCTATCTCTCTCTCTCTCTCTCTCTCTCTCTCTCTCTCTCTCTCTCTCTCTCTCTCTCTCTCTCTCTCTCTCTCTCTCTCTCTCTCTCTCTTTCTCTCTCTCTCTCTCTCTCTCTCTCTCTCTCTCTCTCTCTCTCTCTATTTCTCTCTCTCTCTCTCTCTCTCCCTCTCTCTCCCCTCCCCCTCCCTCTCTCTCTCTCTCTCTCTCTCTCTCTCTCTCTCTCTCTCTCTCTTCCAGATTTTCGTAGCAGGGTATACAAGTGTTAATGCACTGGATACCCTCTCACATAGGAATTTCATCATGTGAAGAAGTTGACCAGTTAGCCAAATTCGCTCGAAAAAACACACTATGCTATACCATTATTTTTTACTCAGATGAAAAGACGTATTATCAGTTGTTCAAGAGATTATGAGGATCAGTTATGGGCTACAGAAAAGATGAAAAAGAATGGACATGGCACTATCTGGCATTATGAAAGTATTGCCGGGACATCATACATGGACAAGCCCTATGAAATTTATAAAGGTCTGTCAGCAAGTTATACTAACCAGGCTACGCATAGGCTATCACTATACTATACAATATGTGCAGAATGCAGTTTGGGATGCAAAACCGGTCAGATATTACCACTGCAAATTGTGCAAAAAAAAAAAAGCTAAATCACATAGTCTCAACCACTTCTTGCTTTGCTGTACGGAAACTGCATCCTATCGATCGAACAGCACTCTACAAAGAACATCACTTGTAGATTATATTAATCTTATTATAGACACTGGTCTTTGACATGATCAGGGACATAAAAGGTTTTTTATCGACCAGATGAAACATGTAAATATGTTAACCAGTATAATGCAGCCCCTCAGGTGTGTAAGATTAATGCTTGACTAAGCCCTTAACTCAATAGAAGCTTAGCCAGTTTGGATAGAAGCTTGACATCTTACCCTGGCTTTTTGCAGGGCATGTAATCTGTTCCGCAAATAAACTATATCAAATCAAATCTCTCTCTCTCTCTCTCTCTCTCTCTCTCTCTCTCTCTCTCTCATTTTCTCTCTTCTCTCT
Source organism: Penaeus japonicus (assembly GCF_977035675.1). Taxonomy (NCBI): domain Eukaryota; kingdom Metazoa; phylum Arthropoda; class Malacostraca; order Decapoda; family Penaeidae; genus Penaeus; species Penaeus japonicus. Next base: position 602,334 of record NW_028234435.1, read on the forward strand.
TTCTTTCTCTCTCTCTCTCTCTCTCTCTCTCTCTCTCTCTCTCTCTCTCTCTCTCTCTCTCTCTCTCTCTCTCTCTCTCTCTCTCTCTCTTCCATTTTTCTTCTGTTATCTTTTACATTGCCGGTTATTATTATTTTTCCATATTTTTGTTATTACCAGTCATCATCATCTCTATCAGGATTATTTGTCAACATTATTATCATTATTATTGATGTTTACTATTATTGTTATCATCATGTTATCATCAATTTAGTCATTATCATCAAACGCACATACCCCCCCCCCCTAAAACAAGAGTTAAGGAAAGAGTTAAACTATTAGATAAAGGTTAGATTCCCACAAAATGAGCCATAACTTGTCATAAATTTAATCACAAATGCAAATATATACACCCATACAAAAATAAGAAGACTGCACATTCATAAACAAAAACAACAATGCATACAAACAAACAAACACACTCATAAACAGAGCAAAAAACACGCACACTAATATACAAACAAACAAAAATGCCTGCACACTCATAAACAAACAGACACAAACAGACAAGCATGCACATCCCTTTACCCCTTCATCAACCCTCCCTCCCCCTCCCCCCCTCGAGCCATTATCTGGTCCTTATCTTCTGTTATTTTGCGACGAGACGAATTCTATAATGGAAGGGGGGGGGGGAGAGCTGGAAGAGGCATGGCTCGGGAAATGTGCAGACTGATGTTGCATTCCATTGCTAATGCAGGTCCATCGGTGTTGCTTATCTCCATTTTAATCTCTCTCTTTTGGAAATGTCTCATGATTCCCCCTCTGTCGCTTTCATTCTTTCTCTCTCTCTCTCTCTCTCTCTTTCTCTCTTTCTCTCTTTCTCTCTCTCTCTCTCTCTCTCTGTCTCTCTCTCTCGATATCTATCAGTTAGGGCTATTGATGAAACAATCCTTCCCATTCACTTTTCTTCTAAAATCGACCTTTTTTTACACTAAAAAGAGGGGAAGAACGTGTTTGGTTGAAGGGGGAGGGAGGACTATCGAAGACTCTTTCACATGATTTCCGTTTCAAAGCAAAGAGGAAATGGAGATGCTATTCCTGTACTCCGGAACATCCTTATTTAGAGTGAAGATAACGCTATATTTCTATTACTATTAATTGATAAGCAATGCCGTGCAAAGAAGAGGTACGAATGGAAAATCTGGACGAATAATTCCACTTCATTCCTTCTTATATAATATATGATGTAAGATATATACATAAGCATACATACATACATATACATATGTATATATATATATATATATATATACGCACATACACATAACACAACACACACATAAACACACATACACACGCACAAACACACAATCGCACACCATACACACATACTCACACACACACACCACACACCACACACACTACACACACACACACACACACACACACACACACACACACACACACACACACACACACACACACACACACACACACACACACTCACACATATATATATATATATTATATATATATATATATAATATATATAATATATACATATATATATATATATATATATATATATATTATATATATATTATATATATATATGTAATATATATATATAATATATATATATATATATATATATATATATATATATATATATATATATATATATTATATATTATATATATATATATATATACATTAACACACACACACACATATATACATAT
>NW_028234435.1:609054-611554 GCF_977035675.1 Penaeus japonicus
TAATATGAATCATGATAATAATGATAACAATAACAATGATAGGAACCAAAATATACTGGCAATAGTAATGGTAATGATTATCATAATGATAATGGTAATGTTGATAAAAAATAATAGTAATAATAATGACAATAATGATAGTGATAAAGATAATGATAATGATGCAATAATGATAGCAATAATGACAATAATATTAATAGATGTAATGACAATAATTATGATGATAATGAAAACGACAGTATTGGTAATGCTAATAACAATAATGATGATAATATTATAACAATAATAATGACCAAAAGTAATTATGATAATAATAATAGTAATAATGACAACAATAATACGAGTGATGAAAATGATGAAAATGTGCTGATGATGGCAATAATTCAAATGAATAAGAATCACACCAAATCCTACAAAAGTTTATAAGGGCTTCCTCATTTGTGGAAGTTTCAAAGGTTTCACAAAAGTGAACACGAAAACGCACTCTCTCCGCCGGATTATGAGCCAATTCTTCTCTTTTCTTTACCTCCTCCTTTCTCCTCTTTTTTTGTCGCCGTTTACTTCTCTATTTTGTTCTATTTGTCTTTCTTATCATTGATATTTGTCCATCTATTTGTGATTTTCTTTTGAGTTCTTGCCATCCCAATCCTTCACTCACTTCTTAACTTTCTTTCCTCATGCTGTTTTTTTTTTTTTTTTTTTTCTAAAAGGTTCTCACGAATAAATATTTGTTTATAATGATATCATGCTACGTGTACAGCAACCATACGCCAAGTACACAGCATTCATTTCTAGAGTCCTTTCCAGATGGAAGAACACAAGCATCATCCTCGTAGGAGTCCATGCTCAGCAGAAGCTCCCCAGCTGTCACCAACAGCTGTCTTCCCAATCCATCTACCAAAATATCCAACCCAATCGCTGACTCAGGTCAAGGGAGGTCAGTCTTTGGGCCTCCTTCAGTCCTCGGTGTCCGTGTCTTGCTCGTCGCATCCGGAGACGTGTCCTGCAAACCTGTACCCACTTTTGGGTTTTTATTCTTATTCTTATTCTAACAAGGTCATCAGCAAATTTATGATGATTTAAAAAAACGTCCATTAACATCGATTCATTTTTTTTCAGAGATTTCGGGGTTTCACCTACTATTATATGATCGAAGGCTCTCCTAGTCTTCGAAAATATGGCACAGTGAGAATTATATTTATTCTAATAACCTGCTAGCTGTAATATTTTCATGGTTTTTACCCATCTTTTTTTTTTTCTTTTTTTCTTTTAGAAAATGTTAATTTGTGACCATGGGTTGAGTAGTTTGTATCGCTTTGTTGTTGTTGTTTTGTTGTTGTTGTTTTCTGATGAGTTCGGATCTTCCCAAACCGCGGGTACTTTCCGTTCTCGGAGGTATTTTCCATTTTTATTTTTAGTTCAGGTCTTACATTCTTTTCTGAATATCAACATATGACCTAGAGAGTTACCACATCTTCATTAATAGTATTTTTGATTTCGACGTCTAAGATTTCTTGGACTTTTCCTTCGACACTCATGCACTCAGTACGCCATAATTTTATTAGCATTATTCGTTGCTATGGTTTCGTCTTCTGGCGTTCTAGTTGTGTTCTTAATTAAGTACATTTCCATATCATATATATTTTTCCCATATCATATTTTACCATAATTTGTATATCATATTCCTTTTCCATATTATATTTTTTACTATAACATATCATATCATATGCTTGACCAATATCATGTTAAATCATTATCTACCTTCAGTATAATTCAGTGTCTATATTCAGTATGTTTTTTTTCCTAGTATTCATTGGAGGATACTTGCTCTATTTTTTTAGCAATATTATCGTTGTTTTTATTGGTTTAATCATTTTTATTATGACTATTATTATTACTATTACTATCTATACTGTTATCATCATTATCATCCTGCTCCTCCTTCTCATCATCATCGTCATCATCATTATCACTATCATCACCTTCATTATCATCATCATTACTATCATCATCATTATTCTTATTACTATCATTATTATAGTTACTATCATCTAATTATATATCTATTCATTACCATTTCTAATATCAACATTACCATCTTGCCAGTGATCGCCCCCAGCGTTAAATTTCCTAGTGGTGGTTGCATCATCAAGAATATCAGGAAAATAAGGAGTTTATAATCGAGGTCCTTTCCTCCGATTCCGTTCCTTCGCAGAGACGTCCAATCTCCATCGATCTTCCTCTTCTTCTGCGCCGTCCTCCAATAATGGTACCAATTTTAGCGGTGAACTATCCTTTGACTATTATTTTTGTCTGTGACTTTGGCTAGTTTGTGGTTTAATCTTAGCTGCTAGTGTATAAGGGACACATACACACACACAGACACACACACACACACACACACACACGCACACACACACATATATATATACATATATATATATATATAATATATATATATATATATATATATATATATATGTGTGTGTTTATATATGTG
>NW_028234435.1:621554-636554 GCF_977035675.1 Penaeus japonicus
GGAAGTGGAAGAAGAGTTAGAGGAAAAGGAAGAGGAATAGGAAGAGGGAGAAGGAGAGAAGCCAAAATCCGAAATGCCACTGAAAGTTGAGATCCTCGATGACAGAAACATCGATATATTAACGAACATTACCGTTCCCGACTGAGAAATGTTCTTGCTTTTGATGTTGCTGTTCTTGCAAGGACTTTTGTTTCTCTCCCTAAGACAACTGTTTACTAATAATATTTTTTTAATTATGATTACAACCTAGATAATCATATATAGAATGATATGAGTGACAGTTGATCAAAGGAATGATAAGATTGGAATGATAAACAATACTAGCGAAAAAAACAATAACAACAATGCCAAGTCAAAGGGTAATAATGACTAAAAGGATGATTATGATTATAATCCAGTAGATATCAACGATGATGGGGATAATAGCAACAGTGATGATGATCATAAAATGGAAGTCAGTGAAAATTATAAAAAAGCAAGTTTTAGTGTTCAAAAAATATATATCTGAAGACAAAATCATGGTACGGCAATGCTTGATACTAATGATACCAACGAAAATAAAAATAATAAAACAGAAATATTCCCACAGCATCTTTATCGATATCGGCAGAGTCGGCAGTTCAGATTTTGCTTCCGGTATCAGAATCGGCTTTTTTTTATCAGCAGTAATACCCGTTTTTTATGGTATAGCTATCGACTTGCAGAAAGTGAATATGTGGCAGATACTCCCAATACAATTTGATTTACGTGATTCGATATAAAGACCTGTTTTTTTTATGTGTTTGGAATGGATAGTCCCCCAGATTCTAAGACTCGTTATTCACGTAAGGAGGTTACCAAATCGGTCAAAATATTTTTTTTCTCCCCTAGGGTGGACTTGGTGAATCGTTGATTCCATAGATACCGGTGTTGTCCAAGGTTCAGCCATCATTGCACACATAGAAAGTTGCTCTCCCGGGGTGTGGATGAAAGGTCACGAATCTATACGTTGCTTCAGTTTTAACTATTTTTTCAGCTTGTGTTTGTTTCCAATTCCCCTTTTATTCTGGCATGGCAATAGAAATAGTTTTTTTTATAGTTGTTATGATTTCAAATGAAAGAGAAATGGCAGTAAATATGTCGGTATTGGTTGGTATCGGTATTAGTATCTACTACTGCTATTACCACTACTATTATCACAACCACTGCCACTACCACTACTACTGCTACTAGTACTACTACTACTACTACTACTACTACTACCACTACTACTACTACCACTACTACTACTACCACTACTACTACTACCACTACTACTACTACCACTACTACTACTACCACTACTACTACTACCACTACTACTACTACTACTACCACTACTACTACTTCCACTACTACTGCTACTACTACTACTACTACTACTACTACCACTACTATTACTACTACTACAGCAACAACAACAATTACCACTACCACTTCTACTGATAATAAGACCTTACAACATAATAACAAAGCTGATAACAATACCAATTATGCTAGTGATAATGATAATAACAACGAAAAATAAGTTAGTAGGACCAGCAAGAAAAACGAGGGAAACCATGTATGTAGCAAGGAAGAAGAGCAAATCCGCAATGCTCTGTCGCGGGTTTGGGAGTTGCAGTGTTGCGCGTGTCACCTGGAGTCGGGAATGCAACGAAATGACATTCTCGGGGGTTAATTACCTTTTGGCAATTTAATTATACGCGAAGGGAATGAAGATGTAGAGAGGGAGGGAGAAAGGGAGAGGGAGAGAGGGAGAGGGGGAGAGGGAGAGGGAGAGAGAGAGGGAGAGAGAGAGGGAGAGGAGAGAGAGGAGAGAGGGGAGAGAGAGAAGAGTGAGGAGAGAGAGGAGAGGAGAGAGAGGAGAGGAGAGGGAGAGAGAGAGAGAGAGAGAGAGAGAGAGAGAGAGAGAGAGAGAGAGAGAGAGAGAGAGAGAGAGAAAGAGAGACGGGGGTGGTATTTACGAGAATAGGTAACCACATGAATGAAATATAAGTAAAAGAGGAAGACCAGAGTCATTTTTAGTCTTGTGGTTTTTATTTTAAATGGCTCTGAGTGCGAATTGGCATGTAGTCCATCTGCCAATGACAGTATGCCATTTGTTGCTATTCGCGGCAAGCTCAGAGCGGTTTTGTTGTGCTTGTGCGGTACAGCGTGAGGAACATCAAGAACAATGTAACCAGTATGTTTACAAGCACTATATAGTATCTGAATTTAGTTGCCTGTAAGACGACGGTAAACCTGGAACAGGAATGCATTGTGTACACAAAAATGGGTGTCTGGAATAATTATTAACATCTGAATAATATAGAATGGATATATCAAAGATCAGTAGCATTAGTTAATAGGAGACAGATAGACAGGCAAAGACAGACAGACAGGCAAAGACAGACAGACAGACAGACGGAGATAGAGAAGGAGGAAGGAGAAATAAGAAAAATAAATCATAGAATCTAATCCGTCAATAATTACGATTGCAGCAAATTAGATTGGGATTATCATGGACAGGAAATGCTTTGATACTTAATCATAAGTTCACGAGCGTCCATTAGACAAGGGCGTAAGTGGTTCCTTGTAAGAGCATTCTTGATGTCTGCAATTTGAGGAGGGGGGAGGGGGGAGGGGGACCAAGAGATGGTGGAGGAGAGGGGAGGAAGAGAGAAAGGGGAGGTGGGAGGGGCAAGGAGGACCAAGAGATGGTGGAGGAGAGGGGAGGAAGAGAGAAAGGGGAGGTGGGGAGGGGAGAGGGGAGAAAGAGAGGAAGGAGAGGTGGAGCGGAAGAGGATGAAGAAAGAAAGGAAAGGTGGATAGAAAGGGGAGGTGGAGGAGAGGGGAGGAAGAGAGAAAGGGGTGATGGGGGAGAGGGAGAAAGAGAAAGGATAGGTGGAGAGAAAGGAGAGGTAGAGCGAAAGGGGATGAAGAGAGAAAGGAGAGGTGGAGAGAAAGGGGATGAAGAGAGAAAGGGGAGGTGGAGAGAAAGGGGAGGAAGAGAGAAAGGAGAGATGGAGGAGAGGGGAGGAAGAGAGAAAGGAGAGGTGGAGAGAAAGGGGAGGAAGAGAGAAAGGAGAGGTGGAGAGAAAGGGGATGAAGAGAGAAAGGAGAGGTGGAGAGAAAGGGGAGGAAGAGAGAAAGGAGAGGTGGAGGAGAGGGGAGGAAGAAGTAGACTCGGAGAGATGTTTGAATTTTGTGAAGATGAAGAGGAATGAAGAAACGGATGGGGAGAAGTCAAAGAAAAGAAAAAAAACGTACATAAGTAAGATAATCAAAATAAATCGAAAAAATAAGAAGAAAGGGAACAAAACAAAGAAACAGATAGAAGCAAAGGTGAAAGCAAGAAAAAAAAAGAAAAGAAAAAAAGATGCACAGGAGAGAGGAACGACCCACGTGGCATATGGGCGCCTGATTAGTGAACTTGATTGGTAAGCGATTGGCAGTGACTACGTTAAGACAATCAGGGTGTCATATTGATCAGATGCCACGCTCAACAGGGTGCCGTGAGGGTAGCGAAGAGAGCGCGAGTTAACGAAGGCGTGACGAGTAGTTGCGTGTGGCTGTTATCTCGCGCTGTTATTGTTATTGCTGTTATTGATACGGCTGTTATTATAGTTATTTATTTATGCTGGTGCAAGTGGTTACTTATGATAATCGCAGGAGTAACATCATTATTTATGTATGCTGCAGGTGCTGTCCTTTTCTGCACTGTTGTTTTCTTGTCTTTGTTATAAGCAAGTTTGTCATTTGTATTGCGAATATTAGTCTTCGTGTATGTGTAGTAGTAGTAGTAGTAGTAGAAGTAGTAGCGGTAGTAGTAATAGTAGTAGTAATAACAGCAGTATAGGTAGGCGTAGCATATATGTATGTTGAGAGAGAGGGAAAAAGAGAGACAGGAAGAGAAAGGGAATGAGAAAGAAAGGGAAGAAAAGTGAATTTTACGCGTAGCCTTACAAGCTTTAGTATAAGTGGCAACGACGTTACAAGTATTAGCTATGGCGCTAGGGTAAGTCTCAATAGCCATACCGAGGAAATCACCATCTCCATTCAGACAGTGTCAACCGTTTATTATAATCTGGTAATGGAGCGTTCCTCGCACGTAAAGAAAATTTGAACCGAATCCAAGAGCGTGTCGCCGTTAAACGATAATGGCGCTATCACAGACTATTTTCTCCGTTTGATAACAGTGTAACGGCAGACACCGGTGTTGGGGCAGGGCGAGTGTTTGCAACAGGGACTGGTCGTGGCGTGTGGCTGGCGTTATGAACCATGCATTCGGAACTTGGAATATAAACACGTTCTTTATTTATGGTTATGTAATTGGCTACGGCTATTTATTTTTTTCTAATTGTATTTTAATTTGGTGATTGATTTGTAAACAAGACTCCGTAAACGTTTACTGATAGATTTTATTGAAAATGTATGCCTGTTTTGACCATGGCCCACAGTTAGTTGCTTAGATGTTGATACCCTTGTTGAGCGTGGCATGGTAGTTAGTAGATAAATTGATATATTTGGGACTGAATATACATGGAAACGTGTTTAGAGTTTAGAATGTCTTCAATAAAAGGCATATACTTTAATGCGGGTAATATAAACACTAATGACCTAGTGCATGATATCCGGTCCTCGATAAGATTAAAATGCTCCTTTTGGAATGGCCAAGTGTGGCAGAAATAGGTCGTGTGCCCTCTGCGGCAGCGCTGCGTCATGAACACGCATGCTCCGAGATATCCCCTGATTGCTGGTTCATCTTCGGTGATTGAAGGTGCTGACAAGGGCTGCCTCGAGCCATAGCTCTCCTGTAATACACACATGTAGTACACACACACTCATGCAAACACATCCACGTTGCACATACGGACACACACACACACAACACGCAAATAAAATACACGCGCACACACACACACACACACACACACACACACACACACACACACACACACACACACACACACACACACACACACACACACACACACACACACACACACACACACACGTGTATGTTTGTGTGAGCGTACGCCCATCCATATGAATATATAATTATTCATTATGCAATTGTCCGCATGTGTTTTTCCTTTATTGGTATTCACGGCTGTATTCTTCTAATAACGCGACTTCCCTTTGAGCCGCGGCCGGAACCGAGCGAATGGGGACGCTATGAAGCACCTCATTATATTTCAATTATGTCACGTAATTGTTATGCTGTAGTGACTTCCGGTCCGTGGATTGTGCATGTTGAGGAATGTGTGCATGCTGTCGCTCGGGGATGTGCTTGTTGCGTACTCGGCTCTTTGTGGAAGGAGGCTATGCGTTTGAGAGAGAGAGAGTGAGTGAGAGAGAGAGAGAGAGAGAGAGAGAGAGAGAGAGAGAGAGAGAGAGAGAGAGAGAGAGAGAGAGAGAGAGAGAGAGAGAATGGGAGAGAGAGAAAGAGAGGAGCAACAAGCACAAACTTAAGATATATAAGAAAAACATGGACCGAAGCGCAAGCAGAGTGCATACATAATCAAGCAGCCGAAAGCACAAACAACCTGGTGGTGTGACAAACGGTAAACAAAAGCCGGGTTTGATACGAGTCATCTGCAAGCAGTATGTGTGTGTATTTGTGCGTCGGTTCGCCTCCATGTCCGGGAATTAAATGCAGCTGCGGCATTGGAACCTATTTTCGAGGCGGAATACAATTACACGCGGAATGATAACGCGTGCTCGCCCAAGAGAGAGGGGAAGAGGCAGGGAGGGAGGGAAGGAGGGAGGGAGGCAGAGAGAGAAGGAGGGAGTGAGGCAGAGAGAGGAGGGAGGGAGAGAGGGAGTGAGTGGGGCAGGGAGGGAAGGAGGGAGAGAGTGAGTGGGTGAGTGAGTGAGTGAGTGGGTGGGTGGGTGGGTGGGTGGGTGGGTGGGTGAGTGAGTGGGTGGGTAAGTTAGAGTGAGAATGAGAGTGAATGAAAAGGAGAAAAAGTAAAAGAAGGTGTGAGTGAGAGGGACAGGGACAGGGACAGTCAGGCAGACAGGCAACCAGACACAAAAAAGGAAGGAAAGAGGGAGGGAGAGAAGGAGAGAGGGAGAGAGGGAGAGAGAGGAGAGAGGGAGAGAGAGGAGAGAGGGAGAGAGAGGAGAGAGGGAGAGAGAGGAGAGAGGGAGAGGAGAGGAGAGAGGGAGAGAGAGGAGAGAGGAGAGAAGGAGAGAGAGAGAGAGGAGAGAGAGAGAGAGGAGGAGAGAGGAGAGAGAAGGGAGAGAGTGAGAGAGGAGTGAGGAAGAGAGAGTGAAGCAGAGATGATAGGAAAGAGAAGGGAGAGAGAGAGAGAGAATAGGAGAAAGGAGAGAGGAAGGAGGGAGAGAGAGGAAGGAGGGAGAGAGAGGAGAGAGGAAGAGAGAGGGAGGGAGAGATAAGAGGAGAGAGAAGGGAGAGGAAGGGAGGGGGAGCGAGAGGAAGAGGGGAGGAGAGAGAGAGAAGAGAGAAAGGGAGGAGAGAGAGAGAGAGGAGGAGAGAGAGAAGGAGAAGAAGGAGAGAGAGAGAGAGAGAGAGAGAGAGAGAGAGAGAGAGAGAGAGAGAGAGAGAATGAGAAAGAGAGAGGGAGAGAGAGGGGGGGAGGAAGGGAGGAGCACTGAGACCGACAGAGACAGAGAGCCGAATTAAGGGCATCAGCAAGAACAATTGCATAGTTTCTGGCTTGCAATACTCCCGCTTCACCATCTCTCTCTCTCTCGTTCATTCTATCTCTATTTCTGTCTTTCATTATTATCCCTCTCACCCCCCTTTATTCTTCTTCCCTCTTTCGCTCTTTCTCTTCCCTTTTTCCACCTCACCCTTCATGCTCTTCTCTCCCTTTTCATCTTCCTCTTTCCCTTTTCTCCCTTTCCTTTCACATACCCTCTCTCTATATATATCCTTCTTTCTGTTTTCCGATTTCCCTCCTTCTACCCGCCCCCCTTTCTTTCTCTCCCTATCTTCATTCCCTTCCTTTTCCTTCTCTATGTATTTCGTCTCTCCCCCTTCTGTCTCTCTGACTCACTTTCCTTTTCCTCTCTCCTCTCTCTCCTCTTCCTCCTCCCTCCCTCCTCCTCCTCTCTCTTCCTCTCCCTTCCCTCCCCTCCTCCTCTCTCTGTCTCTCTCTCTCCCCTTCCCTCTCTCTCTCTCTCTCTCTCCTCTCTTCTCACTCTTTCTCTCTCTCTCTCTCTCTCCTCCTCTCTCTCTCTTCCCCTCCTCCCTCCTCTCTATCCTTCCTCTCTCTCTCCTCCTCTCTCTCTCTTCTCTCTCCTCTCTCTCTCTCTCTCTCTCCTCTCTTCTCTCTCCCTCTATCATTCCCTCTCCTCTCCTCCCTTCTCCCCCTCCCTCTCCCTGTGTCTCCTCTACGCCTTCTTCTCCCTCTCTCTGCCCCCTCTCTCTCCCTCTCCCCCTCCCCCTCCCTCTCCCTCCCTCCCTCCCTCCCTCCCTCCTTCCTTCCTTCCTTCCTTCCTTCCTTCCTTCCTTCCCTCCCTCCTTCCCTCCCCTCCACCCTTCTTCCTTCTTCCTCCAACTCCTTCGTCCACTTCCCTTCTCCCCTCTTTCCTGTATCCCTTCGTTCTTCCCCTTCCCTATCCCCTCTTCCTTCTACCGCCCTCTCCCCTCCTCCCCCGCTTCCTGTGTCTCCCCTCTCCCCATCCAAGCGAGGCGCATGTATACATAGCGTGAGACTGCAGGACACTAATGTATTTTATGGTCTTATTTCCGTCGAAGTATTATGATATTGACACACTTTCCATTTGTTCGAGGGGGAGCGGGGTTAATGCAAATATACTTACGAATTTCATTCTTCTATATATGTTTTCGATTAACTTGAAAGTGGGATTGGCTTAGGGAGAAATCATCGTCTCCCTTTTCCGAAATAAACTCCTGGTGGGGAGCAAGAACGGAGAAAAATAACCCAAGGCTGTTATTTTTTATTATTCCCAAGGAAAATCCGAGACTATGAATTTTCGGAGGATTTTGGAAAGGTGGAGGGAGGGAGAAAGGCGCTGGCTGAGAAATAATGCGTTTTTTTTTGTATTTTTGTTTCATTTTGTTATTATATAGAAGATGAAAATAAAGATACATCAACTGTGGCGTATTCCATTTCGTCGCAAGAGACCGCGTATGCGTGTGCGCCTATATACGAATGCGTCCGTGGGTCTACGCCAAAAAGGATTGTTTTGCGGGAGAACGCCCTTGAGATTAGATTGGAGATTCCATCCCTGAGGTGAGATTAAAGATTCCATAAAGCTTCATATCTGATCCGGATCGCGGGTTCGGCCGCCTTACCAGCGGCGAAGGAATGTGGGGGAGAGACGATGCTGCTTTTGTGCCGTCAGTCGTCGGCCGCCCACGGGGCTCTGGGCGCTGCGCTCCACCGGGGAAGGGTACGCTTGTACTCAAACATGCACTCATGCATACATACATACATACATACATACATACATATACATACATACATACACAGGCATACATACATACTGCACATACATACATACATAAATATATATATATATATATATATATATATATATATATATATATATATATATATATACACATATATATATATATGTATATATATATAATATATATATATATATATATATATATATATATATATATATATATATACTGTTATATATATATATATATATATATATATATATATATATATATATTAAATATAATATATATATATATATATATATATATATATATATATATATACATATATATATATATATATGTGTGTGTATATATGTATGTATGTGTGTGTGTGTATGTATGTATGTATGTATGTATGTATGTATGTATGTATATATATATATATATATGCATGTATGAATTTACGTGTGTGTGATTGATTTGACATTTGTTAAGTACTGGCACGAAGGGAAACTCATTCTGCCTCCCTTCCTCCCTTCCTCCCTTCCTCCCTTCCTCCCTTCCTACCTCACCCCTGTCGCAGTTGTAACACAGGATGAACCTAAATGTATTTTCTCTCTTTTTTTTACGTCGGCTTGATTGCTCTTTCAATTCCGGAATTTCCGAATAGTCTAAAGAGGAAATAATCCTTTTGGCCGTTCTGTCGCGACCTCGGACTTTTCCCCGGTCATATCAGGTCAAACGGCCTCGCATTCTGATGAACCGGATAACTTCGCGTTAATCTTTACAGGCGCTCGGCCCGAAAAACATTTCCTTTGGCGAGTGAGGATTTTCAGCATGACGTCCATTATTTTTTCTGTGCTGCGTCCACGCACTTTATTCATTGTGTTCTTTATCCTACATACAGTTTTACTGAGGCAATCGAGTCGACCGGACTCGGATTCTCGTTTGAGCATCACCTTCTTATTAATTTTCTTTTCATCTTGGGATTTTTGGTTATCATTGTTTACACATATCGGTATCGTAGGTTATATTTGGGTGATTTTCATAGGATAGGAAAATGTTGGATCGATGATAATGGTTGGGAACTTTTTGTCGTGGCAATGATGTAGGTCAACGGACACTGACAACTGAACCCTGACTCGCGATTGGTTCCCTTGCGGATAAGGACAGCCAATCAGCTGCAGGGACAGTGGTTACGTCTGGTAAATGCCCCTCTGAAGCTGTTTTCGTTCTCCCACGCCTTCGTCGCGTTCCCCTTTCTCCTCTTTCTTCTACCCTCTCTAGAGTCTTACTTTTACCATACCTCTTTTCTTTTCTTATATTTCCTTTTTTTTCGTTTACGTTTTTCCAGTTTTCATTTCGCCCGATCCCCTCCTTTTTTATTTCTTCGCACTCTGCTCCCTTCTCACCGACCACCTTCGGGTCCCCACGCTAATTCGTCCCTCTTTTTCCCCTTTGCCTGTTACCCTCACTGTTCTCTTTCTCTCTCTTCCCCTTTCGCTTCCTCTCTGCCCAGGCCTTTGCTTATGACTCAGCTCGAAATTCGTCACTATCGTCTTGTAATTGAATATTCCCTGTCGAGTGTCATCGGTCAGAGACGCCTCGCATCCAGCACAGATAGCGTGAGATAAATGTCACAAATTTTCACATTTTGCTGAGATTCGTGTGTGATATTTGGATTCATTGAATTTCCTGTAATTCATTTGTTGTTTGATTTCTTTTATGTGTGATGATATAAGGTAAATTTTCATGTTTGTATTTGTCAGTAATTTGATTTGATCGGTTAGTCATTGATGTTTTTCGGGGTATTAGTTTTTTATGAACGTTTTGGAGTTGGTCTGATATTACATTGGAGTAACGTTGCATTCTTTTTTATTTTGCCAAGAAAAAAATGAATAATAAAATGGATGAGAATGACAATTTTGATGACAATTGCAATTTAACAACTAATGATGAAAATGACAATTGATATTGTTGATAGCAGTGATGATAACAATAATCATGATGATGTTAATAACGTGATATAACCATCATAATAATGATACTAATATTGTCGGTTGATATTTAAAGGTTTGCTAATTAAACTAATTATGACATATATTAGTAAATATTTTAACCATATACACCGAAAAAGTGCTCTGATTTCGCTCCTTTCTTGAAATGAATGATAACAGGCTTTCACTGTCGTCCGGTTTTGATTCTTTGTTTTTGTTTTGATGTTTTGAAAAATTGGGTTTTACTTGTTCATGGTTGGTGTAATAGTTTCCGTGGCTCTTGTGTATTATTGATGTCATGATTGATAATTATTATTATTATTATCATTATTATTGTTGTTGTTATTGTTATTGTTATTGATTATAACAATATGATTATTATTATTATTATCATTATTATTATTATTATTGTTATTATTATTATTATTATCATTATTATTATTATTATTGTTATTATTATTATTATTATTATTATGAATGTTGTCATTACTATTATTATTATCACATTTTTTATTATATTATTATTATTATTGTTGTTATTAGTATTAGTAGTAATAGCTTTATGACAATTATTGTTATTGTTATCATTATTATTATCATTAGGAATATTATTATTGTTATAATTACTATCATTATGATAATTATTATTGTGTTATTATTTTTATGATAATGATTATGATGATATTGATTATCAGTATTATTTTATCATTATTATCATATTGTTATTGTTATCACTGTTATTATTATTATTATTATTGTTATTAAAATTATTATTGTTGTTCCTGTTATTGACGCTATTGTTGTAGCTTAACGATTACTACCATTACTACTACTACTGCAACCACTGTTACTACTACTACTACAACCACTACTACTACGACTTGCTCCTATTGTCACTATTTCCTTTATTACCATCAGATATTCTAGTCCTTGCCAGTGACAGGCTATTGCATGCATATGTATTCGTTACCTTTGCCTTGGCGCATCGTGTCACTTCCATCCACCTGCAGAAGCATCACTCCCTTTGCAATCATTGCATTTTTTTTCGCGTGTTGCGCAGTGGCGGCAGATGACTCCCTTGCAACAGCCACGATCCAATTCCTCTCCTTTGAGAAACCTTTTTCTTTTGCTCGCTCTGTCTGTAAATGTGTTCAGATCTCTTCTGCCTTCTCGCTCCTCAACTCCTCCCCTTCCCCTTCTTACCCCTTCCGTTTCTCCATTCCTCCGTTTCTCCATTCCTCCCTTCCTTCCCTCTTCCTCTCTTCAAACACTCCCTCCCCCTCCCTCCCTCCCTCCCTCTCCTTCCTCTTCTTCCTCTCCTTTCTCTTCTTCCTCTCCTTCCTCTCCTTCCTCTTCTTCCTCTCTCCCTCTCTTCCCTCCTTCCCTCCCCTCCTCTCTCCCTCACTTCCTCCCTCCTCTCTCCTCTCCTTCCTCCCCTCCTTTCTCCCTCACTTCCTCCCTCCTCTCTCCTCCCTTCCTCCCCTCCTCCCTTCTCTCTTCCTCCCCTCCTTAACCCCTCAACCCCCACCTACTCTCTAGGGTCACATTCTTCTCTTTTTTCTTTCTTCTCTAATGTCTCTCTCTTACCTTCTTTTCCTTCTTATTTCCTCTTTCATTTATTTAGTTTTTTCTTCTCTAATGTCACTTTCTTCTTTTCTTTCTCCTTTCTTGTCTTCTCTTCGTTTTTCTTTCTTTCTTCGTTTTTCTTTCTTTCTTCTTTCATGTCTTTTCTTCCTATTTTCACTTTCTTCTCATTTTCTCTTTCTGTATAACGGTCTTTTCTTCCGCCCTAGCTCCTGTTTTCTTCCTGCTCCTCTTCTTCCTCCCTCTTCCTCTTCATCTTCTTCCTCCCTCTTCCTCTTCATCTTCTTCCTCCCTCTTCCTCTTCATCTTCTTCCTCCCTCTTCCTCTTCATCTTCTTCCTCCTCCTCCTATTCCTCCTCCTCCTCCTACTTCTGCAGCTCTTCTTCCCCTTTAGTGTTCCCTCTTGTCTCCCCTCTCCCTCCACCCTTACCACCTTTACCTTTTCCTTCCACTCTCCCCTCCCCTTTCCTTATACTCCCTTCTTCCCGCCCTCTCTCGTGCACTCTACCCTCCCCAGCTCTCCCTTCCTCACTCCCTGCCCCACTCCCCACTCTGCTTTCCCCACCTCCCCACTCCCCACCCTGCCTGCCCCACCTCCCCATTCCCCACTCTGCCTTCCCCACCTCCCCCTCCCCATTCTCCACTCTCCACTCTACCTCTCCCCACCTCCCCCTCCCCCTCCCGTCCTTGCACTCTGTCCTCCCCCCATCTCCCCCCCCCCTTCCCCTCCTTGTGGCTTGGGTAAGGATCAGTATTGCTCCGCCCTTTAAATATGACAGATTCGAGGGCGGCTCGCGATGGCCTCTCTCTGCTGCTTTGCTTTTGGCGGGCGTCCAGGGGGAAGGGGGGGGGGGTGAAGAGAGAGGAGGGGGGGAAAGGAGAGGGGGGAAAGGAGAGAGTGAGGGAGTGAGTTCAGGTGAACCGTGAGAGCGACTAGAGAATGCTGAGGAGAACAAGAAGAAGAAAAGGACGATGAAGATAGAAGGGGAGCAGGAAGAAAAGAAAAAAAGAAGAAAGAAAACTCTTGAAGGGGGAGATGGAAAAGGATAATAATAGAAGATGTCAGGGGTGAACGACGAGAAAAATGAAAGAGGCGGAGAAGCGGTAAAGAGGCAAAAAGGAAAAGAAGAAGAAAACAAAAGAAATAGAGATATGCAAATAGACAAAGGATAAAATCGGAAGAAACAAAAGATGCGGAACAAGTCGGAAATGAAATCGGAAAATGGACAGAAATAGATAGAAGCAGAGAAACCAAAAGAGGGGAAAAAAAAGAAGCAAGTCTTGTTCAAAGCACATTGGAGCTTCTCCTTTGCACTTGCACTCCCTCGTGTCTCCTCTCTCATCCTCTCTCCCACTTCCTCTTCCTCCTTTCCCCTATCCCTCACCCTCAACCTGTCTCTACCTCTTCCTCTCCCTCCCCTACTTCTACTTCTCCCTCTCCGTCTCCCTCTCCCTCTCTTTCTCCTTCTACTCCTCGTACGCCCTCCTTGGCAGAAATGAAACTGTCTCAGTATATCGTCGTATATAAACGATATGATGATAGTTTAGCTTTCGAGCTCGCTTGGATGGTTGGGGTAACACACACTCACACACCCACTCACAAACGCACACACACGCACACCCAAACACATACACACTCACCAACTCACTCACTCACTCACTCACTCACTCGCTCGCTCGCTTACTTACACATACATACATAGATTGAGAGAGTGAGTGAGTGAGAGTGAGGGTGAGAGAGATGAACAGAGTTCATTGTGACAGATGTAGAGAAAGGTGTGTATATGAAATTAATGACTTCAAAACGCAAGAGATGTAATTAACGTGTTTAGTTTGATTGTGATGAAGAGATAATCAAAATGTGTTAATTACATCTCTACATCACGTTTTGAAGTTATTCAGTTTCTTTTATACCTTTATTTACGTATGAGACAGACAGATCAGATAGACAGGAAGACAGACTGACAGACGGACGGACGGACGGACGGACAGACAGACAGACAGACAGACAGACATAGAGGACAGACGGACAATCAGAGAGAGAGGATGGCAGACAGACAGACAGAGAGGACAGACGTATAGACAGAGAAAGAGAGCGACAAACAAACAGACATAGAAATTGTGACGCCAGGCTTTGCCGTGGGTCATTTGGAGCGCCTTTCCCTCCTGCTTGCTTGCGCTACTTGTGGAGATGACGGGGGCGGTGATCAATTCATTCGGGATGAAAGCAATCATGGTGATCGGGAAACTACGATTACTTCTGCTGATATTGGAGCTAGTCTGCTGTTGTTCGTACCAAAACTACTTTTTTTTTGTTACTGATATTAATACTGTTGGTGCTACTGTTATTACTACTACTGCTGTTTCGAATATGAATGATATTTCTGGTAGTGATTATGATATGTCAGTGATTATGATTATTATGATAACCATAACAGTTGATATTATTCAACCATAGAGTGGCATTAAAAACATTGCTAATATAGTAACAGTAGTAACAATGTCATGGTTATTAATAAAAGTCGAAGTGATAAGAACCGCGCGCGCACGCACGCACGCACGTACACACATGCACACACACACATGCACACACACACATGCACACACACACACACACACACACACACACACACACACACACACACACACACACACACACACACACACACACACACACACACACACACACACACACACACACACACGCACACCCGGTCGCCCGCCCCAAAGTATAAGATGAAGGAGCGCGAACCATCCGAAAATAAAACAAATGAAAGTCGTTTGGTCGGTGATGCTGCGCTTCTTGCCAAGTGGAGTCTCCTGGGGGGGCTCCGGGGAGGGGGGAGTGGGGGCAAGCATGCTTTTGTGCAAGAAATTCGGGGTCGCTGTGTAGACGGGTATGTGTGTGTGTGCGTGTGTGTGTGTGTGTGTGTGTGTGTGTGTGTGTGTGTGTGTGTGTGTGTGTGTGTGTGTGTGTGTGTGTGTGTGCGTGTGTGCTTGCACAGGTTGCCGCTAGTTTGTAGACGT
>NW_028234435.1:656554-661554 GCF_977035675.1 Penaeus japonicus
AGTCATTAAACCCACCAATCAAAAGAGACAAAGGCTGGGGGGGAGGGGGGGGCAAGCTCAGATTAGCCCCATTATGAGGATTTTTCTTTAGAATAAATAGAGCGAGAAGTATTGTCTCTGTTTTTTGAAAAGTTAGTAATGGACAAAAGTATTTTTAACGTCTCTCTTGTTTTAATATTTATGATGAATGGTGTGAAGATTTTTTAAAACGAATGATCGCCCTTTCCTAAGAAAAAAAATCCGTGCTGAGTGTGACTGTCTGTCTGTGCGAGGACATGTTTCGTATGCATAAGGTGGGTACAAATAGTTCGATATAGATATGCCAATCACTACAGTACATCTCTTTCGGTCCCCACACACATACATACATACATACATACATACGTACATGCATACGTACGTACATACATACATACATACATACATACACACTCACGCTCACATTCACACTCACTAATATATATATATATATATATGTACATATATATATATATATATATATATATATATATATATATTTATATATATATACTTATGTATATATATATATATATATATATATATATATATATATATATATATATATATATTATGTATATGTATATATATGTGTGTGTGTGTGTGTGTGTGTGTGTGTGTGTGTGTGTGTGTGTGTGTGTGTGTGTGTGTGTGTGTGTGTGTGTGGTAAAGATAAAAGCAAATCTTGGAAACCAAGCGTCCCAACACATACTATCTTTATCCGAATTCGCTGTATCCATAGAACAGCTACATCAACACAAACGCCCGTCTACGATCGTGGGCGGAATTTTCTCCCAAATGACGCGGAAGTTGGATGGCAGTTAGAGACGACACGTGACCATCCCATCCATTATCAGCGCCGTCTAGACTGCGTTGGCCGGATGCAAGGCATAATGCCCAACCGAAGATAAAGTTGCAGGCCCAAGAAAGAAAAAGGGGCGTAACGTATCATAAAAGTCACACGTATATTCAAATGTTTCATCTTTGACTACACTCCGGTAATATTTTTATTATATGTATTTATTTTTGGTAATTTATTTATACTTGTTTATCATTTTTCTTACATGTTATTTATTAGTGTCATCATCATCATCATCCCTATTTTTCCTCAACGGTCATCAAGTGTCAGAATGCCATGATATGCTATAGTCGAAAGAACCTTACATCCAGGACAAGAATGTGAGCGCCATTATCGAGAGACGGTTTGTTGTTGATGTACATACGGTATATATTGTTTACATAAGGACCTCGAGTGCAGAGGTGCTCTCGAGGCCGCGCTGGTGACGTACTGCCGCCGCTGGTTTGCATTGTTATCAATAATATTTATGCTATTGCGGTTGTTTGTTGCTGTTGATGATGGGGTCATTATGATTAGCATTGGTCGTGCGTTTATTTAGATTGATGTTATTATCAGCGTTGTTTTTGTTCTTGGTTTATTGTTGACAAAAGCTTTAGTGTAATTGATATTCTTGCCATTGTGCCGTTTCGCTATTGCACACTTGTTGCTTTTGATTACCATGATCGTCGCTGCAATTGGCTTATTCTCATCCTATTCCCGACATCGTATTTTATCGTCACAATTACCATGATTGTTATCATTTTTCCGCGTCAGTGGCCCGGCGCGTCGCATGACAGCTGTCACTTTGGGGTCACAGGTGTGCTGGCAGAGAAGGGAGCGACTCTCAACCGCAGGCACGTCTGCTTGCCCGGTTCAAGCACTTCGGCAAATAAAGCAAGTAGGGCGATGATCTGTCCCGAAGAAGTGGCAGCCGCGAGAGATGGTTCTGCCTTCCCTTAAGGATCAGTCGTTCTTCATTCCAAAAGATTCCTTGTTCAGGATATTCCTTCATTTATTTTAATGTTGTCGTGTCACTCTTATTGTTGGTGTTATTTCCATTGTTGTTCGTATAATCACTCCTATTAGCATTATTGTTATTGGTATAGTTTTATTATTATTATTATTATTATCATTATTGTTATTATTATTATTATTATTATCATCATCATTATCATTATCATTATTATCATCATTATCATTATTATTTTCATTACTATTGTTATTATTATTATCATTATTGGTATTGTAAGTCTATAATTATTTTCATTATTATTATTACTTTCAGTTGTGAAGTTCATTAAAATAAATCAGACATTAGGCTATTCAAATGTCGACAAGGGAAAAGTGGCAATAAACCCCAAAGCTGTATTTCCGAGTGCCCAAAAAAAAAGAAAAAAGAAAAAAGGACTTTTAATATTGGTTGGTGCAATGGGATTTGCAATGGGATTTTGGACAGACGGATTGCCACGCTAATTGGCTTATATTTCCTGCTTGGACATTTTTGTTTTTGTTTTTGTTTTTTCGTGATTGCCGAACAGATAGGCTTCACACGGAATTAAAGTGAGGGCGTTTTATTGTTGATGAGTCAGAGCTTGAAGCGATGGTTTGAAAAACGCGCCAAGAATAATTTGAGAAACCGTTTTACAATTTCCTTTTCCCTCGAAATTATGTTTTGATCCGTGTTTACCCGACATTATTTCCCTGTTTTCTTGCTGTTTTCGGGGGGATTCCCCTAGAGACACGCTAGCTCCTCAGCATGTATAGAGTTGTGGAGTTCGGGCGGGGGAATTTTGCAGGAAACTGGGGGAATTCTGGAGGAGACTGGGGGATTGAGGAGTGCGGGGAGGGAGTTGCTGATGAATGGAGAGAGAGAAATGGAAAGGAAGATGGAATGAAGAGAGGGAGAAGGAGAGTGGGGAGTAAAGCGAAGATCGAGTTGAGTAGATAAAAAAAAAAAAAAAAAAAAATACGAAAGCGACGCAAGATTAGAATCGAAGCGAAAGCCAAGGATCTTCATCAGACAGGAGGAAGAATTCAGAATTACAACCAGACGGGAGCAGCTTTTCAAGCGCTGCATACCAACCGCAAATTTGGAATGTCATGAGTGTCACTACCTCGCCCTTCCCCAATCCTCTATTCCGCCTCCTCCCTTCTCCCCTCCCCTCCCCTCCCCTCCCCTCCCCTCCCCTCCGTCCCTCCGAACCCTCCCTCCCCGCCCCATCCCCTCCCAGCACCCCCCACCAACACCCCACCGACACTGACATTGTGACACTGAAAGTAATATTACTCCCACGACATTGTCCGTCACGCTCTCTCGCCCGACGGAGAGGTGGGTCTGTCTGCCCTTGCCAAGTGCTCGAAGTGCCAAGTGCAAATGAGGAGATGTCATCTTTCCTGGCGTTTCGAAAGGCGGGCGTGAGAGTCCGGTGTGGGGGCGGCATTCGTATTTTTTTTGTTGAGACATTTGGGCGTCGTTTGCTTGGGGCTGGGCCGGGTTGTGGGCGTAATGGCTGGCTTTGACTTTCGTTAGGTATTTCCCCGTTATTTAATCTCTCTCTTTGTCATTATTTATCTCTGTCTATCGCTCTATTTCTGTCTATCTCCGTTTCTCTAACACTATATCTAGTCTTCCCGCTCACCTTCCTCCCCCTTCGTGTATACCCTCTCCCTCCCCCCTTCCCTCCCTTTATCCCTCTCGCCCCTTTACTCCCTCCCTCTCCCCCCCCCCACCTCCCCCGTGAGAGTAAATTCCTGGCACCACAGCGGCCCTTTCTATCGCAGGTAATACCATATTCATGGCGTCCCTTCTCGCCGCTGGAGTCCCCCGGCCGCCCATATTTATTTGACGTTGGCCCGTGGTGTCGCAGACCAATGCGCTGCTGGACTGAACTTCTTCGCGAGGTAGGTCTTGTCCCTGAAGCGCTTGAAGGGAAAGGAAGGCCTTTTTTAGATGAGGCCATGAAGGTTAGTAGGTGAAGGCTGGTTGGACTGAGGTGTGCCCTGTGGCTGTGCCTGAAAGATGCTCTCTCTGCGCCCACGGGGACTAGGCATGGGTGTAATCGGCGGTATTTATGGGTTGAGAGTTCTTAGTTTGTCGGCGGCATTACGCAGACTGAGATGCAAATTTATAGGTGAGTTGGCCATGGCCGATGGACCTGTTGATATGATACATTTTGGCCAAAGGTTTGCACTGTCTGACTGCTTTCTCGAGGTTTTGGATTTCATTATTATTAACGCTTTTACGAATTGTTATTGTCATTGTTATTATTGTCGTTGTATATGTAAGTTTTGGATTCATATGATGAGTGAAAAGTTGGTCGGCGGAGGGATGATATATTCCATGAAATACAAAAAAAGGTTATAGTACATTTAAGTGTCCTTATATGTTGGTTATTTCTAACACTCCGTGGAAAAAATAAAGGACATTTAAGTCTCCCTGTTGATAAAAAGGAGGAAGGGTGGGGAAGAGAAGGTACGCAAAAAATGGAGAAAAGGTATTACAACTGTGGATACCGGAGGACGGAGTGGCTTTGAGTTGGACCTCGTAATCTGGTGTGCTCATCAATAATTTAGATTAGGAATAGATAGTGTAGGGTATTGATCATAGTTATTTCATTATTATTATTATTATTATTATTATTATTATTATTATTATTATTATTACTATTATGATAATTGATATCGATGTCATTGCCATTATTGTTATTATCATCATCATCATCGTCATCATTATCACCATCATCATAATTATTTTCTAAGTATTTACTAATATTAGAAGTCACAATAAGTCTTTTGCATGATTAACTACAATGATATCGGCTTCATTACAATGCAATGACTTTCATATCAAGAGCATTATTGTTTGCAATAAGCTTTACTAATATAACAATATCATGGTTCAGAAGATTAAATACATATTTATTCCCAGTCAGATTATTAATAGGAATAAAGAAGTGAAGTAAGCAATATTGGATGACACAGCACGAATATTACTGGTATTAATTTCCTAAACACCAATCATAAACAAAAGCTGAAATAACACTTATCTGCTGTTTTGCAGATGCATGGAGGTGTATGTAGACTAGCAGGAATGTTCAACAATTTAAAATAGTGAAATAAAAAGATTTAAAAATTCGGCCATCCT
>NW_028234435.1:664054-666554 GCF_977035675.1 Penaeus japonicus
GAGGAAGTGCCCGGTTGGTGAGCGGATGTGCCGCTTTTGTGCCTACGCGTCGGAGAACGTACACGCACGCACACATACGGAAGCACTCACACGTACTCACATGCACGCATGCACGCACGCACGCGCACATACAGAAGCACACACACGTAGACATGCTTACGCGTATATATAAAGGTAGATTCAAACTCACATGGACAAAACCCAGGGCATACATGTTGACTGCATGACTAGGCGTATTCGAGACGTTCACATGGGAACATTGGAGCGTGATTGTGTACACGTGTGTATGTGTGATCGTCCGCTGAGGCACGGACATGCTGCTTGGATAGATGTTCGCAGTTGTATGGTGGAAGAGAAGAAAAAGAAAAAGAAAAAGAAGCACACTCATACACATCCACACACACGCACGCACACACGCACACGCACACGCACACGCACACGCACACGCACACGTATATATATATATATATATATATATATATATATATATATATATATATATATATATATATATATATATATGTTTGTATGTATGATCATAAGTTTATATATACGAGTATTTATATATATATATATATATATATATATATATATATAAATATATATATATATATAAATAATATAATATATAAATATAAATATATATATATATTTATAAATATAAATATTATTATAAAATTTTAGAATAAAAAAGTGCGTGGAGGCGCACCACAAACGGACGAGAAGAAGACAGAGGAGAAGAGAGGAAAATCGAAGTCCCAGGCTGGAAAGTCAGAGAAACTTTTTTATTTCCCAGTGAGACCCGCGAGCCCCTAACAGCTCTTGACCGGTCCCCTCCCCTCCTCCCTCCCCCCCTCCCTCCCT
The DNA here is from genome assembly GCF_977035675.1 of Penaeus japonicus. Lineage (NCBI taxonomy): Eukaryota > Metazoa > Arthropoda > Malacostraca > Decapoda > Penaeidae > Penaeus > Penaeus japonicus. Next base: position 664,919 of record NW_028234435.1, read on the forward strand.
TCCCTTCCCTTCACTTAACCCCTGCTTGACCACCTTCCCCCTCCCTCCCCTACCCCTCTCTCTCCCTTTCCGTGGCCCCTTCCTCCCCCTTCTCCCTCCCTCTCCCTCCCCCTCGCCGCACGACCTCTTTGCCTTCGCTCAGAATTGTATTATAAATCAGATAAAACGAGATATATCCGTCCCATCTCACGGCCTTGAGATTATGAGATTATGAGTCGCTCTTGTCACCTCCCCAGGGGACCCCCTCACCCCCACCCCCAACCCCACCCCACCCCCGTGGCAGGCAGATTCAGACTCGGGGGAAGATGAACGGAGGGAGGCGAGAGGTCAGGCACAAAGATGGGCAGACAGGCAGGCAAGCACCCTGGCATGTATGTACAATCATGCAGACTAATCTGAGAATGAAAAAGAACATTAGTTGAATAAACACATACACGCGCACTTGCACACGCGCACACGCACACGCACACGCACACGCACACGCACACGCACACGCACACGCACACACACACACACACACACACACACACACACACACACACACACACACACACACACACACACACACACACACACACGTACCCACGTACCCACGTACCCACGTACCCACGCACCCACGCACCCACGCACATTAGTGCACGCGTACACCTACACTAAACACGATAAATACTCGAACGTAGGCAGACAGACAGACAGACAGACAGACGCAAAAATAGAAGAAAAAAAAGAATGACAGATTGTATGTATTCCCGGCGGCGGGACGATCATAATTTGATTCCAGTGTCGTGGAAAGAGATCGGATTTCACTGAAGCGTTTAAACTGTCGTTTTTTTATGTAAATGTGATTGAGATTTGGTTAATGCTATTTTCGACGTCCTTTGGAAAGTATATTCCCTTTCATTTATTCGACTGTGGCTCTTGATTACGTGGATTTAGAAAGAAAAATAACGTATTTACATTGCTTTAATTACTACATTGCTACTGCTGTGTATTTTAGACGTATTGTTTTAATTTGTTCAGATTCAGTTTTTTTTTTGTAACAGTGGAACCATTATTCTGTTAATTTGTTAGAAGAGAACCAGTTGAATTGTTTATTTTTATTTTTTCATGTGATTTTTTTTTCATAGTCAACCATGATAACCATTATCTTTATTCTTAACATTATTAGCAACATCATGCCGCCTGCTGCTGCTGCTACTACTACTACTACTACTACTACTACTACTACTACTACTACTACTACTACTACTACTACTACTACTACTACTACTACTACTATTACTACTACTACTAGCTGCTGCTGCTGCTGCTGCTGCTGCTACTGCTACTGCTACTGCTACTGCTGCTACTCCTCCTCCTCCTCCTCCTCCTCCTCCTCCTTCAGCGCTTTCTCTAATCACAGTCCTCCCCCTCCTCTTCCCCTTTCGAGTTTTCGTTTCTTCGTATAGGCCTATCGAGTACCCTGGTCTTTTCCCTGGTCATGCTTCCTCTCGGTAAGGTCTTCCCCCTCCCCCTTCTCTTCCTCCCTCCTCCTCCTCCTCCTCCTCCTCCTCCTCCTCCTCCTCCTCCTCCTCCTCTTTTTCTTCCTCCTCCTCTTCCTTCTTCTCCTCCTTATCATCATCATCATCATAACCAT
>NW_028234435.1:684054-691554 GCF_977035675.1 Penaeus japonicus
CCTTGTCTCTCTATCCGTCTATTTAATTTGTCTGTGAGTCTGTTATCCTTTCTTAGTTTTCATTTTCATACTGATGGAAGGGAAGGGCATTAATTGATTCGTAGAAATTGTCGCGCTATTTAGGTGATTGGAACTTACCAGCAACAAAGGATATCAAAATGAAGCGAAAGCGAAAATAAAGGGAAAGGAAGGGAAGAGGAGGGAAGGTAAGGGAAGGGAAGGGAAGGGAAGGGAAGGGAAGGGGTAGAGAAGAAAAGGAAAGAGGGGAGGAAGAAGGAGAAGCAAAGAGAGAGAGAGAGAGAGAGAGAGAGAGAGAGAGAGAGAGAGAGAGAGAGAGAGAGAGAGAGAGAGAGAGAGAGAAGTTCAGCGCTATATAAGATATCGTTTGTGTGTCTTACTGTAATTGGGTTTTCCATTTTATTGCCACTGGATTCGTGTGTGGCGGTTAACTTGGACCCAGCTTTGCATTCGGCTTGACCGGACTTGTTGTCAGGCGGAAACTGTGGCCGGCGAAGACCTCGGAGTCGCCGCTCTCGATTAAAAGATTTAAAGGGCGGCGCGAATATCTGCACACACACACACACACACACACACACACACACACACACACACACACACACACACACACACACACACACACACACACACACACACACACACACACACACACACACACACACACACACACACACACACACACACACACACACACACGCACACACACACATATACACACACACACGCACACACACACATACACACAATATGTGTATATGTAAAGAAAGAGGAGAGAAGAGAGCAAAAGGGCTAAATAAAAGAGACAAAGCAAGCTAGGAAAGAGAGGCATCAGGAGAAAGAGGACCTGCGGAAGAGGACCTGCGGAAGCGGGAGTCCAAGTCAGCTCCTGTGGCCGCGTGTCTGAGTGTTTATTTGCAACAGGTATCGATTGTTTGTTGACTGAGGCGGCACCTGAAATCTTCTGTTGCCGCCTTGCAAGGAGACAGACGGCCCGCCCTCCCAAATGACACGCCAGCGCCGTTGCATTCTCTGATTTATACACACCTGGAGTTGAGAGGGCGCGCGCGGGCGTGTGTTTCCGTCCGAGTGGAAATTCACTTTCCTTCTTTCCTTTGCGCTGACAGAGCTATTGAGGAGCGGGGGGAGGGGGGGGGAGGGGAGAGATGGGATTAGTTCATGGTTACTTGCTGCGTCTCAGGGAGTTTTTTTTGGTGTTATTGCGAGGGGGAGTAGGTTGGTTGAATGAATGAATGAATGGGAAGTCGTTGTTTTCTTTGTTTTAAGAGAAAGGGAGAGGGAGGTTGCAGCGAAGGAACAGAAGGGGAAGAGAAGAGAGGAAAGGAAACTGACAAGCATAGAGTATGTAGAAAGTATATATATATAAATATATACATACATATATATATACATATATATACATATATATGTATGTATATATATATATATATATATATACATATATACACACACATTTACATGTGTGTGTGTATGTATGTATGTATGTATGTGTATATATATGTATGTAGAGATAAACACACACACACACACACACACACACACACACACACACACACACACACACACACACACACACACACACACACACACACACACACACACACACACACACACACACACAAGAACAGAGAGACAAAGACAGAGAGAGCGAGAATAAGAATAAAACATTAAAATAAGAATTACAATAGAAATAAAGATTATAATAAAAATAAAGATTAAAGTAAAATGAGAGAGTAAGTGAGATAATGAGAGAAAGAGAGAGAGAGAGAGAGAGAGAGAGAGAGAGAGAGAGAGAGAGAGAGAGAGAGAAAGAAAGAGAAAGAGAACGAGCGAAGGCGAAAAAGAGCGAGGAGTGATGGGATCCCATGATGAAGTAGGTACAGAGTGATTTCTCAAGAGCCTCTTTATGTGCTGAGGTCCTTGAGCCCTTAATTGTCCTCTGGCTCTGGCGAGAAATATCCTCCTTATATTCTCCCAGGATTGGGGTTGTTTTGGCTCTGATTGTTCTAAAGCCTGATCATAGTAGTCGTAACTCTATCTTACTAGATGTTTCCCCCCAGAAAAAAGGGAAAATAAATATTATGTAACATTCTCCTTGAAAAGGAATGTTTAAAAGACACCACCCGGAAATTATATTAATCTTTTTTTTCTGTTACAGGTGAGATCGAGTGACTGACTGATCGTAGAGATGTCTGTAAGTATTTCTCCTTACAGTGGTCTTGATCTGATTGTGACGTCAGGAGCAGGCCTTATCTAATCACTCAATTGCCATTGTAAGGAGTCAGAATGTCTTTCCCTTCTCCGTCTCTCCTGTCAGTTTTTGCTTTCTCTCTCCATCCTTTATAATTGGATTTATTTGTATCCAAAGTTTTTTTTTTCTCTGTCTTTCTGTTTCTTTCTCTTCCTTTCTTTCTTACTCTCTCTCTCTCTCTCTCTCTCTCTCTCTCTCTCTCTCTCTCTCTCTCTCTCTCTCTCTCTCTCTCTCTCTCTCTCTCTCTCTCTCTCTCTCTCTCTCTCTCTCTCTCTCTCTCTCTCTCTCTCTCCCTCCCTCTCTCTCTCCCGTCCTCTCTCTCTCCCGTCCTCTCCCACTCCCACCCTCTCCCTCTCTCCCACTATCTTTTTCTGTTTTCTTGTTTTTTCCAAATCTACACATTTCAGTTTTCTTTCCCTTCCCCTTCCCTTTCCTCCCCGCTCTCCTCACCGATATGTTACCATGTTAAGAAGTGGGAAGGGCTGGAGGCGTTCTCGTAAGACAGTAAAACAGACACCCAGTAGGCTCTCAGGGAATTACACAAGGAGTCGGGCAGACATTCAAGTGAACAGAGAAACGGGAAGGAGGTTGTAGGAAAATGTAATAAAAGGGCAGAGAGAAAGTAGGAAGACGACCATAGATGAGGAGAGAATGAGAGATGATGTAGGTAGGAAGGTAGTAAGGGGCAGAGAGAAAGTAAGGAGACCATAGATGAGGAGAGAATGAGAGAGGATACAGGTAGTAAGGTAGCAAGAAAGCAAATCATGCAAATAAATAGAGAGACAGATTTTGAATAAGTTCCAAAACGTATTCAACAATGGAAGGTAGTTAAAAGTAGGCCAGAAAGTAGGTTCAGTGCAGGCGGGTAGGTCAGAAAGTAGGCAAACAAGCGATCAAACAGGCTAACAGGTAAACGAGCAGATAAACGCGCCGCAGGTAGTTTAGAAATCACACAAACAGGTAGCTAGGACAGCAAATACACAAATGCAGGTGACTAAAAGAGCAACCAGGTAATTACGAAGAAAGTTTAACAAAAGTAAACCCGGTAGATCGGTGAATCGCCAGTAATCAAGCGAACAAACAATACGAAGTTAGTTCTGAAAGCAAGCAATCAGTTAGGCAATCAAGTGATAAGAATAGAGGCAGGCTTAGAGACTCGTGCTCGGACAAATGGAGGAATAGTAAGCAGATTGACCGGCTGAGCGACTGCAAGCAATCGTAAACGTGAAGGCACTGCAAATAGTAAGAAATAAGAAGTAATCTCTCTCTCTATCTATATATCTCTCTCTCTCCCTCCTCCCCTCTCTCTCTCTCTCTCTCTCTCTCTCTCTCTCTCTCTCTCTCTCTCTCTCTCCCTCTCTCTCTCCCTCTCTCTCTCTCTCTCTCTCTCCCTCCCCCCCTCCCCCCTCCCTCCCTCCCTCCCTCTCTCTCTCTCTCCCTCTCTCTCCCTCTCTCTCTCCCCCTCCCCCTCCCCCTCCCCCTCCCTCCCTCCCCCCCTCCCTCCCTCCCTCCCTCCCTCCCTCCCTCCCACCTCTCTCTCCCTCTCTCTTTCTCTCTCTCTCTCACACACACACACACACACACACACACACACACACACACACACACACACACACACACACACACACACACACACACACACACAGTACATATACCCAAATATGAGAGAAAGAAAGAAACTGAAAAGATAGTGAGAATGAAAATATGAAGAGAGACAGACAGACAGACAGAGAATGAGAGAGAGAGAAAGAGCTTGACGAATGCAGGTAGAAAGAGACAAAAAGGATTTTTGTGTTGGGACTTATTAATTCAATTGGGACATTTTTTCACTTTTAGCAAGTGAGAAAAGAGGCGAGAGAACTGGCACCTATCAACTACGATTGTGATTTAAAGCGACATACGAAGCAGTATAGATTGCTGCACTAAGAGCTGCATTGCGAAAAGAAGAAGAGGGAAAAAGGGAAAGTGACACGGCTTATTAAATTTCCTGCATGGAAGGGGAAGGAGGGCGAGGGAGCGAGAGAGAGAGAGAGAGTCTAGGAAGGTCAGTAGCGCCTTTGGGGATCGTGGCGGAGGGCGGAGGGCGGCGTCGCTCAAGGCCCTGCAGGGAAGTGGCGTCGCGTCTCTCTCTCTCTCTATCTATCTATCTATCTATCTATCTATCTATCTATCTATCTATCTATCTATCTATCTATCTATCTATCTATCTATCTATCGCTCTCTATCTCTCTCTCTCTCTCTCTCTCTCTCTCTCTCTCTCTCTCTCTCTCTCTCTCTCTCTCTCTCTCTCTCTCTCTCTCTCTCTCTCGCTCGCTATCTGTCTTACACTTTTTTTTCTGCTCTTCTCTCTTCTCCCTCCTCCCTTCCTTCCATTCTTCTTCCGTTCCCTTCCCTTTCCCTTCCCTTTCCCCTCCCCTCCTCCTCTCCACTCCATTCCACTCCCTTTCCCTTCCCTTTCCCTTCCCCTTTTTTTTTCCTTCTTTTCTCTTCTCTCCCCCTCTTGTTCGATGATGATAGGCAAATGACGATGAGACAATTCTCAATAATCGCTATCATCATTATCACCGTCTTGATGATGATTATTATTATCCTCTGGGAAGACAGGTAATGTGCACATGCAAATCCACACAAGGAACTACACGTGCCCTCCCACCCCTCCCCCCACCCCACCCCACCCCACCCCAACACAAACACGTGCACGATCCTTGACCGAACTTGATGTGAAAGCTGCGATGTGCTTCCGTTGCTCTACTCACGTGGTCACTCCATCTTGCATTCTTCTTCCTCTCTCTACACTTGGCTGGTCTTTGCTTCCCTCTTCTTCTTGTCTTTTCCTGCTATTTTTCCTTTTTCTTTTTCTTCTCTGTGTCCACTCGCTTCATTCTTCGTCTCCGTATTTATAATGTTTATTTTGTTTTTCTTTCTTCTAGACCTGCGTCTGTTTTATCTATCGCACTTTTCTATCCTATTATTATATTCGTTTTTTTCTAGGTTTTATTTTCTCTCTCTGCCTTTCGTTCTCCTTTTCCTCTCTCCCTCCTTTCCTCCTTGCCTCCCTTTCTCCCATTCTTTCTTCCTCCCTTCGTCCCATTCCTCCTCTTCTTCCCCTTCGTCCCTTTCTCTTCAACTCCTTAATTACCATTTAGAAGAGCCTTTCCAAGTGAATCTAGTGGAATGTGTGGCCGCTTTTTTCTCCTTGTGGTTTTCTTCTTTTTCTGTTGCCGCTTCTCCTCCTCGTCTGGCTCTTCTCCTTCGCCCTCCTCCTCGTCTGGCTCTTCTTCACCCTCCTCCTCTTCCTTTTCTTCTTTTCCTGTAACTCCACCACCCCTTCACATCCTCCTCCCCTTTCTCTCCCTCCATCTCCTCCTCCTCTTCTTCTTCCTTCTCCTTCCCTTCCTCCTCGTCTTCTTCTTCTTCTTCTTCTATTTCTTCCTCCTCCTCATCTTCCTCCTCCTCCTCCTCCTCCCTCTCCCCTTTCTCCTCCTCATGTGCCCCGCCCTCCCCTTTCGTCTCTTCTTTTCCTAATCCTCCCGCCTCACTTTCTCCTCGCCACGAAGGTCGCTCTCTCTCTCTATCTATCTATCTATCTCTCTCTCTCTCTCTCTCTCTCTCTCTCTCTCTCTCTCTCTCTCTCTCTCTCTCTCTCTCTCTCTCTCTCTCTCTCTCTCTCTCTCTCTCTCTCTTCTATCTCTCTCTCTCTCTTCTCTCTCTCTCTCTCTCTCTCTCTCTCTCTCTCTCTCTCTCTCTCTCTCTCTCCTCTCTCTCTCTCTCTCCTCTTTTTCTCCTGTCTCTCCTCTCTCTCTCTCTCTCTCTCTCTCTCTCTCTCCCTCTCTCTTTCTCTCTCTCTCTCCTCTTTTTCTCCTGTCTCTCTCCTCTCTCTCTCTCTCTCTCTCTCTCTCTCTCTCTCTCTCTCTCTCTCTCTCTCTCTCCTCTCTCTCTCTCTCTCTCTCTCTCTTCCTCTCTCTCTCTCTCTCTCTCTCTCTCTCTCTCTCTCTCTCTCTCATCTCTCTCTCTCTCTCTCTCTCTTTTCTCTCTCTCTCTCTCTCTCTCTCTCTCTCTATATATATATATATATATATATATATATATATATATATATATATCTCTCTCTCTCTCTCTCTCTCTCTCTCTCTCTCTCTCTCTCTCTCTCTCTCTCTCTCTCTCTCCCCCTCCCTCTCTCCCTCTCTCTCCATCTGTCCATCTCTCTCCTTTTACAAGAGGATATGCAGTAAGAGTGAGGCAATGTTGTTGCTGAAGGTAATGAGGTGATAATGATGATTGAGGTGATAGGGAGGGGGAGAAGAAGGAGGAGGGGGAAGGGGGGGAGAAGAAGGAGGAGGGGGAAGGGGGGGAGAAGAAGGAGGAGGGGGCAGGGGAAGAAGAAAAAGGAAGGGGAAGGGGGAGAAGAAGGAGGGGGAAGGGGGAGAAGGAGGAGGGGGAAGGGAGAAGAAGGAGGAGGGGGGGAGAAGAAGGAGGAGGGGGAAGGGGGGGAGAAGAAGGAGGAGGGAGGAAGGGGGGAAGGGAGAAGAAGGAGGAGGGGGAAGGGGGGGAGAAGAAGGAGGGGGGAAGGGGGGAAGGGGGAGGGGGGAAGAAGAAGGAGGGGGAAGGGGGAGAAGAAGAAGGAAGGGGAAGGGGGGGAGAAGAAGAAGGAGGGGGAAGGGGGAGAAGAAGAAGGAGGGGGAAGGGGGAGAAGAAGAAGGAGGGGGAAGGGGGAGAAGAAGAAGGAGGGGGAAGGGGGAGAAGGAGGAGGGGGAAGGGAGAAGAAGAAGGAGGGAGAAGGGGGAGAAGAAGAAGGAGGGGGAAGGGGGAGAAGGAGGAGGGGGAAGGGAGAAGAAGAAGGAGGGGGAAGAGGGAGAAGAAGTAGGAGGGGGAAGGGAGAGAAGGAGGGGGAGGGGGAAGGGAGAGAAGGAGGGGGAGGGGAAGGAGGAGGTGGAAGTGGAGGGGAAGGAGGAGGTGGAGGGAAAGGAGGAGGTGGAGGTGGAGGGGAAGGAGGAGGAGGAGGAGGGGGAGGGCGGAGGATGAGTAGGGGGGAGGGGGGAAGGGGGAGGGAGGAGGAGGAGGTAGTGGAGGTGGAGGTCGAGATGGAGATGGAAGTGGAGGAGGAGAAGAAGAAGAAGAAGAAGAAGAAGAAGAAGAAGAAGAAGAAGAAGAAGAAGAAGAAGAAGAAGAAGGAGGAGGAGGAGGAGGAGGAAGAGGAGGAGGAGGAGGAGGAG
>NW_028234435.1:731554-734054 GCF_977035675.1 Penaeus japonicus
GTAGGGAGTGATATGGTGTGTGCAGAGGAGGAGCCGTCCGGGGAGGGGGAGGGAGAGGGGGAGGAGGGAGTAGGGAGTGATATGGTGTGTGCAGAGGAGGAGCCGTCCGGGGGGGGAGGGCTGTGGCTGGCTTATGTCGGGGCGAAAGTGTGCGGCTCGGCTTTTGGGAGAAAGGAGTTTTTTTATTCCTCTCTCTCTCTATTTCGTGGAGGGAGAGTGAGGGAAAAGAGAGTGTAAGTATGAGTGAGACTGAGGGAGGGAGTGAGTGAGAGAGAGAGTAAATGAGTGTGTGTGTGTGTGTGTGTGTGTGTGTGTGTGTGTGTGTGTGTGTGTGTGTGTGTGTGTGTGTGACTATTGTATTTACATATATTATGTCTGCTGTAATTGTTATTATGTCCATCGAATATAACTTGCACGTGTATGCTTCTGCTACTGTATTCCATATGATGCAATCATCAATGTAATCTGTATCTTTCATGTTACTCTCATAGTTATATTTATATTATATATATATATATATTAATATATATATATTATATACATATATATATATATATATATATTTTACCCCCTGACACACCAACACACACACCACAACACACACACCACAACACACACACACACCACACAACACCTATAAATTTAAATAAAAAAAAATATTATATTATATCTATATATATATATATATATATTGTATATATATATACGTACGCTCGTTGCTTTCCAATCTGTCTCCTCTCACGCCAGACATAACAGTGTTGTTTTGTCTTTCCCTTTGCAAAGAGCTATGTCTTGAAGCAACACTTACCTCATACATACCAAATGTCACATGTCCCAAAAGGGGAAAAACCACCTTGATTCACACATTATCGAGACAAATCTGTACTTGTCGCGTAGAGAGTCTCCTCTCGGATGCAGAGGAGGCAAACACCTGCCTCCTCTAGGAGAGGAGCCTCACTCCAAGTCCTATGTTCAAGTTAGCAATAACCAAGAAAGCTGTTCCTGCCGTGTTCTTCAACAGCCCCGAGCCAGTTACCATATATATATATATATATTTATATGATATATATATATAATATAGATATATACATATTTATATATATATATTATATATATATATATATATTATTATATATGCAGAGTCCAAGTCAGACTGGTAAGACGAGAGTGGAGGAGAGTGAAAGAGAGGGAGAGAGAGAGAGAGAGAGAGAGAGAGAGAGAGAGAGAGAGAGAGAGAGAGAGAGAGAGAGAGAGAGAGAGAGAGAAAGAATGAAAGAATAAAAGGAAGAGAAAGGAAAGGAAAGAGTGGGGGATGAAAGACAGACAGACAGACAGGCAAAGGCAGAGGCAGTCAGCCAACCATTTAGCGACAGACACGCGAAGATAGCGAGAAAACCGATAACGAAGATAAAATTAAACACTGGAAAGACGAAGGCGAAATCAGCCAAAAGCGTTCGTTGGCTTTTCAGTGCTTTCAGAGGTTCTCTTTCTCTCTCTCTCTCTCTCTCTCTCTCTCTCTCTCTCTCTCTCTCTCTCTCTCTCTCTCTCTCTCTCTCTCTCTCTCTCTCTCTCTCTCTCTCTCTCTCTCTCTCTCTCTCTCTCTCTCTCTCTCTCGCTTTCTCGCTTTCTCGCTTTCTCACTCTCTCACTCTCTTTCTCACTCTCTCCATCCCCCTCCCCCTCCCCCCTGTTTTTATCGGAGCTCCATCATCATCCGTGTCATTAGCTGGTGAGCTGATGAGGCCCTTTTATCTGATATTTTTCAGAGGAGGATACGAAGAAAAGGGATTAAAGAGAGGAGATAAATGGAACGCACACACACACACACACACACACACACACACACACACACACGCGCGCGCGCGCGCGCGCATATATATATATATATATATATATATATATATATAAATAAATAAATAAACACATACAATTTATGTTATATATATACACGGAAATCCACAGTCGAGAATAGATTTGCATGAATGTGTCATTTGTATATTCGTTGCGGTCGGCGTTGCCTTTTCTGATTCCTTTGACAAGCGCAAACAAGAGAGCCAAGCAGTGGTAGCTGAGGCCGTGTTGTGTTCGAGCGAGGGAGAGGGAAGTATTTTTCAGGAAGAGAACATTTCTGTTGCACGGGAAGGGAAGGGGGACAGGGGGAGAGAAGGGGAAGGGGTTAGGGATGAAGGGGAGGGAGGGGAAGGGGGAAGGGATGAGGGGGAGAGCAGGGAGGGGGGGGAGAGAGGGGGGGAGGGACCCTGGGAAATGGAGAGGAGGCAATGAAGAGAGGGAGGGTGGGATGAGAACAGAACTAGGGGGAGAGCGGGTGAGAGGGGGTATCATGAAATTAGCGAGGAGTGTGGGAGAGAGGAAGATCGGTGAGGGAGAGGGGGATAGAGGGAGAAGGGGATAAAGAGAGAGAGAGAGAGAGAGAGAGAGAGAGAGAGAGAGAGAGAGAGAGAGAGATACGAAGAGAGGGAGAGAGAGATACGAAGAGAGGG
>NW_028234435.1:739054-745040 GCF_977035675.1 Penaeus japonicus
ACGGTAAGAAATATTCCAATTGTGGTAATTGATGAATAAATGGATAAATCAAAGGGAAATATGCGACGCAAAACGCAACTCTTTGATGACGAATCATACACAAACTATTTGCCTTTCCTTTATCGCCTAATTTTTTACTTTGCTTTTTCATTTATTTCGTGATTTTCGAAAGTTAGAAGTACATTGGGACCGGAAATGTTGAACCATGACTTTTATTATTTAGTAGGTGACATGTTTGAAAAAAAAGTGTGTGCGAATCCGCTTGTGTATTCATTCATACGCGTTGTATCGAAATAGCGTCCGTCCGAGCCTCCTTAATTTTCGCCATCCTTGTCTCTCCTCTTTCATTTTCTTACATTTTCTCCCTCCCATTCTTACCTGCCAGGTAACTTTGCCCTTAATGATGAAATAAATTGACGCTTGAGGACTCTTTAGCATGTAATGATCGTGACCTGAGACACACTCAAGGTCAGTTGCCATGCACTGGGTCGTGACTCCGAGTGCTTTCCACGAGCTGCGGCCAAGTCGGAAGAAGTAATGAGGCGAAAGATTTTCTTGATTAATTCTCGGTTGCAGGACAAAGCGCCGCAGCCGGGCGTCGGGCCGGGCGCCTCTGTGTTATTGGATTCCATTTTTGTTTTTGAAGGGGTGGGGGTAGGAGGTAGGGAGTGAGGGGGGGGGGCGATTAACTTGCTGCTGCTGCTGGCGTAGGGTTTAGTTTTATATGCGAAGGAAATGCTATGTATTGGGCATTATGTATGAATCTTAATGGATTTGCTTCGAGGGCACAAAACACACACACACTCACTCACTCACTCACTCACTCACTCACTCACTCACTCACTCACTCACTCACTCACTCACTCACTCACTCACTCACTCACTCACTCACTCACTCACAGACTCACTCATACACATAAGTAGTAAAGTATATACATAATATATAATATGCAAAAAATATATAAAGATATGAAAAGTAAAAAAAAAAAAAAAGTGAATATTCAAACAGCAAATAAGCACACACACCACCGCAACACGACCTCCACAGAGTTCACACGCACACACATCGACAGGCGTGAACAGTGAACAGTGAACAAGCACGAGTAGCGCGAGGACCATGCAGCGTTGGAAAGGCGAGGGACTTTCATATCACGCAGCGACATTGCCTCTTAATCGTTGGCTCTTGTTCGGTCGCGTCGCCGGCAGATAACACGGAAGAGTCGGGAGATAACGGTCGAGGGAGGGTCATGGGAAAGAGGAGGGGAGAGAAGAGGGGGTGGGATAACGGAAGAGAGAATGGGAGAGAGGGAGAAAGAAGGAGATGTAGAAGAAGGAAAGGGAGAGAGGGAGAAAAAGAGAATGGAAAATTAAAGAGAGGGAGATTGAAATAGAGAAGGAAAGTGAGAGTGTGAGAGAGAGAGAGAGAGAGAGAGAGAGAGAGAGAGAGAGAGAGAGAGAGAGAGAGAGAGAGAGAGAGAGGGAGAGAAAAGTTGGGGGTGGTGAGAGGGGAGGGGAAGAGAAGCAATGAGAGAAGTGAAAATATAGATCATTACCGGTCTATATTTTCGTACGTATGTAATTTGGTGTGATTTGACAAAAAGGTGAGTCAGTCATATTTGATTCTTTTTTTTTCCTTTTTCTTTTTTTTTCGAATTTCCCCCATCTTTAGAGATAGGCAAAAAGGATCACACAAAAACACAAGCCAAAAATCTCTCCCGAACCGGAACCGAACCTGGACCGTGGGACTCAAAGAAACCTGGATTACTAATTGGTCATTGGCTAATTCAAAATGTGTCACGCATGCCAAGAAGGGTAGAGAGGCTGGGAATAAGAATGATTCCCAGAAGATTAGCAGGGGATGATACCCTCTTCGTTAGCGGCCATTTTGTATCGAGAAAGAATTGCCAATACTTCCAATGATATCAAATTGTACAGAAAACAAAACATGGATGAAATAAATACCCAAGATTATCCAGCACAAGATATAGGGAGAAAAGATTGAAGATGGAGGTCCGGTCATGACTTTAACCATGGTCGAAAGATGTGAGGAAGGAAGTCTATATGATTAGTAAGGGAGAAGGAAAGGAAAGGTGTAATTAGAGAAGATGAAGAAAGAGGAAGAACGAAGAAAAGGAGAGGGACAAAGGGTCGAGAGAGGAGGAAACGGAACAAGATGATAGGAGAGAGAGGAGGGCGAATGAAATGAAAGGAGAGAATATAAATTATGTGAAGGAGCTGAACTTTTTCACGCTCTTGGTTGGTGTACTCATAATGATGGTTGTCGATATATATATATATATATATATATATATATTATATTATATATATATATATATATATATGTGTGTGTGTATATATATATATATATATATATATATATATATATATATATATTATATATATATATATACATATATATACACATATATACACATATATATATACATATACATATACATATGCATACATATACATACAAACATACATAATATATATATATATATATATATATATATATATATATATGTATATATATATATTATCATGTATGTATGTATACATACATGCATACCTGCACACACACACACACACACACACACACACCAAACCCCCCCCCAACACCAAACCCACACACCACACCCCCCCACACACCACCCCCACACACTCACACAACTCAACCCAACCACAAACACAAACCAACCCACACAACACCACCCGACAACACCCACCCCCACACACGCCAACACACCACAACACAAACAACCCCCCACACAACACACAAAACACCACACATCCCACACACACACACCCACACAACCCCCACAACACCACACACACCACACACACACCACACAACAACCCCCAACACACACACACACACCCACACACAAACCAACACAAACCAACACACAACAACACACAACAACAAACACACACCCCACACACACCACCACACCACACCCAACCACACCCACCACACGCACACACACACCCACACACACACACACACACACACACACACACACACACAACCCCAACACACAAAAACAAACACACACACAACAACAACCACACACCCACCACACAACCACACCCACACACACACCCACCCAACCACACACAACCACCACCCAAAACAACACCCACACACCACACAAAACAAACAACACCACACACAACCCCACACACAAACCACCCACAACCACACAAAAACAACCCACACCCACCACCCCCCCCACCCCCACACCACACACCACCCAACACCCCCAACACACACACACCACCACACACCACACACACCACACACACAACCCACCCACACAAAAAACACACACACAAACCACACACAAACCCACCCCCCCCACAGCACACCCACCCCACCCACCCACACACACACACTACACACACACACACACACACAACACAACACAACACACACCAAACACCACCGCACAACACACACACACACACACACACACACACACACACACACACACACACACACACACACACACACACACACACACACACACACACACAAAGGGCAGGGAGCTGGCGACGGACCGACCGACTGTCACCCAGATCGGCGTGCATTCGGGACTAGAGACAGCGCCACCATTTCCATTACGAAGATCGACATGAAAGACCCCGTGAGCGGCTTTCGGGAAAAAAGAAAACCTTTGTGGGTTTTTCGAACTGTAATTAAGTTGAGAGATAATTAATGGCCCTGGAGATTACAGAGAGTATGTCGGGTGATGATTGGCAAGTCTTTAAATCAGAGAAAGAGAGAGAGAAGGATGGATGTGATATCTTTGCATTTATATCTTTCTCTGTAGAAGAGTGTGCGTGTTATACTTTTTTTTTTCAGACCGATCAGTGTGCTATTTTTAGATAGAAATGAGTGTTTTACTTGAGATGTTTGCATAAACTTGAGGCCCGAATTAGTTTATCTTGGTGCATGCAGCTGTTGCAAGTGTAACAGGGGTGTTGCTGGCAGGTGTGCGCACAGATGTTGGCTCATCCGTGAGTGTATAGCAACGCCTCTCTCACAAGTAGGAGTTTCTTTGCTTTTTATATCGAGTTTCAGTGAACATTTAGGTTGTGACTTGGGCCCAGGTGGGGAAAGGGAATTTTTATTTCTGCATCTCGTCTATGTCATTTTGATTTTTTTTTTACCGTTTTATTTCCCTCATATATCACCTCATCTTTTATTTCCTCGCATACATCGCCTCATGCCTTATTTCTCACATGCATCGCCTCATGTCATTCATTTGCCTCATTTATTTTTTTCTCGAATAAATTGCTTCATCTCTTACTATATATATATATATATATATATATATATATATATATATATATATATATATATATATATATATATATATATTATTAGTGTGTATAATATATATATGTATATACGTATGTATATATGCATATAATATATATATATATATATATATATATATATATATATATATATATAGACTATATAAATATATATATATATATATATATATATATATATATATATATATATAATATATTATATATAATATATAATATCTATATTATATATATATATCTTCCTTGGGTCCCATCTCTTTCTTTCCCTGTCCCTGTGTCCTTGCCTATTCTCAGTGATCATCAGACTCTCGCCTCAAATGACATAAGTGCCAATATTTCGTGGCACTGCGAGAAGAAAGGAGGATTTTTCAGGGAAAATTAACACTTACTTTTCATCGAATATTTTGCACATGCTAACACACACACACACACACACACACACACACACACACACACACACACACACACACACACACACACACACACACACACACACACACACACACACACACACACACACACACACACACACACACACACACACACACACACACACTCACACTCACACTCACACTCACACTCACACTCGCTCACACCCACACTCATACTCACTCTCACTCTCACTCTCACTCTCACTCTCACTCTCACTATCACACACACACTCACACTCACGCACTCAGCAATAACACAGTTTCACTCTCTCTCCAGTTATTGTCTATGTCTACATTCCAAAAATTAATCGATTCAAAAGAATGGAAATAGAGAATTGTGTTAATCGGCCATTTTCTTTCCCACAGGACGAAAAAGAAGCAACAAGAAGCCCAGGGAGGACCTAACCATCAAATAAACGGTCTGCGAGAAGTCTACGGGGTCCGTTCGCCGGTTTTCAGTATCAGTCGTGAAGGTTGGCGAAGACACAGGTAAAAAAAAAATGTTGCCTACGATAAATGCTTTGCCCTTTTTTGTTATGTGTGTGTATATATATATATATATATATATATATATATATATATATATATATATATGTATATATATATATGCATACATTGATTACAAACTTTGACATTATTGTTATATTCCTGAATATAGTAATTTATTACCATTATTGTAATTATAATTATTGTAATAATTATGATTACTATTATTATTATTATTATTATTATTATTATTAGTAGTAGTAGTAGTAGTAGTAGTAGTAGTATGATAATAATTATTATGTCAATATATGTAAGCAATTTTACAGCAATTTTGACCAAGCAAAATATGTTTATTCTGAAAAGAAGAATCGGATTCCTTCTAAATTCCGAATTCTTTTTCCGCAGAGCTAACGATATTCTTGGATACATTTTGTAATTTCCTGTTGTATTTGTGATGTCTTATCTTGCCTCGAGAAAAATCTTGGGTTCAGACTTTGAGATGGAAGATAAGATCATTGTTTTGTATTTATTCCTTCTTTCGTGGTATATAGCTGCTATATGTTTGTTTTGTTTTTTACTGTGCTGATTGTGATGTCACACACACACACACACACACACACACACACACACACACACACACACACACACACACACACACACACACACTCTCTCTCTCTCTCTCTCTCCCTCTCTCTCTCTCTCTCTCACTTCTCTCATCTCTCTCC
>NW_028234435.1:747640-750140 GCF_977035675.1 Penaeus japonicus
AAAAAGAGATGAATAAGTATATTTCCATCATAACATAACACTCATTCACCACGCTCACTATTCATCACACTCACCACTCATCACACCCACCATTCACCATACCCACTATTCATCACACTCACCATCATGTAATTCTGTAATTAAGTATCATTCATATATTTTTTCATGGACGTTGTTAATGAAATGCCATGAATATGAATATTCTAATTCATAATTCATAATTATTTTTTTTTTATTACGCTTCAAATGTCAGGAGTGTTCAGTTGCTGTATACTTTGCTCTCGGAGGATGAGGCGACTTATGATATATGAAGAAATTCACGTCTACGCACACACTCACTCACTCATTCACTCACTCACTCACTCATTCACTCACTCACTCATTCACTCACGCACGCACTCACTCACACTCACTCACTTACTCACTCACACTCACTCACTCCATCAATCACTCACACTCACTCACTCACTCATTCACTCACTCATTCACTCACTCACTCATTCACTCACGCACGCATTCACTCACTCGCTCACTCACTCACTCACTCACTCACTCATTCGCTCACACTCACTCACTTACACTCCCTCACACTCACTCACTCACTCACACACACTCACTCAGCCACTCACTCTCACTCACTCACTCACTCACTCACTCACTCACTCACTCACTCACTCACTCACTCACACTCATTCACTCACTCACTCACACACTCACTCACACGCTTACTCACACTCACTCACTGACTCAGCCACTCACTCACACACTCACTCACTCACACACTCACAGATACGCTACATATTTTATGATTTTTTTTGTTTATTTAATTATTCTTTCTCTCTCTTTCTCTCTTCCTCTATACCTCTCACTCTCCTTCTCTCTCCTCTCCCTCCCTCCCTCCCTCCCTCTCCTCCCTCCGCGTCACCACGCTCGTTTTCTCCCCGCCCAACCGCTCCCTACACCTCTCCTCTCTCCATACCCTCCACCTCCTCTCTCTCCCTACCCTCCCTTCCACTCCCTTCCACTCTCCTCCCTCTCCCTCCCTCACACCACCGTCACCACTCACCACCATCATCACCACACTCACCACCACCATCACCACCACTGTCACCACACTCACCATCACTACACTCACCACCACCGTCACCGCACTCACCATCGCCACCACACTCACCACCACCGTCACCACACTCACCACCATCGTCACAACACTCACCATCACCACTCACACACCTACCGTCAGCCCGCACTCAACCATCGGCCAACCCACACAACTCAACCCACCATCGTCACCACTCACCACCACCGTCACCACTCACCACCACCGTCACCGCACTCACCATCGTCACCACACTCACCACCATCGTCACCACTCACCACCACCGTCACCACTCACCACCACCGTCATCACACTCAACACCACCGTCACCACACTCAACACCATCGTCACCACACTCATCACCATCGTCACCACAACCGCACTTCACCACCGATCCGTCACCAACACTCAACCCACCGACCGTCAACCCAACACTCACCACCTATCGTCCACACACTCGCCCGCACCACTCACCACCACCGTCACCACACTCACCACCATCGTCACAACACTCACCATCACCACTCACCACCACCGTCACCGCACTCACCATCGTCACCACACTCACCACCATCGTCACCACTCACCACCACCGTCACCACTCACCACCACCGTCAACCAGCACTCAACCATCGTACAACCAACATACGATCACCACCATCGTCACACACCTCACCACCATCCGTCCATCACACTGCAACACCATTCGTCACCTAGACACACTCAACACCATCGTCACCACACTCATCACCATCGTCACCACACTCACCACCACCGTCACCACACTCACCACCACCGTCACCACACTCACCACCATCGTCACAACACTCACCATCACCACTCACCACCACCGTCACCGCACTCACCATCGTCACCACACTCACCACCATCGTCACCACTCACCACCACCGTCACCACCATTCACCACCACCGTCACCGCACTCACCATCGTCACCACACTCACCACCACCGTCACCGCACTCACCATCGTCACCACACTCACCACCATCGTCACCACTCACCACCACCGTCACCACTCACCACCACCGTCACCGCACTCACCATCGTCACCACACTCACCACCATCGTCACCACTCACCACCACCGTCACCACTCACCACCACCGTCACCGCACTCACCATCGCACTCATACCACAACTCACTCACCTATCGTCACCACTCAAACCACCCCACCGTCACCCACTTCACTCACCCAACCGTCAACCGCACTCACCATCGTCCAACCAACATGAAACCGTCACACCACCATCGTCCACCCAGCTCACACATCCACCGACACCACTCACACACCACCGCACCACACACTCACCATCGCCACCACCGTCACCACACACTCCACCACCATCGTCCAACTAACACTCAACTCACCATCAACTCCAA
>NW_028234435.1:760140-762640 GCF_977035675.1 Penaeus japonicus
CTCTCTCTCTCTCTCTCTCTCTCTCTCTCTCTCTCTCTCTCTCTCTCTCTCTCTCTCTCTCTCTCTCTCTCTCTCTCTCTCTCTCCTCCCCCCCCCCCCTCCCCCTTCTCTCTCTCTCTCTCTTTCTCTCTCTCCCCCCCTATCTCTCTCTCTCTCACTCTCTCTCTCTTTCTTTCTCTCCCTCCCTCCCTCCCTCCCTCCCTCCCTCCCTCCCTCCCTCCCCCCCCTCCCCCTTCTCTCTCTCTCTCTCTCTCTCTCTCTCTCCCTCCATCAAGTTAAAATAAGTATTTCCTTGCGAAAATAAATAATTTTGTCCGGCGCAATGCAGTGTTTGTCAACAGGTGTGAGAAACTTGTAGAATGTCACTCATGGGATACTTGAGACATCGCATCTTTTTTGTTTCTTCCTGATCTGTATTGTTTCTCTTTAATATATATATATATATATATATATATATATATATATATATATATATATACATACACGCACACACACATATATGTTTGTGTGTGTGTGTGTGTGAGAGAGAGAGAGAGAGAGAGAGAGAGAGAGAGAGAGAGAGAGAGAGAGAGAGAGAGAGAGAGAAGAGATGCCTATTGCGATAATCCTCACTCAGATTACTCTGATATAAAGGAATTGTTTCCCCCCTTCTCTCCCATGCCATCTATCTTTCTGCTTATTTCTGTTCTTTACTTATTTTCTCATCCCATTATCGTTCCGTAAATACCTCCTCAGTCCTCTGTTTCTTTTTCTCTCGCACACACTCCTTCTTTTCTTTTATCCTTTTTTTCTTCCTCCTCCCCCTTTCTTTCCAAACATTACTCTCCAAATCCCTCCTCTTTTCTGCAACGCTTTCCCGCTTTTCTCCCTTTCCCCCCTCCTTTCAGTCGTCCCTAGAGCACCCTCCCCCGTCCCTTGTGCCCCTTGCAATCGCCCCCTTGCATCCTGCAACAGCGAACAAGAGCGCCCTTCGTCTGCCTGGCCAACCGATCCCCAGCGCCGAGGAACAGGTGGCTCGTCAGGGTGTACGGTGGCGCTGTGTGGAGCGTTTCAAGAGCCTTATCGTTTGATTGTGATGTTACACGAGCGCTTGGTGAGTGCGTGAAGGTCATGACGTGACCCCACTCGACCCTTCGGCGCTCGACAAGTAGTTAATGATATTTTCGAAGCAGCTTTTGACTCGCCCCCCCCACCGCCGACGCGTGCCTCGGCCAGACGTGACAACATGGCGGAGAGAGGAAGAGCTTCTCCCTCCCTCTGCGCAGTGTAGCCCAAGCCCTCGCCACCCCACCCGTCGATCCTGCCGCGCCCACGTCAGATATACACAAGAGACAACACGGCTCATAAAACCCAAAGGAAAAGAAGGAATAGAAACCAACCAAACACAGCGAAAACTCCACCTCTCGGCCGAGCATACATACCACCCGAGCCCCAGATGGATGCTGCTGGCCAGGCGGGCGGGCGGGATTGGCAACCCTGGCAGTGAGATCAGGCTGTTTGTTTGGACATTGTTAATAGCAAGTGGCCATGGCGGTGTTACACAGCGAACCGCCGTCCAGCCCCTTCAGCTACTTAATTCTTGGTAGCCGCGCGTCCCACCCTCTCCATCATATCAGATATCAGTCTCGCTTTCTTTTTCTTTTCTTTTTTTTTTTGATGCTGTGATGTTGTATTTACGTACCTCTTGGTCCGCCCGTTTAGGAGACTTTAAATTGCTCATGTCGGGTGAGGGTGACCAGTGTGGGAATCTCGCCACGGGTTGGGCTGAGTGGGCTCCCTTTGCTTGTTTGGTTCTCGTGAGGGATTGAAGTTAGGGATTGAAGGGATCTCTTTTGGGGCTTTGTATGGGCTTCGTTTTAGGCTTTGTGGAGGGTGTGTGGTCTTGGGAAGGTTCGATTGCTTAGTGTGAGTGGATTCAAATCAAAGAGAGGGAGGTTTACTAATTGAGAGAGAGGGAGAGTGAGTGAGTGAGTGAGTGAGTGAGAGAGAGAGAATGTGTGGGTAAGTGAGCGAGAGAGAGAGAGAGAGAAAGGGAGAGGGAGAGGGAGGGGGAGAAGGAGAAGGAGAAGGAGAAGGAGAAGGAGAGGGAGAGGGAGAGGGAGAGGGAGAGGGAGAGGGAGAAGGAGAAGGAGAAGGAGAAGGAGAAGGAGAAGGAGAAGGAGAAGGAGGAGGAGGAGGAGGAGGAGGAGAAGGAGAAGGAGAAGGAGAAGGAGAAGGAGAAGGAGAAGGAGAGAGAGAGAGAGAGAGAGAGAGAGAATAAAAATTGGTGTGTTTACTTTATTTTGTTTGTGTGCATATACTTAAATTTGTGTCTGCGTATGTTTATGTAGTTTATTATAAGATTGTAAATAACTTGGTGGGAAGAATACTACCTCTCAGTCGATTTTTTGACGTATTTCCAGACAATAAATATGTGTTCTAGTGGCATATGTGAAAAGTTGAAATTTTTCATTGTTTTTTCTATGATTTGGTTTCATAAACGAACAATGTGTAGTTCGAA
>NW_028234435.1:775140-780140 GCF_977035675.1 Penaeus japonicus
TAGAGATATTATAGTCATCCATATATAAACCATTCCATACCAGAGATGATTATGCTGAAATACAAACAGTATATTTATGCAATGGGGAAAGGATAATATCTTGTTAGAGCTTTCAGATGTCTATCTTTATTGCCCTTAAAACCTTAATGAAGTCACCATAAATCAAAGAAAATAATTTGTAGTGAGAAAATACTATTCTTTGAATGTACTTGTAGTATTCCCTCAGGCATAGAATAATGTGTAAATATTTTATTTGGTATATTACAAGCATGAACGGATGCCAGCTGTTGATGAGGATAAGGTACGTAGGAAGGTCAAATTTGCCTGCCTTGTGTCTCCACTATTGATAGATAAGTTACAAAGATAAACAATTTATTTTCTTTGTATTTTAGAAAAGCATTAACAAATTCCCCGAGTGATTCTCAGTAGAATTAGATTTTAAATGGACATATTGCATTATCTACAGAGGACTGAAAAATATATCTGTGTGCATGTTCTAGGTGCTAAAAGAAATTTCAGGATAGTACTAAGTTATCTGAGAATAGAAAAAAAGAAATAAAGGAGTGCAAGGATTTTTCATGTAATGATATGAATAATGGAGTTTCATATAACAAGACATTGATGAACTGAAACATTGGGAAACTCTAAATGGAGTTACTGATTCTACAGATGAATATGGAGTCGTGATAACAGATGATTATTATATTGCTCTATTCTTTGCCCATCCCTCCACAATGTAGTTGCTACATACAGCTAATTGCAATAGCAGGAAAAGAGAGAACAGCATCAAAGATATCAGTTACTAGCTGGGAAAAAGCATTGTGAACACTCTATGTGAGTTGAGAAGGTCTTCAAAGACATAAGTCTTTATCTTGTCATCCTCATTTATGGTATGTTTTACATACTATTTCTTGATTTTTAAATTATTAAACAAAGTACCAGCTTATGCATTTGCATCATTCATTCTTACTGTTGCCCTTTCCCTCTCTATTGGAGATGTTGAGAGCAGTAGTTTACTGCCTCTTTTGCTGCCATTTAGAGTTCTTTCATCACTCATCCTTTCGTGATATTGTCACTCTGTTTGACAGCATAGTTAGGTGTAGAGTAGTAGATGGTGCCTTAATGGCCCTTTTTCTTTAGGGGATGGAACCCCCACTCTGTTACCGGCATATGTTGGGCACAACACAAGTGTGCATTAGAGGAGTGTTTATCACAGGAAAGTATTATTCCTCAGGCTGCCTCTCTTCTTGAAGAGGGCTCCTTCTTGATTTTCTGCATCTGTAGAAGTAGTCAGTCTTGTCTCCTTACTTGCAGGGGAACCCAAGGAACCCTCTATGCTTGGTGTTGATGCACATATATAGGACAGACTACCTTTGCAGTCTAGGTTGATCCCTACCCAGGTTATTTGGAATATGCTGTTCATTTGACAGCTCCAAATAAAGCTCCAAACCTGCCCATTTTCAAGAAATGTACTTTTTCATCATAGAATAGCTCAGTTGTGCAGACTCCCAAAAAAATATGCTTCAGCTCCACAAGTATGCCTCAGCCAACCATTGGTAATTAGGCATGAAGTTAGGTGTGGAGTAGCTACAACTATGGTTTGCCTTGATATGGTAGTGGTATTGTCACTTTCTGCAAAGGTTTCTTTTGTGTGTTCATGTTGACTTTTATTATGATGTATTTTGATCTTTTTAGATAGAACTTGTAGTCTTTGACATCAAATATTACAGTGGTGCTAGAGGTACATATCTGATGCAGTTATGCTCGTACGTGGATAGGGCAAAGTTAAAACCCTGGCAAGATTTGGATTTTCAGACCTTCAGGTCCCCACTCAGCAAGTTTTTTTAATTGAAAATGGGCATCTTCCACCAAAGACTTTAGAAAGCTCATAGACTATGAAGCAATTTAGTTCAGGTTATCAAGGTCGAACCTTGTGTTATATGACTATGTGCTATAGCCTTACAGAGAGTTGGAATGATCCTCCAAATAGTAACTAATTGTGTGCATCTGCCATATTTCACAAACTAAGAAGATTGGTCTACTTTGAGGTTATGCAGGTCCAGTGATCTGATTTAATGAGATAAGCAAAAGATTGTATAATTAAAGCCTTACAAGTGTATATAGTTTATTTTGAATACATCTCTTAATGTCCTATAGACACGCATGAATAACATTTGATGCATCACAATTAACAATGAAAGGAAGAAGTTGATGATTGGAGATGGGTTCAGGACTTGGAAAGTATTTATTAAATGGACAAATGTTTATACTTGAAGTACTCTGTTTGACAGCATTGATATTAGTAGGGATCAAGTAGAAGTTGTAGTAGTAGTAGTAGTAGTAATAGATGATATTGTCTTTATATGTCTTACAATTGTCATTGTGAAAAGCTACATTATACTAAGTTTCATCTTTGGTTCAGAGCATTTTCAACAAGAAAGAGACACTCATTTTCCCCCAAGACAATAGTTGTGTACTAAGACTAATGAATATATTTTTCTAAATAAAAAAAAGGTATTAATTCTGACAAAAAACACAAGACCTTATCTAGAACTGACTTTTATTGTGTAATATTGAAAAGTAACAGAATGTGATTAGACGAGATGCTGGAGCATGATTTCTCTGAACTGAATGTAAATTTGTGTTTCTGTTTTTATTTTCTCATTTTTTCAAATATTAGTGATGTAATATGATAAAGCAAATAAAGAAACAGTAATTTAAACATATATATCTAAAATAGAATTAATACATAAGAAATCATGATCTTAGTAGTATTTACTAGAAACAACCTGACAATTTCTTCTCTAATAAACAAGAAAATTTACAGAAGTCATGTCACATTAGAAGTTGTAAGACTATAAAGTCTGTAGTTTAACATAGATGAAAGAAAAATGTTTAGATTGTGTTTAAATGAAAGGAAAGTTTAACCTAAAGATTGTCCAAATGGTAGACGAATTTCATAAAATGTAGATGAAACCTTATATAAATGTCATTACCAGACCTCTACACAAAAGACCTCATAAGTGTAAACTATAACAAGAAACATTAAAAAAAAAAGAAAAATTGTCTAACTGCCAGATAGTTTTACTGATGCATTGCTGAAAATGTTTAGTAAACATTAATGGTAGCTTGTAGTGTTAATACCCTTAAGATTTATTTTAGCAGGAAATATGAGTAGGAAATGTATGATAAAGAGCATAAAGGTCAGATGAAAATGTGTGATATATGCTGATCTTTTGGTCATATCTTCTCCTCAGAAACGGCCCATCAAGAGCAAACCGGTAGGTCGAGACGACAAACACCAGGAAATGTGTGGGTGTGCTGGGCAGTTTTGGCTATTGCTTGGGTTGAACTCAGAAATGCTAACCTCTAGGGTGCAAGTAAGGGATACCTGCCACACAGGCAACTCACTTGGCAGAGATTACAAAATGAAGCCACATGATCTTTAGGATCAGTCAATGTTTGTTGAGATTAGAAGAATTTCATTCAAGGACTTATTTAAACCCATTTATCAATGTGCTTCATCTGGTGGCAGGAATGTCTCTTACTGCACTTATGGGGACAATCAGCCTGAGCTCCAGGCTGCTCTTTGTACATGGGCCTTTTATTTTTTGTGTGAGTTTGTTTTTTTTATAATGGGTCTCCTCCAATAAATGTTGAATGTCTACACTGACCAATCTTGGATGTGGAAGGTTGTTAAACGTTGACTGTACTTCCCTACTTGAGTTGGGTTTATCAATGGCACGCTCTTCCTCTTCTGAGAATCTATACCCTTCTTTATGTATACACACTAACCTCTTTTTTTCACTTATGAAATTAACTCTTCTAAGTTCTGTTAATTCTAACACTGCCTTTCATTTATCAACTCCTACAAAGTAGTTAATTTGTTCTTATAGAACTGTTACATTTTCAGACAGTATTGGGTCCGTAGAGTGGTGAAATGTTAGCTATGTTGGGTACACAGTGTTATGTCTTTACTTTCTGTCTTGATTTTTTTTTTGTCCTTGCTTCTTTTTTATCAGTTGATTTAATAGAATAAAGCAATATGCAAACAAACTGTAAGTTAAAGTAAGAAATATTTTTGCGTGAAACTAAAGTAAGGGATCTTGTTTTTATATATGTAGATATACTGGAGAAATACTGTAGATCTTGATATGATTTATATTTTAGCAAGAAAGTAATCTTATTCTAATGAATTATTAACCTGATATAATTACACAAAAAATACATTTTCTCTTTCTTTTTTGCTGTTTGTTTTTGGAACATTTGATATATTTGGCTTTACTGTAATTTGAACACTGTAGCACCTTGGTACTAGGTGACGATGAAACATGTTGCGGCGATTTCAATGCTCTTGCCTGGCTGGAAGGGGACATCCTCTTGATGCCGTGTGGAAAATTGAGGTCACCATGATGTGCTTGAAAGGGTAGCCAGCATTAAAGTGGTAATCATCAAAGACACAATCTTCAGAAATGCAGTCATTTTGTAGGAAAATAGGTAATGAAAAAGATAAAAAAACAAGAATAGAAAAATAGAGAAATATACTGTAAACATTTTTGTTCATTACCTTCACTTGCAGAAGATATTTTATTGCACACCTCTCCTATCCAAATCTCATCCTCTTTTTTTTTTTTTCTTTTTTTTCTCTTTCATATTTTCTCTTTGCTCATCTATTCCATTCTTCTGCTTTTGAATAGGTCTTCTTGACTTAGTTTTTAAGTTGCTCTAGAAAAATTATTTTGGGATGAATTATAATCAGAGAAATCAGAGTTAATACGTTGTTTTGAAAAGTCAATTAAATTTTTTTTTGTTATTTCATTTTCAGTTCAACAGTACAAGGGTATGTATCTTTCTGTCAAAATGTAGATCAATATTAAGATTTTCTCCAAAAGGGATTAAAAAATAATTTACCTTTACAGAGAGTAAGGCTAACTAGTCCTTTTATATTTATTATTATTATTATTATTTTTTTTTTTTTTACATGGATTTGCACATTGTTT
>NW_028234435.1:815140-820140 GCF_977035675.1 Penaeus japonicus
TTGAGACAAATGTGTCATACAACAGGCTCTATCAATGCTGCAGTTGACTGAAATTGTAGTATATGGGACCCTATGCTGTTTTATGGGAGGATAAAAAACTTCATTTTTTTCCTATTCGTGACTGCCATGAATGAAT
Source organism: Penaeus japonicus (assembly GCF_977035675.1). NCBI lineage: Eukaryota > Metazoa > Arthropoda > Malacostraca > Decapoda > Penaeidae > Penaeus > Penaeus japonicus. Next base: position 815,277 of record NW_028234435.1, read on the forward strand.
ATGAAAAATTTAATCATTCACATTGAAGATAACATGAAGAGGTAGGGAAGAGGAAAGAAACCTGTGCTTATGACTGAGTGCCACAGTGCAAGGCATTCCTACTGGCACAGGGGCACATTGCAGACATGGTTTGAGTCACCTTCCTTTTCTCATTCTGCCTGCACATCCTTCACTGCTAGTACTTTAGAGCAAGAGATCGGCAACTTGCTGTGTGCCGTCACTCTATAAAGATAGTGCTTGCTAGGCGAGGAGAAAGTGGTGCCATTTAGGTGTTGGATTTTAGGTGAAATACGTTTTGCTTAATATTACAGCAATTCTAGTAATTATGATAGCAATTGTCATCATCACTCACTCATTACATATAGTACAATAGAATAGCACAGTGATCCAAAATCCCCCAACGTCTTATATGTCATTATGCCCATCGTCAGGACCCGTCCACAGTGGGTTAATCTTCTTTACTTACGTGCTGAGGAATAATAATTTAAGAATGGGGAGATTCTCATATAAATGGTATTATCATGTCTGAGATATCTGAGGTCCCAAGACCTATTATGAGTTCAACTGTAGAGGGTTGAAAGAAAACACAGATTTACAAAAAATGAACATGTTTTACATATACAAATTCTCATTGCAAAACATTCACATCTGCACTTAACAACACATATGCCTGTCAGTTAGCGAAGTTTAAGGAAGCCTAAAATAATCTAAGTAAAGCAACTGAATTGGCAACTGAACTTGAGAAACTCCAGGCTCTTAATTCCTTCTCCAACCAACTATAAAGACGAGACAAACTTTGGTCTTCTTGCACCTTGAGTGAACTGCTTGATTCCCCTTACATGCAAAACGCACACACACACAAACACGAAACGGCAGTAACGGAATGTACAGGACTGGAATAATAGAAAAGAAATAGAGAGAAATAATAGCAAGGTGGCATTTTATAAGAAAAAAAGAAAGAATCTTTGAAAAGTCGAAAAAGAAAGAAAGAAAAAAAAAATCACAGACAACAATAGAGTTTATGCAGCACGCTGATTCAGGCAAGAATTTCAACAAAATATTTGTGGAGTTCTCAGGCTTTTGGATATACCTGCAACAACCCTTTCATTTGGAATTTAGTACTACAACCTCAATGTTTTCTGGATCAAATGATTAATTCTGAGCCAACATACTTGTTTTTAATGTTTTTTTTTCTTTTATTATTTTAATTTTTTTTTTTTTTTTTTTTTTGCATTTTTGTGTTTAGTGTCTAGAAATAAATAGTCAAGTCACAAGAGATATATTTATAGAAAACAAAAACTAGATAGAAACATATGTAAAAAATAACATTCACCTGATTTCACACACAGACTCACGAGAATCGAGTCCTTATTGAAATATGCATCGAAAGGGCAAGAACAGCACAGTCAGGCAAGAAGGCGGAGCATGTGTTCCTACGCACAGAGGCCCAGAACAAATTAATCATTTAATAAACTAACAACGTAAACTTCTTGAAAACGGCAGTTGTTCTTTGATTCAGAGGTGAAAGAAGGATCAAGAAACAATATAAGTAATTATTATAAAATATCAATTTACACTTACAGCTCTGTGCTGCCAGCAATAGTTGCCAAAACAAAAGATATACTTAAGGGATAAGAAGAATAGATCCTGACTTGCTTCTGCCTTGCTCACTGGGTAAGAACATTAGCTTTCTTTGATGTGATGTGATTTGTTAATATGACATTTATTACTATTTGGAGAATTTGTCACCTCTCTCAAGTCAAGAGACAGAAGTTCCTGAACACATGCAGGTCAGCTTGGGTCTCTGGCCTTGATGAGAATATCTATGAACAAACATCAAATTGTGTGCCACTACATAAAATTTTACAATTGCAATAACCCACATCACCTCTATTAATAAGGGCCTCTTTAAATGTTCTGAAAAAGAGGAAAAATGATACTACATAAAATATTCTTAGTCCTAATTTTGAAAGTAAAAACATTAAAAATAAAACTTAAGACGTGCTCATTTTCAAAATCTACTCTGCTGACACAGGTCAAAGACCCTCTTTTAACTGCTCTAAGGCACACAATTCACACTATGATCTGCTGTGCTGGACAATGATATCCTGCTTTCACACCTCAAGTCCTGCCTAAGTTTTCGTGATGATATTTAGATGGTACTATACTTTTTCTTCATATACTCATGTTTACCCTTGAAAATTTAGCTGTTTTTACCCCTAAAACAAGAACTATGCAAATCTTTTGTTTGTTTAGTTTTAGCAAAAAGTAAGAATAAAAAGAATAAAAATAAAGACATAAAAAGCCCATAGATTTACAGAGGCTTGAGAATATTCCATTACTCAGTGATTATTATCATAGTCTAATTACCATTATCAAATTTCCAAAGGTATTCATAGATTTAACTTTTCATCAATGAAGACAATGAAATGTCCATTATCCTCAGGACAATAGTTTACGTAAAGAGCAGTTGCTGTTATCTTCGACCTTGTGGCAAAGCGCACAAAGTCAACACACGATGAAACAAGTGAATGGACAAGAGCTTAAAATTGACCATCAAGTTGGATTCACTGCTATTATCACATTTCTCCTGGACTTCATGTCCATACAGTGTACAAAAATAAGTTGCACAATTAACACTACCTTCTTACCCATTTCCTAAATTAATATGGCAGGGATTGCTATGGTTGCTGGAGAGGTCGTGAGCATGACCTTCAATAAACAATGAAAAAGGCACCAATAGAGAGTGATGGACATTAGGATCAATGCCTGCAGTTGTGCTCTGTCCAGTTCACTCCAATCTGTAGTGCATCAACACTTAGGGCTATGATGTACTGATATGAGTAACTGATTGTAAATTTTTTGAAATTAGTCACAATCTTTTTTTTAACATTACTCTTTTTCTCTTTACAAGATAATTTTCCTTATTTAACAGCTCAACAGCAAGACAACTAGTTGACACAATATATGCTTTGGATTATTTTGCCTGACCATTTTTAAAGTTACAGAACATGTGACAAGTGAAGTTTCTTTCATTTAATGAAATTCACGCAAGTCCATAAAAAAGAGAAGCTTTGTTTGCTATTTTATGTAATACATAGAGAGACTTCACACATCTACAGCAGAGCTTCATGACACAAGTTTGATGTAATCTTATAAATTCCAGCTTAGTAACATTATCCATAAATCCTTAAAGCCTACACAGATTTTTGTTTGCCATACTCACATTTGAAGAGGCAATTTTCAAACTTTATTAGTATCAACTTATTTGGTTTTAGACAAAACTTTTCACCACCATCAAATTCTCTGGAGCACCTATCAGTTTCACTGGGGAGGTTAATTTCAAATTTAGCTTAGGATTCTCTTAGGCTACAATTTCACCTCTACTCAACATTCAGTTGGCCTTTTCAGACATCTCCATGCATAAATGCTTACCAAAGTCTTGAAAGACATTTCAAAATAAATATCCTGTCAGAATGAACATTGATAAGACTGTTAACTAGAAAAACACAGGTTTTGTCAAGGAAATGTTATTGCTTTGAGCATCATACTGAGAGGAAGAAGAAAATACAAAATAACTTTTCTTTAACTAAATTACAAAATGGAAACCGAACTGGAAAACAAGGATTTAAACACTCTGGCAATCCTCTGGCTATTTAACTGTGACATTTATATTATCTTTTGGACTTGGAACTGCTATTTGTGCACGAGGCTCCCCTAAGCACAGGAGCAGGGGAGACGGGGGCTGGGGAAGGGGAGAAGCCAAGGCAACCGCTTTGCTGTTAATTGGCCAGGTGCCGAGTGATTGCGACGATGAATGGGTTCATTCACAGTAGTAGAGATGCTGCTTCTGTGGGCTGGCCTTCAGGTGTGAGGTAGTGGGAGGGGCTTGGCTCATTCTAAAAGTGCTTCGGGGTTCATGCATACCAGCCGGCGTGCTCTAGTCTGGAAGGAGGTGGAGTCAGCGTCCTGTGGGACGTGGCCATTTGTCTCCTTAGCCACATGCCCATTAGCAAAGCCATTAGCATGACCATTGGCATGTCCATTAGCATGGCCATTAGCGTGGCCATTGGCATGTCCGTTGGCATGTCCGTTGGCATGCCCATTGGCATGTCCATTGGACTTACCATTAGTCATGACTTTTGTGTATCCATTAATGTGGCCATTTGAGAAGCCATTGGCAAGCTTGGTCACTCCATTCATGAGGTAGCCATTGGTGTATCCATTAAGTCTTGACTTTCCATTGGCGATGGCCTGGGGACAGAAGGAGAGCATGAGAGGGCACACCTTCAATGGGGGTAGGGGGGGGGGGAGAACAATAAAATCCAAACAAGAAGAGGTAGCCTAAGAGTGAAAGAAAATATTCAAAGCTAAGAAAGAAGAGAATGCATGAGAGAGAGAGAGAGAGAGAGAGAGAGAGAGAGAGAGAGAGAGAGAGAGAGAGAGAGAGAGAGAGAGAGAGAGAGAGAGAGAGAGAGAGAGAGAGAGAGAGAGAGAGAGAGAGAGAGAGAGAGAGAGAGAGAGAAAGAGAGAGAGAGATGGCAAAAAGACGAGATGTAAATGGCAAAACTCTTTATAATCAATCAAATTAACAATATCATCCTTTCCTTACATATATGGCTGGAAGAAAAGAAAACCAATAAGTTTACTTTGATCAATTCTAATCAATGACAAATTCAGACCACAGGCCAGGTTCTTACCTTTACACTTGCAGCTCCTTTGAAGTAAGCCTTAACATAGAAGTCCGAGAAGAGGAAGAAGAACATGACGGCGTGGCCTCCAATCCACCAGATGAAGACACGGGGGTATTTGCACTCGGTGAAGCAAAGCTGGAAAAAGAAGGGCGCCAAGTCAGTAGGAGTAA
>NW_028234435.1:835140-837640 GCF_977035675.1 Penaeus japonicus
TCAACTCATACATTTAGTCAGGGAAAAAAGAACCCCCAAAAATCAAGGTTTACATTGATTAAGCATAAAAAAAGCAAACAAAAAACAAGAAAACCTGCAATAAATAAAAAAAATAAACACAATACAAGATAAAGACAAGAGTGAAAAAACAGAAAAGTTTTAAGGTCATGAATTGGTTTATGAATGAATATTAACGTGGCTTCCAACAACATATATCCTGACATGCAAGTGTAAACAGTAACGGTACTAACATTTATGTACTACAACAAGACCATATTACTGTGACTTGTACTTGTAACATCAATGCCTCATAAGCCACAGGCCATTCTATAATCAGTTATCAAAGAGAAAAATGTTGAGTCACACATTACTACTTTGGAAACAGAAAGAATAGAAACTAGTTCGAAATTCACTGCATCACACTCAAAAAGAATACACATCATGTACATGGCAGTCTCTATTTAGTTGTTGTCAAAGTTCACCATCTAGCTTTTTTGGGTTGAAGCAGTCCTTAATTTTAGACCTATGGGGTGAGGAAAACCCCTATTACAACGGGTTCATAATGATCATCATTATATGTTGGTGATGGTAATAGCTGATGTGTGGTGATGATGATAATACTTGTTTAGTGCTCTCCATGTTCATAGCTTGCCAAATGGGCTTGTAATGAAGGTTAGTTGGTCCTCCAACAGCATTATTGAAAGGTTTAAGAAATTATAATGCAAAATTTTTATAGAAGACTACATAGATACTTACTAAAAATCCTTGACAGAATCTCTTAAACATAAGACATTACAAACAAGTAAACACTGCACTCAAATTTATATAAAGAATCATAAAAGGTATATACAGTACAGAAAATAATTTTCTAAGGTAATCAGTTATTACTATGGGTTGTCCCGTTAAAAATGGAAATTGTCTTAGGATAATGGAGGAAGAGGGACATACAAGGGCAATAAACCCTAAATAAATCCTGAAAAAATTTGCCATCGTATTATCTCGGCTGTTCCCCAGGAAGACGCCGGACACATGGCATAGAGGAGTGTAAGTTAGTGATATTTTATGGCTGGCTGACCTGTGGCCAAGCATATACTGCAATGTTATCTGTCCACTTATTATAAGGATGTTCTACCACATGCATTTGTGCCTCAGAATATACCAACGTTAATGTCCTGGGTCTCAGATAACCTATACCCTGATATGAAAACCTAAAAGAAAAAGAGAAACAGTGGCATGCAGAAGGATGGAGAAAAGATTGCAAGAAGGGGAGAGGGAAATGTGAGGTAGGAGAAGGAGAAAAGAAGTTAAGAAAATAAGAGGGAGAACAAATTGAAGGGAGAGAGATAAAACACAGTAGAGACAAGATATGAGGAAGGGAAAAATAAATATATTGAGAAAAATAGAAAAGGAGAAAACAACAGTGAGAGAAAGGGAGGGAGGGAGAAGGGACGGAGGGAGGGAGGGAGGGAGGGAGGGAGGGAGGGAGGGAGGGAGGGAAGGAGTGAAGGAGGAAAGGAGGGGGAGATATGGAGAGAGGAAGGGAGCGAGAGTGAAAGCGAGAGAGAGAGAGAGAGAGAGAGAGAGGGAGGGAGGGAGGGAGGGAGGAGGGGAGGGAGGAGGAGAGAGAGAGGGGAAGGGGAGTGTAGAAAGAAAAGAAAGAGAAAATAAGAGATAAGAGAGTAAAGAAGAGAAGGTGAGAGGAGAGAGAAGAAGGAGAAGAGGGAAGAGAGATGGAGGGAGGAAAAAGAGAAGAGAGAGAGAAGAGAGAGAGAGAGAGAGTGAGAGAGAGAGAGAGAAGATAGAAGAGTGAGAGAGAGAGAGGAGATAGAGAGAGGAGAGATAAGAGATGGAGGGGAGTGAGAAAAGTGAAAGATAGAAAAAAAGAGAGAATGAGTGAATAGAAGAGAGGAAGAGGAGATGGAGAGTAGAGGGAGAAGAGGGAGAGTGTAGTTGGTGGGAGAGAAGAGAGAGAGAGAGTGAGAGAAGAGAGAGAGAGAGTGAGGAGAGAAAGAGAAAGAAGAGAGAGAAGAGAGAGAGAGAGAGAGAGAAGGAATAAAGAAGTTGAGTGTAAGTTGGTATGTGTGTTGTGTGTTGGCGTGTGTGTGGTGGTTGTGTGTGAAGGTTTGCATGTGTGATAGTAGATTGTGGGAACATGTGAGTAAGTATGAGTATGTGTGTGGGAATGAATGAGCCTGTATTGAATATTGTTATTTGTCAGTGTGGATATGTTTACCCCATCAAAGAAAATATTCAAAATAAAGGAAATCAAGAAAAACCATGAAATTAAGAAGAGGAACTATCGGGAGAAAAAAAATATACTGTAGGAGATACTTCTCTCTAAAACAATCAATTTTTGTTTCCTCTTCTAAGTGGGCATTAATCATTGTTTCTTTTTCTGGGTACCTACTGTTCGTAGTATTTTATTAAATCTTATACATATATATATAAATTATATATAGATAAATATATATATATATATATATATATATATATATGTATA
>NW_028234435.1:850140-872640 GCF_977035675.1 Penaeus japonicus
ATATATATGTATACATATATACATATCTATGTATACATATATAAATATCAATGTATACATATATACATATATATGTATACATATATACATATCTATATACATATATACATATATATATACATATATACATATATATATATATATATATATATATATATTATACATATATAATATATTATATATGTATATATATATATATATATATATATATATATATATATATATATATATATATATATATATAAATTAATAAACAAAGGTGTGTGTATGGAAACAGCTGGAGGAAATGTCTCTCCCTTAAAGTAAATAAAGGTGGATTGATAAAAATGATGATAGATGTGGGAAAGATAAATAAAAAAATACAAACACCAGAGAACTCATAACTTGAATTTCTACTTAATTTCACAACACACACACCATAATGCACATGACAAAAGAAACCATACATGTATGAACAAAGAAAAGAGATAATACTCAAACGTGGTTAAAAAAAAATGTTTGGGAATAAAATATTTAGAAAAATAAAGAGGAACAAGTCTTAATTTGCATTAGAAAAGGCAACTTATGCTGCCTTAGACTGCTTTCATTACCTCCAGGGCTGAAATAGCTGTGTAGGGAAAATGTTTAAAGATATTATTGCACAATAATAAGAATAACCTGTAATGATAATAACAATAACCAGTAGTAGTAGTAATAATAATAATAATAATAATAATAATAGTAATAATTATGATAATAATAATAATAATAATAATAATAATAATAATAATGATAATAATAATAATAATATTGATAGTAATAATAACAATGAAAATGATACTGATATTGAAAAATATCAAAATTGCAATTAATTACATATATACTTCTTCCTTTGTATAAATAACAAGCACTCTGAAAACAGAATACAGTCTGTCTCAACAATACCTACTATTAAAGAACAAATCAAGAAAAAAATTAAACTTCTATCAGAGGTTTTCTATTGAAATATTAATTGACCTTATTAATGTCTATTCAAATCTCAACAGATATTTGAAGAAAAAATGGTAAGACTTCAAAATCCTTAATCGAAATTACGAGAAAGCATAAACAACAAAGATGTCTGTTTTTATTCTGCATTGTATTAGGTATATTTGCAACTTTGACACCTACATAATAACAAGACAATAAAACAAAAAACAATGATGAGCATTAAGATACAGATGTGGTTACTTCGAACCTGGAATCCCACAGAATACTCTATCGCTACCAATACTTGATTCAATAGCTTTTAAAAATGACATTCCCAGAGGGCAATGAGGCGTCTTCTGTAAGCGCTGCATCCATCATTCCAGTATTAATCATGAAGCAAAATCAACTGTGACAGAACCGCTGCCAGACCCGCGATATGAAGGAGCAGATATCTAAGTGTTAAAAGTTGGCAAAGAATGTTTTCCTGGAAACCTGGAAATGAGATTTCCTTGACTGTGTCTGGAGCGCTCCAAGAATCTCTCGGGATTTTCTCATCGTTTTTCCTTTCCTTTTGAGATGTATATCTGTAATTTGAATATACGCCAACTTATTACAATGTATAGTATATCTTTGGATCTTTGGTGTGGACATGTCAAAACTTGCGGCGTGACTATTATGAATAATTGCAACTGGCAACTTAATTCCATGCTCTCATGCAACTGTTTTCATCACGTAATGATACATGATTGGTGATTTTAACCGTCTGCGCTTGTGCAGACTCAAACCTTGAATTTCGAAGTTAATGTTGCTCTAGAGCTGCATTATCAGTTGAAAATGAACCCTGTTTGCACAGTTACGATCTTGAATAAACGTCAATCCGGATTTCATTTGTGGCGCTTACAGAAGACGCCCATAGGCATCATTCAGCCAAATACGAGAAGAGTAATGATGGTATCATTTCCCCTCTTCTTCGTCTTCCTGCCCTCCTACTCTTCGAATTTTCCCATTTTTCGAGACAGACTGCACCTCAGTTTCTTGCCCGCCATACAGAAAACGGAAAATCCCCAAAGACAAGTACGACGGCAGGGTCGAGTCTGTCGCCCCGGCCCGAGCACTCACTTCGTAAAAGATCCAGCTGGAGAAGAGGACCTGGAAGGCGTTGTAGGCGACCAGGATGTTGCGCAGCTGGAACGGCGGCCGATCCTTCATGTAATACGGACCTAATACCTTCACGATGACCACGTAACTCACGCAAATGAAGAACGTCGGCCATGGGGAGTCCATGAACAGCCATCCGTCCACGCGGGGATCTGCGGGCGAGCGATGACAGGCTTATTATTATCATTATCATTTGTTTGTTTGTGTGTGTGTGTGTGTGCGCGCGCGCATATATGACTTCCACTGCACCTGTCGAGTCGTCCCTGTGAATTTGCACGTGCTGGTGTGCACACTGTTTACATCACAGTTTGCATTTACATTGTGAAACTCCCTCCGAAATGTCAGTGACCGAGGACATGGCCCTCTCCCACCCACCCCTGCGCAACGATCAGCGGGCAGCGAGCGAGCTCCTGCTCACATGCCCCTCCTCTTTTGAAGAGGCGGGCTGGACTGCCATTGCACACGCTTTAACAATAATAATAGTGTGGGGAAATTAATGTTACGGAGAAAATTAAAAGAATAACTGCAATGATATTGCTGCTACTAAACTGTTATTGCTATTACTACTACTATTACTGTAGTTTGTCCACAAGGTATCAGTGATATGGCACATGCACACATTACTGGCTCATGGTGGGCTGAAAGTCAGTGTCTGATATCATTAGTTACTTGCGATAAATATTCAAGCTTCTACTTAAAACAAAACAATATATATATATATATATATATATATATATATATATATATATATACACATATATATCCCAAAGGGGTACTGATGTTATTTGCACTGATGTTATAAAATGCAAACAGATGAACAACGAGTTTGCACCAAAAAACAGTCTGAATGCAATCAGCAGGCTTAAAATAATCAATTATTAATTTATTTACGTATATAAATAAGACATCTGGCTGTATAGATGCAAATAAAGGGTACCTAATTGATATACCGTATATAAATTACATGGGTAATAAACAAAAGAACATGAAATAGGGTTAAAGTGAGTGAATTAACCACACGCAGTGGCAAGAAGGAGAGAGAAAACGAGCAATACAAAGTTGTCAGTGTTCGCGATACCAGCATGCTAACTGGAATTAACATATTTCCAGTGTAATTAACATGGAGTAAATTATTAAAATATATTTTATTTGCACTTACACTCAGATATTTTATATACTTGAAATGCAAGAATAATAATTCAAAACCTATTCTTCCTTTTATGTGGGATCTGACTTATTAATATTTGATAAAAGATTGTTTTAGCGTGCTAGCTCTGCACAATAACAGTGCAAATAGGCATGTTTTGGATCGGTATGTGGCTGTGTTTATGACAAAGAACTAACGATATCAAACACGTTGATTTTCAATCTGAGCCAGTAATGGGCAGCTACCACATAGGGCTAAACCTTACGATATTCAGTGGACAGTTGGACAAAAAACTGGTCATACCACACACAATAATAATGATAATAATATTACAATAATAGTAATATGTAATGATAATTCTGATAACTATAATAATAATAATAATAATAAAACCACCCATAACAGCAACATAAACAATTCAGTAGACTGGAAAACAACAATAATGAAGAAATACTAGAACAGTGATGACCCCGATGATAACAGCAATGAATGAATAATAAATCGCATGACACGAAGGAGGCTTTGCATGACAGAAGAAGGGGACGATCCTCGCGGGGATGGGAGCGGGTCCTGCAGGACACAGACCGACAATGTCCATACAGCGGGTGTGCCAAGCGATCCATTCAAGCGGTGACCGGCAGACCACCCAGGTGCGGGGCCGCCTTGCCTCTACTCTTTTAATTCCTCGAAAATTGCTCGACGTCGGCGAATCCCCCCAATTACTCTGGAGCCGACTCTTCACTTGCATTTTCCTGCAGCAAAGGCAATACCTGTCCTAAACACTTTAGATCTCCATTTCATAACAGGTGCCAGGTCGCGCTTTGGCGACGGCACTTTGGCGACGACTCGTGTCCTTCCGCGACATACTCTTCCATACAGTGTGGCGACAGGCCGGAATAATGCTTGGCGCCCTGCACGCATGCACGCACGCACGCAAAAAAAGAGAAAGAGAAAGGAAGGAGAGGGAAAGAGAGAGAAAGAGAGAAAGAGAGAGAGAGAGAGAGAGAGAGAGAGAGAGAGAGAGAGAGAGAGAGAGAGAGAGAGAGAGAGAGAGAGAGAGAGAGAGAAAGAGAGAGAGAGATAAAGAGAAAGAGAGAGAGAGAGAGAGAGAAACTAGAGCATATGCCATGGTAGAGAGGGAATGGGAGAGGCGCCGAATGTTGTTTCCGTCCCCCGAGCAACAGGTGGACGCCCCACGCCCCGGCTACTCGCTGAGCCGGAGTCTTGGCCGGGTCTTTCCGATATTCCCTGCTCGAACCCTGGTGCCGCTTGCAAAGTCGAGCGAGCAATTGGGCTGGAACACACGTTAGCATGTTTTGATGAAGTAAGTGTCATATTTCTGTCAGCTTTTATCGCAACATGGTGCGGTCACTGGTGAGTTTATTACGAGCCTTAATTAAATCTCAACAGCATGTTCGCTCTGCAGGCAATCAGTACATTCAGACGAACATAAAACGGAAGTACATACGCAAGCACACAAACAGACAAACAAACATACGCCGCAGAGCCTGCACCAGCCCTTCTTTTATAGCACGAGGCTATAGCCCTGACGCCAGAGTTCTCCCTGCCTGGATCCGACCCCATTATGGTAATTGTCAACATCTTTATGGCGTTACTGGGAGAGGGATAGAGGAGAGGGAGGCAAGGGAAAGAGGGCGTAGGGGAAAGAGGACGTAGGGGAAAGAGGACGTAGGGGAAAGAGGACGTAGGGGAAAGAGGACGTAGGGGAAAGAGGACGTAGGGGAAAGAGGACGTAGGGGAAAGAGGACGTAGGGGAAGGAGGAAGGACACGGGAAATAAAACTTGTGTGCAATAGACTGTAAGGAGGGAAAAAATAAAAAAAGAAGGGAGGACGTGGAGAGGATATTGATAAGGGGATTAAAACGAGATATAAAAAATGGGAAAGGAAAGAGGGAGGAGAATGTTGGGGAAGCAGAGAAAAGGAAGATAAAGAGCGAAAACATGGGGAAGGACGAAGGAAAAGATAAAAAAGAATGCAAACGTTTCGAGACATCTATGATCACTAAAGCAGACGTCTCTAAAGCAGAGAGAGAGAGAGAGAGAGAGAGAGAGAGAGAGAGAGAGAGAGAGAGAGAGAGAGAGAGAGAGAGAGAGAGAGAGAGAGAGAGAGAGAGAGAGAGAGAGAGAGAGAGAGCGAAAGCGAGAGAGAGAAAAGGAGGGGGAGGGCGGAAGAGAACGAGAACGAGAGCGAGAGAGAATATCCCTAACGCCCAACCTCTCTCCTTGCATGAAGGCAAGGGCATCGGCAGCGAGTATCTTCCAGTGCCGCTTTCTGCCGAGTCATCCGCCACGTAACACGAAGCAAAGCCTCTCAAAGCGACACTGCCCCCCCCCCTCGCCCACGCCCCCGCCCCCGCCGGGCACGGAAGGCGCGGCGAGGCTGAGGGGATCGCGCGCAGCCGCTCTGAGGACGGATTCCTCATGCGGGTCAGGCAGGCGGACTCGTGAATTCCCGGGGAAAAGCCCCCTCGGAGGCGCCTGGACGCCATCTCAAAGCGAGGACGCGGCGAGATTAAGACTCCTGGCGTGGATCCATGTGGCCAAAGCGAGATGGATTTCCGAGGCTCATGCGAGGCAGGGCAGGCCGAGGGGGGCCCCGTCTCGTCCCTTTCCCCCGCCGCACTCGGGGAAAGTGGATTCGAGCAGCGAGAGTCAATCAACAGGTTTTGCGAACTGGTTTCGCTTCTCTTGGAAACTGGTTTCATGAAAGTGAAACCAAGCTTCTATAAAACGATAAAAAAAAAAAAAAAAAAAAACAATAATAAATCACGAAAAATAAAGATCTGTAGTAGCACTGTAATCTTTAAAAAAAATGCACTATTATAAAATTCATAAATGTGCACTAACACACACACACACACACACTCTCTCTCTCTTTCTCCTCCCCCTCTCTCTCTCTTTCTCCCCCCCCCCTCTCTCTCTCTTCTCCCCCCTCTCTCCCCCCCTCTCCTCCCCCTCTCTCTCTCTCTCTCTCTCCCTCTCTCTCTCTCCCCCTCTCTCTCTCTCTCTCTCTCTCTCTCTCTCTCTCTCTCTCTCTCTCTCTCTCTCTCTCTCTCTTTCTCTCTCCGGCCTTGACAATCCAGCCAAGATAGCTTGTGAATGAGTTAGAAAATTGCCAGCCAGCGTGCCAATAGGCGGCAACAGCAATTACTACGCCAGCAATTGCTTCCAATAAGCAAGAGCGGCGTGGGCGAACGTCAACGCGAGCGACGACAACTCGAAGCCAGAATCGGTTCGGTCGCGGCGCCGCCATCCCTCGCCGACGCAACAACGGACTTCAGAAAGAAAACTCGTCGCCCGAACGGCCACCGCGAGAGGGAGGACGAGGAGGCGACGCACTCCAGAGAGCAGAACTAAGTCGGGACATGGCAGAAAAGAATCGAAGAGGAAAGGGGAGGAAAAGAGAGACAAAGACGCCAGAAAAGAGAAGGGGTGGGGTGGGGCGGAAGACGAGGAGTCAAAAAGAGCATAAAAAGAAGGGAAATATGTATGGAATAACAGAGAAGAAAAAGGAAGATAAAAAGTGGGAGAAGGAGAGAGGAGGATAAACAATACTAAATTAAAATGAGGAATGGAGAGAAAGATAGACACGAGGAGAGGAGATAGAAAGGATTAAGAGGAGATACGAGAAGAAGGAGAGGAAGAGGAAATAAAAGCAGAGGATGAGCGAGAGGAGAAAAGGAGAAGACAACAAAGGGTAGGAAAATGCGAAGGTGTGGCAAATGCGAAGAGAGAAAAGGAGAGAAATGTCGAAGAAAGGAGAGGAATGAAAGGAAAAAGGAGAAACGAGAAGAGAGAGAGGGAGAATAAAAGAGGAAGAGGAGAGCCGAGGAGAGCCAAGAAGAGGGGAAAGCCGGAGGAGAGGAGAGGGGGAGGAGGAGGAGGAGCAAGCGCGGCCTTGTTAAGGTTAGCCGTCGCCACACCCGAGACCCAATCAATGGCGAGTTACGCCGGGAGGGGGGAGGGGGGTGACGGCGGGGCGGGAAACCCATGCCGGGGCGGTGGAAGGCGGACATGAGGTGGAGATGTGGGGGGACAAGTGGAGACGAAGATAGGAGGGGAACGTATAAAAAGGAAAGGAGATTATGCGAGCACGTGGAACAGAAGTGGAGATGTGATTCTGTGACGCGGGGAAGCAGGGAAGCGGGAAAGCGTTGAAGTGAAGCGACAAAAAAGCAGAGAGGAGGTGCGGCAAGAGAGCTGGCGAAGACGAAGTGAAGAGTCAGAGGAAGTCCCACTAAAGCATAGAGTAGAGCAGATGCAGTTCTTGAACCAGGGCAAGGAGCAACGAACTAGGGGCCGAACCATGAACTACGGGGCGTCGCAACCGAAAGCCACCAGGGAGCGGATCGGGGGGAAAGACACTTTAAAATGGAGGCCCAAGAAAGGTCCGAGGGGAGAAGGCGCTTTAGCAGAGCGGGAGCGAGGCACCGTCGCCACGAGGTTAACGTAGCGTGGCCAACACTGAAATAAATGAGATGAAACGAAATCAATATTGGACAGGTGGGCCAGCAGGTACGTACACCCACCTCCCTGCCTGGCATACAAGGCGTCTGCCGTTCTGTCTGTTCGCGTCTACTGGATTCTCTGTCTGCCTGGCTCCCTGCCTATCTGTTTCCTTCTTTCTTTCTCTCTTTCTCCCTCTCTATATAAATATATGGAGCTTGACAAAAGGGACGTCCGGGAAGAGGGAAGGGATGCCGGAGGAGTGGGCGATTGCTCTCTCCCGATTTCCTTCTGGCGTTGACCAGAAGAGTCTCGGCGTCAACCGGCGCCGCGGCTTCGGCCCCGGAGGAACAGCCACCGCACGCAGGCAGACGTACTTCCACGCACGGCCCTAAACTCCCTCTTCCATCCTTCGAAACATTTTCTTAACATCATCTTCTCAATCACTCTCTCTTCCGAAGGCATTAACCTAGAGCGCCGACCATGAATCCCCATGAAAAGAAGAGTACCGAGAAGGTCCAGACCAGTTCCGTGAATTCGACTTCCTCTTGTTTACCTTCGCAACTCGGCCGCCGGTCTTTGACCAGGAGTAATTCCCAGAGAGCAACCTCAAAAGCTCAAAATAACGCACATGTCGCTGACCCCCCCCCCCCCCCGCCCTTCCCCCCTAACAGACACGCGAACATATGGACTCCGCGACGCAGCGCTGACCAGGCCGCTTGCACAACGCAGCTGAAACGACCCATTCATTTGATGTGTAGGGTTCTTTTGACGCCAAGCCTCGCGACCGTGTTGTTCTTAGCGACCGCAAATTAGCCGTCGATTTGGACGCTATCAGTCTCAGTCGCTGTCGACGGACGGGGCCCCCTGGCAGGAGAGGGCGCCTGTAATGCCGCGGCTTTTTATGCTAATAAGGGCTGTCCCTCAACGATATGTTACCTGGGGGAAGGTGTACAGGGACCTCGATGGCCATTCCCTGCTTCTACTTCGCCCTAATCCCTCTCCTTTATCACCTGCCTTCACACCTATTATCCATCGCCCTCCAACCAGCCCCCTCGTAATTTCTACTCTCCCATCTATCTATCTATCTATCTATCTATCTATCCATCCATCTATATGTGCATGGATGTATATTGCTAATCCCCTTACCCACTCCACGATCCTTTATTTTTTTACTACCACTATCATTATCATACCCTCTTTTCTTCTCCCAACTGCCTCCCTTGCCCCCCTTCCCCCCTGCTACTTCGAGGAATACCAAACAGCCGATGGCACTTACCTCGCTGGTTGATGAAGAGGTCATGGTATCCGTCCATGACCCGGTCCACTAAGCTCGCCATTTTCAGGTTATTTATCTGGAAAAGAAGAAGAAGAAATGAGTTAAGAGGTTGGCTCACACACATCTTATTCAATTTATTTCTCCTTCTACATTTGACAAGGAAATTGGTGGCTTTCTTTAATTGTTGAACAAAAACCCCAATCCAAACAAAACAAGAAATAGAAAAAAAGACAAAATAAAAAATAAAAAAAGGAACACTCGACCATGGAATGGCCGTGCAAGAACTACTAGTTACTCCATGCCAAAAAGGAGAGGGGGGGGGTGTGACTGCCCTCCTGGGTCGCCCAAAAGCTGAACGCGAGAACCCGGCCATTAAAACGCATTACATAGCAGAACGACAGACGTCCTAATCAGCTAAGTGACGACAGTGTACTCTGCGTCCACGGGCCATAAAGGCGATAATCGCTTGCGGGGCGTCGACAATCAATACCCGGTGGCGTCTGGCCTGGATCAAGCTCCAATGACGACGATAAGGACCGCATCCTTTCCTCCACGGACGCCCTTGTCTCCCACCCTCTGCTTGCTTGCTTGCTTGTTTGCTTGCTTGCTTACTTGCATGTCTGTTTGACCGTCGCTCCGCCTGTCTGTCTCCTTGCTTGATTGATCCCTTGTTTGCCCCATGACAGATTGTCTGAATGTCTGATTGTGGCATTCTCTGTATGCGTATAGTGTCAGCTTATCGGACCATCGATCAGTCTATCCATATCTGAATATCTGTCTGTCTGTCTGTGTCTGAGTGTCTGTCTGTGCCTGCTTACGCCGAGACACATCTACTTCAAACGCCACGCGCTGCCACTAGAATCGACAGCGTATCAATCATAACTTCACTTCACTTCACTTCACTTCACTTCACGCTCCTGTTCTAACTCATGTCGCGCACACCTTCCCCTCTTCATTTTCTAAATTAAAATTCTAATCAATTTGTGGGCTAATGGTCTCTCTCTCTCTCTCTTTCTTTCTTTCTTTCTTTCTTTATTTTTTTTTCTCTCTCTCTCTTTCTTTCTTTCTCTCTCTCTTTCTTTCTCTCTTCTTTTTCTCTTTCTTTCTCTCTCTCTCTCATGAATTCCCTATGCCACTTTAGGAAGGGTCGGGCCTGAGGAGGGGGAGGGGAGGGGGGAGGTAGGTTATACTCCGGAGGTTCTCCAGAGAACATTACAATGATTAGTTACAAGCAGTTTTTCCATGAACCTGTGTAGTTTCTTTGCCTTTATCCTTTAATCTGATATGCACTTATTATAAATGGAGTGGGGGAGAAAACCAGACGGAAAGGGAGAGTGAGACGAAGATAGAGAAGAGGAAGAGACAATGAAAGAGAGAGAGAGAGAGAGAGAGAGAGAGAGAGAGAGAGAGAGAGAGAGAGAGAGAGAGAGAGAGAGAGAGAGAGAGAGAGAGAGAAAGAAAGAGAGAGAAAGAGAGAGAGAGAAAGAGAGAGAGAAAAAAAGAAAGAAAGAAAGAAAGAGAGAAAGAGAGAGAGAGAGATAATTTGCGTGCTGCGTCAATGTACTCTATCTAAGTACATGGCCTACGCAATGTACATATGAGTCCGTGCCTGCCTCGCCCCTCCCACACGAGCAAGCGATAGAAATGAGAAGGCGAGGAAGGATATCACCTACGAGGGTGGGAAACAGGGGGAAGGGCTCGTGCATGTGTGTATGCGAGGGGTCCGTCCGCTCCCCTCCCCCCCCACCCACTTCTCCCTTCGGCCACGCCCCATGAGTCGCCCCGCACCCACGCCCCCATCTCTACCCTTTCTCAAACACCACATCCTCCTTGTACGCAATCTATCCTGTGACGAAAGCACTCTTGCTTTCCTCCTTCCCTTTGGGTCTCGCCCCTTCCTTACGCTCCATCTACACTACATCGCTCCTCCTTCGTTCCTCGCCGTAGGCCTACTACTCTCCCGAGAATTCGACTTTTTTTTCCCCTTGTGCCTCCTTTATCCCTGTATCTCCCTCCGCCTCTTCTCGCTCTTCCCTATTTATATTCCCTTTGTCTTCGCTTGATGTTTCTTTCCTTGTTCCGTCATTTCTTCCTCCTCTCCCCCCCACCCCACCCTTCCCCTCACGCCTGGTCACCCCCTCCCTCCCTCCCTCCCGCCCAGCCCCTCACTCCTTGTCACCCCCTCCCTCCCTCCCGCTCTTCCCCTCACTCCTGGTCACCCCCCCTCCCCCTCCCCCTCCCCGCCCGGCCCCTGCCCCTCCCGCCCCCGCGCCGGCCACTGCAGTAATTAAATGCAAACAGGCTGTCAAGTACACAGGATCGGAAATCTATGGCACCTTCGGCCCCGAGGGCTTCAACTCCCTCCTCATGACCTCATATTGATAACCTATAGGTATGGTGGGGTAGGGTTGGGGGGGGGGGTCTACAGGTGTCGAAAAGGCGGGTTGGGGTTCTCTCATGGAAACCCGGCCAATCGTACATTAACCGTTGCCCCCCCCCCCACCACCTACCGAAAAAAGTAGCACTTAATGTTTCTCACTACAAAGAAGCCACCATCAACAAGGCTAAGCTTAACACTCACAGTAACCATGAACCCCGCCAGAGAAAGCTCCACGGTCATCCATCGCCACGCAAAAAAATAATAATAAACAAAAAATAGAAGAAAAAAAAAAAATATAAATATATATAAATATATATACAAATATATATATATAAATATATATATATATATATATATATATATATATATATACATATATATATATACAATGTTAATGACACAGAGCATAAAGTATATAACATGTAGGATTAGAATTCAAAATGCCGGACCGTATAACATTCCACGTGAAAAAAGTCACACGAGTGTCCGAGATAATCATGATAAATAAATGGAGCACCACTACTACCCCCCACCCCCACCCCCACCCCCACAAAGGGCTTCCGAGAGCAACAGCTGCCAGGGCTGTTGGTCGCAAGGAAAGAGGTCCAGACGGCTAATCGAAAGCAAAGATCTTCGGAACTGAGCGCAGGAAAGAGCTTGGGAGATATAACAAAAGGAACATGAAAAAAACAACAAAAAAACGAAGGAGTGTCACTAAAACAAGAGTGACAAGAGTGGCTCTTGATGATAATTTCAAGAATAACAACAATTACAAAAATATATAATAACGGTATCAGTGGTAAATTGTAAGTAATAATAGTAATAATGATAATAATAATGATTGGTATTACCAATAATGATAATAATAAATATCAATAATACCAGCAATAATGATAATGATATTATTAATAATAGTAGTAGTGATATTAATAGCATCAGTAATGAGAATTGTAATGGTAATAGTAATACCAATAGTAATATAATAGTAATAATAATAATGATAATATCACTACGACTACTACTACTATTTATAATAAAAACTAATATCAATATCATCATTATAATTATCATCATCCTCATCATGATATCAAGAGCAACAACCGCAAAGATTCGCCTCTGGAACTGATGATTCACCTGAGCGCATTACTGCCACCGCCACCTGAGGGCGAGAGCGAGCAGTGGTGAAGGTCATGGCACCCTTTTTGCCGCGGCATGACACAAGCCGTGGCACAAGCCGTGGCACAAGCCTTTCTACCGTGACACGTGACACTGCGAGGACCACTCAGGAATCAGAGATAGACAAATCAATATTTCTACGTTGGGGTGATACTTAATGAGCGATATAAGATAAAAACAGAATAAATAAGTAATAATACTGATGGCAATTATGATAATTATAATAATTACTGTAGCAATGCATCCAGAAAAAAAAAACAATAAAAATAAAAAGCAGTAAGCATAACAGTTTAAACACAATCTGAATGTGAAAAAATGCAACACACACCTCCACATTAAGAGCAATGGACTAGAAACCCATTACAAACAGACCTGATTCTACAAACAAAGTAGGCTCGGAGTAAGAACGTAGCCCTTTTCATAACTGGTGCTGGACAACCAAGCAAGCAAGCAATCAGCACTAACATTCATTCACTCAACGTTCTAGTTGTGGTGTAACATAGAACAATAACACATGGCAATAGTGCCCCATCTTGCACATACGAGTGCAACAGCAGAGAGGACAGACACCGAGGTAACACGATATGATCTACTAAAACGCCAAATGGAATAGACGAATAATCCGCCTTCCTTCCATTCTGTGGCACACTGCAGCGTATTCAAATGGCGTGGCAGAGAGAGACACGGAAGGAGCCGGGAAGTGGATGGACAGGAAAGCGTGATCTTCAAAATGGCTCAAAATGCCAGTGCTTGGAAAGGCGAGGTTTGGCCTGCACGCCGAGGAGGAGGAGGGGGGGGGGGGAGTGAAGGGAGGCTTAGGAAATGAAGGGGGTGGAGGGGGGAGAAGGGACTTCTACACTCAACATTTACTCTTCTTCACCTTCTTCGCTCGCACACTCCTCGAAATGGAAGAAGAAGAAGAGGAGAAACATCGCGCGAAACTCGTGTCCACGCTTCTTAAAACGCTTCACCGCAAAGCAGAACGGCGACCCCGCAAGAAACCTCGCACTCCGCCGCGACGAGACGTTCAAAACCGTGAAGACAAGCCCTCTCCCACGCTCCCCCCCCCTACCCCCATAACCCCCTACCCCACCAAAGCAACAGGTGCGTAATCACAAGAGGATTACAAGACTACGGAGGGCATCGAATTACACACAGCAACAGCTGCAACGACTTCAAGATAGCAGCCACCGCAAACCACCCTCAATAGGAGGCCACCTGCACTTGCAATGCGGCACATCTTCTAAAACAAAACAAAAACAAAAAACAAAAACTCCAGCATCTTTGCATAGGCAACCAGAGAAAACTACAAACACACACACCTACGAAACTACGCGTAAGCCACCCCAAACCCCCCCCCCAAAAAAAAAAAAAAAAAAAAAAAAAAAACTTGAACGTAAATGGGGTAAAAAAAAAAAAAAAAAAACACACACACACACACACGAAAAAGAATGTTGGCAATACGACCCACGATCACCAACAACAATCGGGTTTCTGCTATTGGACAGAAACCATATTCGGAAAAAATAAAAGAAAAAGGGAGAAAAAAATGGAGGAGCTGCTCCCATTAAAACTGATGAATAGACCCTTGCTGACGCGCTCTGCAGACGTCAGCAAATGGGTTAGCGAAGGGAGCGTCCAATCGATAGGAACGTTTACTAAAAAACCTTTGTGTTTCGTATGCGTGCATGCGTGCGTGCGTGCGTGCTACTTCTCTCTCCTACTCGCTCAGTGAGTGGGTAAGCGTATTTGTAACCGTGAGAGAGAGAGAGAGAGAGAGAGAGAGAGAGAGAGAGAGAGAGAGAGAGAGAGAGAGAGAGAGAGAGAGAGAGAGAGAGAGAGAGAGAGAGAGAGAGAGTGTGTGTGTGTGTTTGTGTTTGTGTTTGTGTTTGTGTGTGTGTGTGTGTGTGTGTGTGTGTGTGTGTGTGTGTGTGTGTGTGTGTGTGTGTGTGTGTGTGTGTGTGTGTGTGTGTGTGTGTTTGTGCGCGCGCGCGTCACATGGCCGATCTCGGCCATGTGGCATTATAAAATACCACCTGCTCCAGCAATTATCCACCACCTCTTAGGGGGGAAAACCGCCCTCATTTTCTTGTGGAATGACACGAAAACTCCGCCACTGAAGGTGTCATGAGTTCAACGGTGACCTCCAGTGACCTCCAGTGCCAAGCAAGGGTCAGGGTTTGCCAGCGGCCTCAATGCCTCGCAGGGCATGCTGAAGGGACAAGCCAGGACTCGCATATGAAGAGGGAATGAGAGAAGGGACAGGTAAACGAAAGAAAGGAAAAAGAATGAAATTGGCGATAACGACAAAAAAGCTAAAAAAAAGACAAACCGATGGGTGAAAGAGAGATTTAGGAAAATGAAAGTAAATGCCTCAGCAACACTCTCCTTTCGTCAGCGAGATGCCCACACTCTAACCGCTCCACCTTTTTTGAGATATTATCTTTGTTTTTATTTTCTTGTTCCCGCTTTCACCTTTTCATTTCTCCCATCCTGTTTGCATGTCACTGTCTCACTGTCTCACTGTCTCTCTGCCCTGTACCCCCCAGCTCCCCCCCCCCATTGTTTTCTCCCCTCCCCCCCTCCCTCCGCCTCCTCATTTCTCATCACCATAATTCACAACACGCACGGTGGGCTGAGGGAGTCGGAGGGGGAGGGAGGTGGGAGAGGGGGGAGGGGGAAGGGGGAAGGGGGAGGGATGAAAGCACGAACATTCACCTGACTAACCCCCTTTCCTTCGCATCTCTGCAACAGCCTTGGCCACTCTGCAACCCAACATGAGCTAATGTGATGCAACGGGACACATGCCGTAAATAAGACAAAAACGCGACATGAGGAGGAAAAAAATATTTACCACAACATTCCCGACTGTAATGATCTCGCTGTGACTGTAGTTTATAAAAAAAAAACTTAAGAGTGGCCGCTTCTTATACATTATTTGTCCTTATCTTTGTCAGAAGATACGACACATAAATACAATGTGTATGTGTTTGTTGTACGTGTATTTATATGTGCAGAGGCACGTAAACGTACAGTTATATAAATGTATATGTACAAACATACAAACAACTCATATGTATAAATTAAGGCAAACGAGGCATGTACAAGTCTATTAAATATTCAGTAGTAAACGGAAAGGACAGGGAGGGGAGTTGAGGGGAGCCGAGGGGAGCCAAGAGGGTTAGGGGGGCAGAGGGACCCACGATTCCCTTCCTGGGGCGGGGGTTGCTGTTCCTCGGAGGCCGCGAATCGCACCTAGGCGGGCGGAGGGGGGAAGAAAAGGCGGTGGTGGTGGAGGAGGAGGTGGAGGAGGAGGAGAAGAAGAAGGAGAAGGAGGAGGAGGAGGTGGAGGAGAAGGTGGTGGAGGTGGAGGAAGAGTTAGAAG
Organism: Penaeus japonicus; assembly: GCF_977035675.1. Classification (NCBI taxonomy): domain Eukaryota; kingdom Metazoa; phylum Arthropoda; class Malacostraca; order Decapoda; family Penaeidae; genus Penaeus; species Penaeus japonicus. The sequence goes on from NW_028234435.1 coordinate 866,081, forward strand.
AGGTGGTGGAGGAAGAAAAGGAGGAAGAGGAGGAGGAAGTAAAGGACGAGGAGAAGGAGGAGGAAGGAGGAGGAAGGAGGAGGAAGGAGGAGGAAGGAGGAGGAGGAGGAAGAGGTGCTGGTGGTGGAGGAAGAAAAGGAGGAGGAGGAGGAGGAGGAGGACCAGGAGGGAAAAGTCTTAGGAAAAGGAGCTGGACAAGTGAACTAGTGAGCGAGACAGAAAGAGAAAAACAGAGAGGGAGAGAGAATGAGAGAGAGAGAGAGAGAGAGAGAGAGAGAGAGAGAGAGAGAGAGAGAGAGAGAGAGAGAGAGAGAGAGAGAGAGAGAGAGAGAGAGAGAGAGAGAGAGAAAGCGTGGTTGTGGTTGCAACAGTGATTGTGGCAGTGATCGTGATCGAACGGCGATGACGAAGGCAAAATTAAAAAAGCTTAGATATCATATATATATATATATATGTATATATATATATATATATATATGTATATATATATATATATATATATATATATATATAGATATATATACATACATATATGTGTGTATGTATGTATGTATGTATGTATGTATGTGTGTGTGTATGTATGTATGTGTGCCTATATATGTATGCATGTATACCTATACACCCCACTGCTCCTCCCTGAGCAGCCACCTGAATGAGACCCGTGACATGCTGTTCCCGAGATAAGCAGGAGCCCATGATCCGGCGGCCGCAGTCGGCAGCAGGGCGGCATGATAGAATGATAAAATGTTGAGCAGGAGAGCTGGGGAAAGAAGAAGTTTTCGAAGGGAAAGGGAAGTGCCAGGAGCAACCTTGCAAATGCCACTGCCATCCCCTGCCAATATTCCATGACACGGGAAACACAGCACAGCTGAAGAGCCGCCTCTCGGTCAGCTGTGTGGGGACGACAGCGCTTTCCTTTTGAATCAATGATGCTGACGCAGTGCTGTGGGCGTTTAGGTGTCTCTGTGTAGGTATGTGGGTTGTATCGGCGTGCGTGCGTGCGTGTGTGTGTGTGTGTGTGTGTGTGTGTGTGTGTGTGTGTGTGTGTGTGTGTGTGTGTGTGTGTGTGTGTGTGTGTGTGTGTGTGTGTGTGTGTGTGTGTGTGTGTGTGTGTGTGTGTGTGTGTGTGTGTGTGAGAAAGAGAGAGAGAGAGAGAGAGAGAGAGAGAGAGAGAGAGAGAGAGAGAGAGAGAGAGAGAGAGAGAGAGAGAGAGAGAGAGAGAGAGAGAGAGAGAGAGAGAGAGAGAGAGAGAGAGAGAGCAATCACTAGCGGTCGATTTGGCAAATTAAAAAGAAAAAAGAACGACAAAGGCAGGCATGCGATCCCCAGAATAGAAACAAACGGCGGAGTCGAGGCTGCACACTCCACGGCACTCGCCTTACGTCTTGGTTCGGCGGGGCTGCCTGCTTTCAGGGTGGCACATCAAAGGCCCTTCTGCAGACGGCTGTGCGTGCAGGTCTGTGCGTTCGCATCTGCGTGTGTGTGCCACTAACATGATTACGCATCTCAGGTATGGTGTCCACCATATGGCACCTACGGGGCTCTGACACGGCTCGTTCCAGTCAGCGAGGTCCCTTCAGAGCGGCCATCCTTAACTGTACGCATTATCATTTTTGTTGCATATGTTGATACGAACATGGGGCCAGTTGCTAGCATCAGCACTATCTCCATCACCAACATTTAATTTCTCAATAAAACCAACACCAACACCTCCCCCCCCCTCTGTCTGTCCCCGCCTCTCCCCTCCACTCCCAACCTATTAAACCCATTTCCAACTTTAGCAAAACCTTTCAGGAAACGTCTTGCCTTCACCCCAAAGCCTGCTCAAATTTGGGGACGGGCGAGGTGCAACAATAAACAAACAAACACGTATCAAGTTCAGCGTAAAAAAACGTGTCAAGAAAAAAGAATCACCGAAGAGAAAAAAAATAATACGGTGTTCTCGCGATGCAAATTGGAACGCAGTGGCTATCACTTGCAAAATTGATATTGTTTGCATTCCATCTCGGTAAAATAAATCAAAGTATACAAATATAACTGGTAAATATATAAACCCATTTAAACAACTTCTGGTTACGATTTTGTAAAAAATTGAAACAAAAGTAAGCTAAAAGGTAATAGCAAATAATACGTATATTCAAAACTCCAAATCAAGCCAAGCTGAGAGGCGTCCACAAAGCCACAAGGTCAGCAGACCCAAGGCTGCAAAAGCTGGTCGGCCGCAGAAGGTGTGGGCGCTGCTGTGTCAGTCAAGGCTCCGGTGGAACGGACGCCCGGCCCAGGGAACGTGGGCAGCCGTGCAGAGGAGGGGGAAGGGACAGAAATAGATAGAGTGAGGGAGGGAGGGAGGGGGAGAGAAAGAAAGAAAGAGATATAGATGTAGATATAGTTTTAGATATAGATGGAGACACAGACAGACACAGACAGACAGACATACATACACATACACATACACATATTATATATATATATATATATATATATATATATATATATATATATATATACATTTATTTATAGATATATATATATATATATATATATGAGAGAGAGAGAGAGAGAGGTAGAGAGAGAGAGAGAGAGTGAGAGTGAGTGAGTGAGTGAGAGAGAGAGAGGAGAGAGAGAGAGAGAAGAGAAGAGAGAGAGAGAGAATGAGAGAGAGAGAGAGAGAGAGAGAAGAGAGAGAGAGAGAGAGAGAGAGAGAGAGAGAGAGAGAGAAAGAGAAAGAGAAAGAGAGAGAAAGAGAGAAAGAAAGAGAGAGAGGTAAGTGGTCCCCGAGGAAGGTTTCCCGCGCAAGCCCCTCGCCCCGCTGTGTGTGGCGTCCCTCACCCCTGTAGCTCCTTGCTCACGGAGTCAAAAATACCCCTGAATGCGGCGTCTCCCTGGGCCAGCGGCGCGGCGTCGACTGTAGACGCGTATGGGCGAGTCTTCCCTACATTTTGCATTACCAGGGGACCGAACGGCGATGGAGGGCCGCATGATATTCATGAGCACGTATTATGGACGCACGCTATGGGGAGTGAGACGCCCGACTACGTGTCTCAGGTGTGTCATCCCTCTCCCTTACTCACGCTCTCCTTCTCCTTCTCCTCCTCCTGTCTCTCTCTCTCTCTCTTGGTTTCTTTCTTTCTTTCTTTCTTTTTCTCTCTCTCTCCGTCTCCCTTTCCCACTCCCTCTCCCCATGCTTCTCGAGCTGTTCTCCCTCCAACGCCTTCTCTCTCTCTCTCTCTCTCTCTCTCTCTCTCTCTCTCTCTCTCTCTCTCTCTCTCTCTCAAGTCCTCAATCAAAGTACTATGCAGGGTCCTCCGCCTCGCCTCACAGCCATCCTTCACATTCCTGTTTTCTTTACACTTGACGCTCCTCCCACACGCAAAGAAAGCACTCACACTCGCACGTCCTCCGTGTCCATTCCTATTCCGTCTTCCAAGACACGCAAATGGTCTCTCTTTTTCCTTTCCTTCTTTTCCTCTTCCTCCCTTCCTGCGTCAAGGGTTCTCTGGACTCTTCGCCCATTCATCACTTCCCTCCTCCCTCATTCACGGATCTTCCTGCGTGACGCAATTATCGTCCTGAGACTGAACGAATCTTACGCGTCTTTTTCTCTTGTGTATCTCTCCTCCTAATTTTTTCTCCCGCGCTTTTCTTAATCAGCCAAATTCCTCGGTTCTTCTCTGTCGTTTTCTCTCTCTCTTTCTCTGACTTTCGGTTCTTCTCTGTTGTTTTTTCTCTCTCTCTTTCTCTGACTTTCGGTTCTTCTCTGTTGTTTTCTCTTTCTCTGACTTTCGGTCTGTTCCGGCCCGATTCTCTCCCTCTCACACTTTCTTTCTACCTGGACATATCACAGCGCTAAACCTGTCTCATAATTATGATAATGGCGACGACCCCTTTATCTCTCCCTCCTCCTCACATACCTTCGCTCTACCTTAATTAAGTGGTATTACGTTGTGGTCTACTTATCTTTCCGAGCGTCTGTCTGGATGTCTCAGGACGAGATAGGAGGGGCGGGGAGGCATAGAAAGGAGAGGGAGGGGGGGGGGGTAGGAATGGAGTGAAGGGGACTGGGGGTGGGGACTGGGGGTGGGAAGGGGTTCCGCTGAAAGCCAACTAGTGAGAACTGTGTGTCAAACTGTGGGAAATGTGTGATTTTCGTTTCGATTTTCCTTTCTCTTGCGGTATTCACGCAGCAATCCCCGTGATTTTCTTCCCTTTTCTCTTTCGTCTCCCTTTCCCCCCTTTTCCTTTGCACTTCCGGTTCTCTTCTTCTCTCTCCTCTCCGTCTCCTCTCGGCGTCTAACCACAACCGGGCCACCCACCCACCCACCCACCCACCCCTTCCCCTTCCCTTCCATGTGCGCCCCTCGCCATCTGCTACTGCGGCCACCACCTGACAACACCTGTACCGCACCCCCCCCCCCTACACCACCACCACACGCGCAAAAATAATTCTTCCAGAGTCCGTGAAAACTCTAAATTAGCAAGCCGCAATCCTTTGGCGAGTTCTCTCTTTCTCGTTCCCTCTCTCTCTCCCTCTCTCTCTTATTTTCTTATTCTCTCTCTCTCGTTCCCTCTCTCTCTTTATTTTCTTATTCTATCTCTCTCTTTCACTTGCTTCATTTCTTTTGCATTCAAATTGTTCAAGTCGAATCGGTGTCTTACGCAACAGGACGGACTTCTGGTAATCCTAAACTGCCGGCGGAAAGCCCTGTCATTTCACTCCAGCAAGTAAAAATAGTTAGGAAATGAATTCAATATAGAAGTAAAAAAAAAAAAAAAGTTATAATTCTCCTTCGTCATCACCGATCCATGTACCGAGCAAAGAAGAAAGAAACAAACAAACGAGTGCCACCGGACCAGAGTCTACGGATATAGAAACACATTACTCATGGGTACGCCTACACTACCGCTGTATCGTAGCAACATAATATAGGTTACGATATCGTGATTTCGTACGGACACCACTGGATATGGACACGTGTGTGTGTGTGTGTGTGTGTGTGTGTGTGTGTGTGTGTGTGTGTGTGTGTGTGTGTGTGTGTGTGTGTGTGTGTGTGTGTGTGTGTGTGTGTGTGTGTGTGTGTGTGTGTGTGTGTGTGTGTGTGTGTGTGTGTGTGTCTTTTTCATTTTTACACATGAGAGAAAAAAAGAGAAACAAAGCTATAACTACATAACCCAAACATGTGCAACAACAAAAGAGAATACATACAGACATGCATGTGGACAGTCGAGTAGGCGAACACACGCAACCCACACAGACACATGTACTCTCTCATTCAGCCACGCCAAAAGCAGGACCCGCTCCACACAGTGCATAAGAAGGATCCATATTCAAGGCGTGGGCATCCTTCCCCATCTTGTCATTCTTCTCTTTTTTTCTTTCTTTCTTTCTTTCCCGCCTCTTCTTGCTCCACCTTCTCCTATCCCTTCCCTACACTATCCCTTTCACAAAGAAATAAGCGCAAAAGGAAAAAAAAAAGCAACTTCCATGCAACTTGAAACAAATGACGATCGCGTAACGCCACTCTTGTTTCATTCAACAGCCTTTATTTACACTCTCTGTCTATCCTTTGTATACCTGCCCCTCCTTCGCTTTCCCTGGGGATTATCTCTCATTAATAGACAGGATTAATAAACAAAAAGGTAGACAGACTGCGAATTCTGTATCCCCCCAAAAAAAATATCTAGCAAGACATAGAACACGGACAGAGAGGATGGGTTGTCAAGTGTACGATAATCCCATCTTTTGCAGTCTAGCCGCTTCCGCTAAAACGGATACACAAAGAGAGACGATACACAAGTCTAGCGAAGGAGAACTTGATCGATTCTAAACCCAAAACGTGTGTGTGTGTGTGTGTAGAAGAGGGGGTGGGGCAAGAGAAGAGGAGAAAGAAGAGGAAAGACAGGAAGAGAGGGGAAAATACAGGCTACGGGAAAGACAGAGAGAGGGACATTAATATTTTATATCAGAGCTTTTACTACCCGCCGACTTCGTAGCCAAACGTCTCCGGCCGCGCCAAGGATAACAAAAGAGAAGAGACAGGAGGACGGCGTCATGCAAGAGAGGAGAAACAAGGCCTCCTCTTCCGCGCCCCGCCTCCTTTCTACCTTGCTCTGCCTTGGACTCATCTCCCCTCTTCTTCCTCTCTTTCACTTACTCTCCCTTTCCCTGTACTCTTCTTCCTATTCCTCTCTTCCTGCTTTCGTCCAGTCATCCGAAAAAGGCACAAATAAAATAAATAAAAACAAATCACCCATTAATATGAATTGCAAGTAAGCGAAGGAAGTGGGGGAGGAAGATGATCAAGGAGGTGGGAGAAAGATGGAAGAGGAGGAAGGCGGAAGGGGGGAAGAGTTGTAGGAGGAGGAAGAGGAGGTGGGAGGAGGAGGATGGAGGAAAAAGAAGAGGAGTGGGAGTAGGAGCAGGACGAGGACGAGGACGAGGAAGAGGAGGCGTTGGAGGAGATGAATAAGAAGGGAGAGAAGGATAAGAAAGGAGAGAAGGATAAGAAGAAGGGGAAGGAGGAAAGAGGGAGAAGGAAAAAATGAGGAGGAGGAGGATACAA
>NW_028234435.1:887640-897640 GCF_977035675.1 Penaeus japonicus
GTGTTGTCACCGTGAGACATCAACTCTTCGCTTCGCTTCGTCGGCGACGGCTGGAAATTGACCAATAAATCAGGCAGGCCGCCCTTGCACGCCCTAAACAGTATGGAAGCGACCATATTCACAAAATATATTACCTCATTTATAATAGCATGATCGCCACAATGCTGCAATGGGCCGTGCCACTTTAATCTTTGAAGTGATAAAACTACGTTTATCATTCAGTATCACACTACAGTTAAAAAAACAAAACAAAAACAAAACGGATTTAACAGATATTAGAAATAAGATAAACTAAGCCGTTTTTAAGTGGTTCTTAAACGCATCTGCTTGGAAGGAAACTTACTCTAAAGAACATTTTCTTTTCGGCTACCCTATTTCCTCTCTCATTAAAATCGCACAGCCAGCTACAGCACATCAACAAAACTACCGCAACAAGTATGCCCCCGACTTCCTGATGTCCATGGAAAGGCAGTGGTTACACCAAATTAATTATCACAGCAATAGTAGAGATGGAAAATATAGGCCTACCCAAAGCTCTCAGCGTCTCCCCAAAAGCGCTGCTTCTGACTTTATGGTCTCTTCCTACCGAGAGAAGGAACTGACGGAGGAGGTCGAAGGACGAGCTCCCCCCCCCCCCGCACCCCCCCTCACGCCGTTGCAACGAGGCCCCGTCCAGGAGGAGGAGTCGTGCTTGCTAACCGTGCTTGCTTCTTCACTGGACGCTTTCAAAGTAATGGTGATGTTACAAGAGACAAGTTATCCGGGCTTCAACCTCTTTTTGCTTAATATTATATATTTCTTTATATATATATCATTTATATAATATATCATTTCTGATATGTTCCATGTTCATCCCATTTTTTTTATTCGCCTTGTATCAAATTTTGCATACACTACCTTCAGAAATACTAATGCATTTATTAAGCTATTTTGATAAGCAAGCAAGCAAGCAAAAAAGCAAGCAAACGCACACTCTCCACTTCTCTCTCTAATTCTGACACACCCTAATCTTGAAGACGACTCGCAAGCACAAGCTCTCGTGGTGTGCTCTCCCCACCACCACTCTCCCCACTCCTTCACGCCCTAACTCCCTCCCCTCCCCCTCTCCTCCTCCTCCTCCTCTTCCTCCTCCTCCCCCTCTCTCTGCCGCCCACGTTTAGGTTGCGCCGAGCACGAGAAACAAGTCATAGTGCTAGTTACAGTCACTAGTAACCAGACACTCACTCGCAAGCCGTCTGTAAACGAGATTTTAGGGCTTGGTTTTCAAAAGCTCATTTGTAAAATAAAGTATATAAATAAACAGACTCGGTGTGTATTATTCGAGCTTACTCAACCTGTTACACTAAGCTAAGCACGCTCACTTCTACATCTCTTTTTTTGTATCTTCAGAAATGAATGCTAATGTCAGGGTTCCATCAGACGGCAAGGAAAGAGAAGAACAGGACCAGTAAACAGACGAGGGAAAAACACCCGTGGCGGGGGAGCGAATCAATATGAAACACGGTCCGCTATGGGAGGAAAAAACTAAAGCTACCAGGCTCATACACCGGCACATTTCATCGGCAGAAGCAATGAATTCTCCTCAAAAGAACGCTAAACTGATCGTAAGGAGTAATCAGCCAGCGTCTTATCGAAAGGTAGAATACTCTGCAACATGAAAAAGGGGGAAACAGACAGAGAGACAAGCGAGGGAGGGAGGGAGAGAGAGAGAGAGAGAGAGAAACACACTCGTCATGGGTGGGGTTTGCGGGCCGGAGTTCCATCCGCCGAAGCCGTTGGGAAATACAACACCCTTTCCTTGACGCACGGCCCATGATTTCCCCTCCTCTCCTCTCCCCCTGCCTGCCTGCCCTTCGTGCCAGAGGGGAGGACACATCCTCCCACGAGAAAAGGTCCCCAAATCGGTCCCAAAAGCCGAGGGACACGGGAGAGGGAAACCGGAACGGCCAATTTAAGTCTGTCTCCCTTTGCTGTCCCCGCAACAGATGTGCACAGGGAGAGAGAGTGACACGCAACAACACAAACCGGCGCTGCGAAGACACTTACCTTCACTACTTCCGTTGAGGAGTTTCTTCCTTCGTTTCAGGAAAAAATAGTTATAAGTATATATAAAACAGGCGTCTTGGATTTAACTCTTCCACAGGATCTTCTGAGTGTTCACCACCATCCGCGATTCTCACATTAATACGGTACTTTTTGTTTGTTTTTTTTCCTCTTTTCCAAGATATATTCCTCTCAAGAAATTGATATTTTCCTTTCCACTGCCACGCTATTACAAAGTGTATAAATCCTCTCCGTTGACGGTTGCACCCATACAAATTACAGCATTAACCATTCGAGAAGGAAAATAAGGGAGAGGGGGGGGGGCGCTCTTTCCAAAAATCAAAAAACAAGATTCACAGAGTGGGGCTCCCAATAGGTCGTAGTCCAAGAGAAAGGAGTACAAAAGGCAGCCGATTCCTACGCGGGAGAGAACCAGTGATGGCTAGGGACCAACCAGTGCAGGAATCAGCGGAGCGCACGAGCAACACATCCGACCTGCACCGTAGGTTCTCGGACACTGAGTCATAGACGGCGATAGCGCGAGTTACATAGACGCATGTGGCGATGTCTACGATGATGACGTCATAGTCTGCCCCGCCGCGCATGCGTTGATGTCCCCGACTGAAAGAAGGAAAAGAAATAGAAGAAAAAAAAACAAACGTTTGCAAGTCTTTGTGTTTTTACTTGTCCTTCGCGACTTGTTCAGTATTCGTACTGGAGTGCACTCTGATTCATGCGGGTGGCGCACCATTTCTGGCCGACGGCTTTCGACCGAATATAGATTCGAACTTTATCAACCAATTCAAAAATCTGGATCAATTTTCTTTCCTCCTCCCTCCCTCTCTCTCACAATTATCTAGCGGCGGCCGGTCGTCAAGGACGAATTGGTAAAAGATGTCATGGCCGAGACAGGCCAAATAAATGGGAGAGAGAGAGAGAGCGAGAGAAAACAATGTAGAGAAAAAGAGAGCGAGAGAGAGGGGGAGGGAGGGAGGGAGGAGAGAGAGAGAGAGAGAGAGAGAGAGAGAGAGAGAGAGAGAGAGAGAGAGAGAGAGAGAGAGAGAGAGAGAGAGAGAGAAAGGGAGAGAGAGAGAGAGAGAGAGAGAGAGAGAGGGAGGGGGGAGAGGAGAGAGAGAGAAGAGAGAGAAGAGAGAGAGAGAGAGAGAGAGGGAGAGAGAGAGAGAGAGAGAGAGAGAGAGAGAGAGAGAGAGAGAGAGAGAGAGGGAGAGGGGGAGAGGAGGGATGGAAGGAGAAAGAGAGGAGGGAGAAAGGGGGAGAGGGAGGAAGGGAGGGAGAAAAAGAAAAGAGAGAGAGAAAGAGAGAGAAGAGAGGGATACGAGAGAGAAAGAGAGAGGAGAGAGAGATGCGAGAGAGAAAGATAAGAGAGGGAAGGAGAGAGGTAGGGAGGGAGGGAGAGCGATCTTGCTCTTTACACACTATCTTATTTATCTATCTTGGTATAGTTTCCCTATTGAACGATGATGACGATGATGATGACGACGGTGGCGATGATGATGACGACGACCCTGACGATGACGACGAAGAAAAAAATAGTTTCTGATTAAGATACGTCAAACACATGGCTTCCACATAATTAAAAACCAACACCACCTTCATGCGATTCGAAGATGACAAACGATGGCAAAAAAAAGCCTTCCCCCCCCCCCCATCCTTCTCAAGGTGAAAGAACCCGATTTCCTTCAGTCACTCGGCAACGCAATTAGGCACCGATTTACACCGAAAACTATTTACTGATGGATAATAAAACTGCACGGAGAGGGGGGAGGGGCGGGGGAGGGGGAAGGGAAGGATGGATGGACGGAGGGAGGGAGGGAGAGAGGGAGGAAGAGTGAGTAAGTGCGTAAGTGTGAGAGAGCGCGTAATAGTGAGTGAGTGAATGAGTGAATGAGTGAGTGAGCGAGTGAGTGAGTGAGTGAAAGTGAGTGAGAGTAAGAGAAGGGGAGACATAGAAATAGGTTAGTTGGACAAACACAATGGGACACACAAATAGATATGATAAAAACAAACAAACAATGAACGTTGTGAGTAAAAAGTCACCGCACGGGCCAAAGGCATCCACGAAACAGGCATCCACGAAATAGGCATCCACGAAACAGGCATCCGAGAAAGGGAAGCTGGCAAAGCGTCCAAACACGAAACTGCTCCTCGTCGCTCGGAGGAAACAAAGGACTTGTTTGCCGCCTGAGCAAGCACAAAACTGGGTGAAGGTACAGTGAGTGGGTCAGTCAGTGCCTTTGCTCATATGCCTGCATATGATAGGGCCGACGTGGGCGCTGGAGAGGGAATGTGTGGACAATGGTGTGTGTATATATATATATGTGTGTGTGTGTGTGTGTGTGTGTGTGTGTGTGTGTGTATGTGTGTGTGTGTGTGTGTGTGTGTGTGTGTGTGTGTGTGTGTGTGTGTGTGTGTGTGTATGTGTGTGTGTGTGTGTGTGTGTGTGTGTGTATATGTGAGTGTGTGTGTGTATATGTGTGTGTGTGTGTGTTTGTGTGTGGGTGTGTGGGTGTGTGTGGGTGGGTAGGTGGGTAGGTGGGGTGGGTGGGGGGGAGGGTAGGTAGATGGGTAGGTAGGTGGGTGGGTGGGGGGGAGGGTAGGTAGATGGGTAGGTAGGTGGTTGGGTGGGTTTTTGGAGTCCGTGCGCCTGTTTTTTTTTTATTCGTGTGCAAATCTATGTTGCGTTTATGTATGTGTACAATGTTTGTGTTTGCTTGCTATTTGCCAATCAATTATCTGTTGAAACTAACGTTCCATATGACCAAATACAAGACCACAAACATTAGAGTATAGTGAAAGCAGAGAAAAAGAGAAGTACGGAGAAAAAAAAAGATAGGGAAAGAGGATAAAGACGTTAATTAAAGCGACGAGGAAAGACAACGATAGGAGAAGAGGGAAGATTTTGGGAGAGAAGGGAAGATGACGGAAGGGAAACCATAATAGAAGAGAAGGGAACGTGAACGCAAAACAATAAGAGGGGAGAGGGAAGATAAAATAAGTAAGAGGAGAAAATGAGAGGAGGGAAGGAGAAACAATGAGAGGAGAGAAGGGGGCATTGTAGGAGAAGAGGGAAATGAGGGAAGAGAAGAGAAATAAGAGAGAAAGGAAAATACGAGAGAAGGGAACCAGGAGCAAAGAAGAGAAAATGAGGGGCATGGAGAGAGAGTGAGGGAGAGAAATGAAAGAAAGGAGTAGAAGAGATACGGAGAGAAGATAACCTAATGAGAGAGAATGGGAAATGAAGCGGGGAATAAAGAGAAAATAGGAAGCGAAGAGAGAAGAGCGGGGGTGGGTAATGAGGATGAGAATTAAGGAGAGCAAATCTGAAAATGAGGAAGGGGGAGAGAGGTGAAGGAGGGGGTAAAAGACGAAAAAAATAGATGAGAAAGGAAATTATGAAAATGAAAACAAGAGAAAAAAAATAAGTGTAAAGAAAAAAAGGAAAATATTAAACGTAAAATCCCCCCGTTTAAAAATTTAGAGCGCAGCGCCCAACCACACTCAAGGTGCCATTTACACATGCCTTTAAGATGCCCGGCCGCATAATGCTTACGACACGGCATACAATACCAAAGGGGATTGATCGCAACAAGGAAATTGCAATTGATCAACAAATGCATTATATTAACGCCGGCTCTTTATGGATATCCAATACAAGGTAGACATCAAGATTGAGAAGAGGTGGTTATTTTATGTATGTGCGTATACATACTGACATCACAATAAATATACATACACATACATACATTTTACGGGATGTTTAACTTTATTCTCTTAATTCATAAACTCTGAATCGTGTAATATATATCATACACACGAAATGATGATGACGATGAATACATCACTAAAACTCGTCTCACTCAAGTAACTCCGATCAATATCCCGATATAACGTGCATATCCCTTTCTTGTAAAACAAGAGTAAATTATATCGACAGTCTTTGCACTAAAATGTAACTTCTCGTTCTTATGCATTTTGCACAATCTGCTTCAGAGAGAGAAAAGTTAAGTTAAGTTTCATTCCCTCTTTCGTCCTAACTTTTTAGTGTGTGTGTGTGTGTGTGTGTGTGTGTGTGTGTGTGTGTGTGTGTGTGTGTGTGTGTGTGTGTGTGTGTGTGTGTGTGTGTGAGAGAGAGAGAGAGAGCGGGAGAGAGGGAGAGAGAGAGCCGTTTCTGCGCATGCACAATATTTATTTCTATACTTACAAAACAACAGTAAACTTGACTTTGGGTTCATTTTCCCTGGACTGTATCTAAGTATCCCATTTTCTGCTTCCGCGCTTAGATAACTTTGAGGCCGACTCGCCGTCTCAGACTCGGGAACAAAGGATGGTTACCCGAACACAAAGCGATAACAAGCGCACGTTTAAGAAATAAACCCATGGTTATTCAATCAATATTTTTAAAACCAGTAGTCTAGACCGCTGGTGAGGAGTAAATCCGAAAAGAACGGTTTCATCGAAGTATGAACAAACGTACATATGCAATCAAAACAGCAAAAGGACAATTGCATAAACAAACTTCAAACGAAAACAAAAGAGAAACCGAGCACATGAAGCGACCACGTCAACGGGAGGGTCAAGGCCACAACTTTTAATCCCCGCCGACTGCAAGCACGCTTTTCACTCTCGCCCCGCACCCTTTTCCACCCGAAGGGACGCAAGGTCAAACTCAGGGAGAAATTGTTCGAACTGAAAGGAAAAGGAAAGGAGTAGAATGGAGGACTTTGTGCAACCTGCATCATCCCTGTTCTTCGCCGATCAATAATTTACCGGCATCACTCTGGGGTACAAGTGAAAGCGAAGTCATAGAGTCATCTGTTACCAGCGAAAAATGACGGGGTTCATCATTTTTTAAATTACGTGGAACTTGACTCGGTTCAAGCCATGCATACAGTACCTTATCATGTACACTTGCAGCTGGCTGTGGCCCTTTCCCACCGGTACTCCAAAGCTACCCTACATTGGCGCCAGACAGCTGCTATCACGAGCCACGCGTGGTGTGGTGTGGCGTGGCGTGGCGTGGCATGGCGTAGCGTGGCATAGCTTGGCATGGCGTGGCGTGGCATGGCGTGGCACAGCGTGGCAGGTGGCGGGGCGAGGGACTAGGATCGACTCATCACTGTCTCGGTTGTCTAGATGAGGCTCATTATGCACGCACACATACTATGCCTTGCCTGTCATACACGCAGCATGCTGCGAGCGATGCCCCATGCGCACATGCAGAAATTCCAAGTACAGACAACAGTTCACTCTTTTCATTATATCTCGCTCATCGCATTGCTCCCTTCCTCTCTCTCTCCCTTCTCTCTCTCTCCCTTCTCTCTCTCTCCCTTCTCTCTCTCTCCCTTCCCTTTCCCACTCCCCACTCCCCACTCACCCGTCCCCTTCCACTCAGGGAACTTCCGTGTCCCTTATCGATACGTGGAGAGGCTAAAAAGGTTATCGCTTAAGAGTGGCTGATAACTGAGGGTTTAATCTTGAAGGATCGTCACAGAGATAAGGGTCCGGCGATAGCAGCAAGTCGCGCGTGGCGTATGGGAGGATATTGAGGGTTTATGTCCCAAGGCAACGAGACTTTATCCCTTTGGTTGCTATGGGCGTGGGGTTTAGGGCGTAGTTGATGGAGCATGAGTTGAGGGCACGTGTGGCCGGGCTTCTGAGCGTGTGTGTGTGTGTGTGGGGGGGGGGGGTGTTCAGGGGATGGAATGCAAATTTTGGGGAGTTTTAGACACGTGTTTATCAGAATATATGTAATAATGTCTAGGATTCATTTTAATTTGTCCTTGAGATTCGAGTGAATACAATCTGGGACGCTTGTGAATCAGGGAGAGAATGGCCGAGGGAGGACATTCCCAAGCCATAAGAATTTTTATCTTCCTCTCAAACCATCTCCTCTTTACTCCTCTGAATCTAAACCTTTGTCACAATGTGGGGTTGGATTTTTTTTCTCAAGATTTGCAGGGTATACTGTCGTTACCAAAATGTTATAGGCATGGTGCATGGGCGGGAGGGCAAGGCAATAATAGTCTCCCTTAGCCAACAACCATGCTGTGTCACTCACCCAACGCCAAAGCATCGTGGGCGGTATCTCGCAAAAGGAATCTTGGAAAGGCAATCAATCATGAACTCAGGATTATGGACATCAATAACAAAACAGCAAATTACGACCTCAACGAAGCTGATCTTGGGCTCTTCCTCTCCCCTGGCTTTCCTTTAGGTCCTTTCTGCCTTGTCAGCTATCAAGCCATTCTCCTCCTCCTCTCCTGTCTGTCGTCTGAAAGCTTTCCTCCGTTCAGTTCTTGGTCTCATTTTCTCGTTCGCCTTTCTGTTGGCTTTTCTTTCTTCCCTTCCACCTCCCTTTTTTAGGTCTCCACATTTCTTTCTTGTCGTTTAACTCCATACACTCGCTCCCTCCCCTTGTTAGATCCAGCCCATTTCTTCTCTCTCCTCTTTCATTCTTGTTCATCTCTCTCTCTCTCTGTCTCTCTGTCTGTCTCTGTCTCTGTCTCTGTCTCTGTCTCTGTCTCTGTCTCTGTCTCTGTCTCTGTCTCTGTCTCTGTCTCTGTCTCTGTCTCTCGTGTCTTTCTTTCTTCTTAAACCTTTAATACTTTAAGTCCATAATAAGTCTTCCGTTGTTGTAAACAACAAAAGTTATTAGAAAAAAATATATAATTTCAAAATAAAAGGCTTTGTTTGTATGATCCCTTCCTGCTCCTGTTCCTGCTCCTGCTCCTGCTCTTACGCCATCCAGTGACTTATCGGCAATTATTTCCCTTTGCTTTTAGGCTGTACTCACGGGCAAGTTCCGCCTATCAGGACCCGTCCTTGATGCACGCGCCTTCCCACTGGTGTCACTCCTATCTCCGAGTGCCTCTCCAAGGCACGATAGCCAGCACTGCCTTCCTTCTACCCTACCCCCTCACCCCCTCTCTCGCTCCCTACCCCCTCTCTCTTTTCTTTTGCTCCCTCCCTTTCTCCCTCCTCTCTTTCTCCTTCCCTCCCTCCATCCCTCCTCTCCCCCTCTCCCCCCCCTCTCTCTCTCTCTTTCTATTTCTCTTTCTCTCTAAAGTCGATCTACAGTTAGTTTTTTCTAGATGTATACATATATGCAGACAAGCATATATCTACATATATAAACACACACGCACATACATATATATACACATATACGCATATATGTGTGTGTATATATATATATATATATATATATATATATATATATATATATATATATATATATATACATATATATATACACACACATATATTTTTGGGGGATGGCTTAGTCTCCCTTCCTCCATCTAGTATTCTAACTTTCCTTTTTTCTCCTTATTCCCTAAGGACCTCTATCTCATTTGATCTCTTATTTCTCTTCTCTTCTTTTCTTCCAACTTCCTTTCGTCCCTTCCTCATTAATTATACCTCCGCTTCACCCTCCCTCCCTCCCTTCCTCATCCACGTACCCCCCCCCCCTCCAACTCTCGCTTGCCAGGACGTCTCCTCAATAAGTGAAATGAGTCGGTGGCTTCTCACGGCATCTCACCGAAGAGCCGAGACTGGGGTTCTTCACCTCACTGTCTGTCTGTCTGTCTGTCTGTCTGTTTGTCTGTTTGTCTGTCTGCCTGCTTGCTCGCCTGCCTGTCTGTCTGCCTGCCTGCCTGTCTGCCTGCCTGCCTGCCTGTCTGTCTGTCTGTCTGTCTGCCTACCTGCCTGTCTGTCTGCCTACCTGCCTGTCTGTCTGTCTGCCTACCTGCCTGTCTGTCTGCCTACCTGCCTGTCTATCTGCCTGCCTGTGTGCCTGCCAGTCTGCTTGCTTGCTTGCCTGCTTCCTTCTCCCTTTCGTGTTCAGCATCTCGCCTTCCGCTCTCCCTTAATTCATTTGTACCTGGAAGTCCTACAGATGCCCATCTGTATGTTAAAAGACGTGATATGCATTGTT
>NW_028234435.1:920140-922640 GCF_977035675.1 Penaeus japonicus
TTGTTTGGACTCGGAAATGGTGTTGTCGTTTGTCAGTGCCCATTCAGACCTCCTCAAGGGCAGGCGTGATATTAAAGAAAAAAAAAAGAAAAAAAAAAGGGGAGAAAAGGGATATGGAATAGCTTGTAAATTCAGACGAAAATTGGGAATAAAATATACAGAGGATAGAGACAAAAATAATGAAAGGCCATTCCCGCCAAACCCACATATAAAAAACGACTAGAAAAACTAGTCCGGAAATAAAAAGAAAAACCCGAATAAGAAAATCGAATGCAAAAAATCGAACAAAAAAAAAGAAGGAAAAAAACAACAACAACAATGATTTTTCGAAACATGAATGGGGATGCAACAAGGCCTTGCATAAGAGCGAGAGGATGACTAAATGCACCCTCTTCTCTGTCTGTCTGTCTGTCTATCTGTCTTATGCATAAGGAAGATGATCGAAGGAGCGGTGTACGCTGCGGGTGAACAGCTTCCCCATCTTTCTCTCCTCCTCTTCCTTACTCTCTCTTCTCCTCTCTCCCTCTCTCCTCTCCTCTCTCTTTCCGTCTCTTTCTCTCCCTCTCCTCTTCCGTCCTCTTTCTCTTCTCTCCTTCCCTCTCTTATTTCCTCCTCTTCTTCTTATCTTATTCTTTATCCCATCTCTCCGTTCATTTCTCCTTTCGTCTCCTCCTCACATTATCTAAAACGAATCAAGCACAAGGAAGGCGAAGAGCGAGATGGTGACGACGATTCTCTCCTCTCTCTCGTTCTTTCTCTTTTATTTTTTTTTATTCCTCTCCCTCTCTCTTTCCTCCTCTTCCTCTCTCTCACATTATCTAAAACGAATCAAGCACAAGGAAGGCGAGCGAGAGGTGACGACGCTTCTCTCTCTCTTCTCTCGTTCTGTCTCTTTCTCTCCCTCTCTCTTTCCTCCTCTTCCTCTCTCTCACATTATCTAAAACGAATCAAGCACACGGAAGGCGAGCGAGAGGTGACGACGCTTCTCTCTCTCTTCTCTCGTTCTGTCTCTTTCTCTCCCTCTCTCTTTCCCTTCTTTCCTACTCTTTCCATTCCTCCCTCTCTCTTTCCTCTTCCCTTCCATTCCCTTCCCCTTTTCCTCCTCTTTCCTCTCTCTCACATTATCTTAAACGAATCAAGCACACGGAAGGCGAGCGAGAGGTGACGCTGCGCTTTGCCTTCGGGATCCCCTGGTGATGAGGGAAGGGGGTGGGGGTGGGGGTAGGGAGGGGGTAGGGAGAGGGAGAGTACAGGGGAGGAGAGTAAAGGAGGAGTAGTATAGATGAATAAGAATAGGAAACAAGAAAGGCGGACGGTAAATGTGGAAAATCAGAGCGAGTGACGAGGGGAGGTTAGATAAAAGGGGAGAGGGAGAATGGCATAGAGATAACCTATATAAAACGATAAATCAACTTACGTGTCGATATAGAAACGGAAGAATAGGGAGATATGGAAAAATGGAAATACGGAGTGGGAGGGGGAGGAGGAGGAAGTGTGATTACGTATATCAGAGTAAAACAATTGAAGAATGATAACAAATGTACAAATAGAAGCACGGGTGCAGAGGGAAAATGGCACGGGAAGAGTAAAAAGAAAGGAATGCAGGAAGCACAGAAAAAAAAACATATAAAAAATAGGGAACGGAGATGAACCTTGAGGAAGAGGAAGAGGAAGAACGGGGGTATACGTAGGCTAACTGACTGACCGATTTATACGTAGATAGATGATTGGCATGATAAGATAAACCAGATTGATGAATCAAGCGAACGATAGGCTGAATAAGGGACACAAAGAAGGTCGATTGAGGCGGGGAGGGGAATAAACAATGCGCATTTATGAGAGAGGCGAGAGGGAGGGCGAACTATGGAGAGAAAACATGGCACCATTGAATGGGCAGAAACTTAGGCATACCAGGAAGGACGGTTTTTTTTTTTTCTCCCGGAAGGAGGAATTTTCTTTCCCCTTTTTTTTCCCCGTTTAATTTATTCCAAATTATCCGGGACTGGTAGAGAGGTAAAGAGGGGGGGAGGGGGGAGGAGAGGGGAGAATGGAGAGAGGGGGGTAGGAAGGGGGGGGAGGAGAGGGGATGGAGAGGGGGAGGAGAGGGGATGGAGAGGGGGAGGAGAGGGGATGGAGAGGGGGAGGAGAGGGGATGGAGAGGGGGAGGAGAGGGGGAGGAGAGGGGATGGAGAGGGGGAGGAGAGGGGATGGAGAGGGGGAGGAGAGGGGGAGGAGAGGGGGAGGCAAAGGAATGACCACACTGGGAGAAGTCCGCTTGCTCATTTTTTAATACATTTTAGACTGAAAGAGACACAGAGAGGGAATAGGAGAGGGGAGAAAGGGGAGAGGTGGTAGAGGAGGGGAGAAAGGGGGAGGGGAGAGAGGGGGAGGAGGAGAGGGAGGGGGAATGAGTGAGTGAGTGAGTGAGTGAGTGAGTGAGTGAGTAAGTGAGCAAGTAAATGAGTGAGTGAGTGAGTGAGTGAGTAAGTGAGTGAGTAAG
>NW_028234435.1:927640-932640 GCF_977035675.1 Penaeus japonicus
ACGGGGATTTATCTTAGAGTAATAATGGAAAAAAATAGAGGTTGGCGATAGTTTTATGATGGTTGTGATGATGTTTATAACTGTAATGGCGCTGATGATGATAATGGCACAAACAGTTTTTTAACTGAAAAAGGGCGTACAGTAAGACACGGCCAATGATGAAGTGAAGAGATTAAAAGAAACTATTATCATCTAACCAATGACAGCAATCAGAAAAAATACCAATACCAATAAACAACAACACCCTTGATTAAAAGGAAAAGAAAATTGCCGCTTAACCTGACCCAACACAATTGCTCAGTCCAGCTGCGTGCGACGAGGGAGCCTGAAATGAGAGGCATTTCCCCTTCCTCTTCTTTCCTCCTCGTGGCCGACCTCGAAGCCGCAAACTGGATCTTTGTGCTTATCATCAAAATAATGATACAGCCCTCAATATAGGCCACCCCTTTTCGACGTCTGAAGGTTAACTGCATTTTACGCTCAACGTCAAAGTGTGGAAACTCATCTTCAGATACATCTTATTTTCCTTCTTTCAGTTCTATTCTACTAATGTTGATAATAATAGGATATCACCATCCTCGCCATAACAAACACTATCATAGTAACAACAAGAACATCATAAATAATATCAACGGCATCAACCTAGCAAACTCATCATCACACTGATTAATCTTATTACACTCATCAAGAATGTATATCACGTTACTCTTGCAGTCATTGGTATTTCCTGTTCAGAAAATGATACAGTGACCATGACAAAACACCCGAGGAACTTCAAGGCTTCGCCTCTTGCTCCAGGGACACCGAGTGGCCGCCTCCCCGACTTTCAAAGTCACTCGTCTTCGGGCAGGAACCCCGGCCCTAATCTCGACGGCGGGACTGCCGCGCGCCTGGTCAGAACTCCCACAGGTATTCCATTGCACCCGGGACAACGCAATGTCTACTGCAAGCAGGTGCCCAACTACTTTGAAAAGCTCCATATCAAGTCATTCCCTTTGGGTCGAGTTCCTTTCCCTAATGCCTCAGCCCCTCCGTCCTTCCCTTCCTCCAGGTCATCATCACCCGAAGGCGGTTCTCGTCTCATCCGAAGAAGCAGCGCGTGAATCAGCAATATCTTAACTCTCCCAAGATGCACTTGCAAGGCAGCGGGATTACTTGCACATGCCGCGATTCTTTTCTTTTTCTTTTCTATCAAGGCGGTGTCGATAACCTGAGGTTGGGTGGTTCTTTGACCTTGATGGCGGTGTAGGGTGTTCGCCCGTGCTGGCTCTGAGGACTCAATGCAAGGGCGAAAGAGGAAGGGCCAAGAGGTGGGAACAGGGCGCAAGAATGGTACACAGTCAGAGCCGTGAACGATCGAAATACACCTAACGAATTAAATCACGGCGGAGAGACAACACCTGAAAGATGACCTGGCGTATATCCAGATTGTAAAAACGATGGCGCGAGATTCAAAACAATGAAATGACCCTTCGAGGGCCACCTCACTAACGTCCGCAGACTCCTTTCGCTCTCCTTGAAGGGCAGCGAAGGAAAGTGCAAGCGACGGGCTACAGGGCAAGCATGGAAAGGGTGAGCCGGGAGAGGGGGGGGGGGGGGCTAGCGTCGGGGTATCTGTGCCCGTACCCGGATGGGGGCACCCGCGGAAAAACCCGTTCGACCAGGACTTGCCTCGGCTTCAGGACAGGCGGCATATCTGCTCTCGGGACAACATGACCTCTAACTCGACGTGAATGACCCCGACTCGCGACTCTGCCGCGACTGGTTCCTGGGAAGAGCTATGCACGAACCTCCATGCGATGAAGTGAAATCAAGGATGGTGGTAAAAAAGACGGAGAGGAAAGGAATTGCGCCAATTGCTAAAACATGATAGGGAATAAGTAAGCTTAAAAATTTAGCCTGATCGCTGTTGCAGTCATTTTAATTGTCATTCTTCCACGATAAATGCTTGCTACCCCAGGTGGGTGTCAAGTACTCGACATGCACACATAATATACGCACAGGCGCGATAACACACAAGAAACATTAGTATTTCACTCAGCAAATAATTTTTAACACTCAGTCAATACCTAGAACTCCTCAGTCTTCCAGATAAATCTGGCTCGGACTTGACTGCCTGCGGAATGTTGCGGTGATGACAGTGTGTGCGAGCGAGCGAGCGAGCGAGAGAGAGCGAGAGAGAGAGAGAGAGAGAGAGAGAGAGAGAGTGGGAGAGAGAGAGGGGTCGAGAGGGGAGGGAAGTAGGGAAGGAGGGAAGGAGGGAAGTAGGGAAGTAGGGAGGGAAGGAGGGAGGGAGGGAGAGAGAGAGAGAGAGAGAGAGAGAGAGAGAGAGAGAGACGAAGAGTGGAGAGAGAGATTCGAGAGACGAGCTCGCAGAAAGAGAGAGAGAGAGAAGAGAGAGAGACGGAGAGAGCGAGAGAGAGGAGAGAGAGAAAGAGAGGAGAGAGAGAACTGAGGAAAGGAGAGAGAGAGAGAGAGGAGAGAGAGAGGAGGGAGAGCGAGAGAGAGTGGGAGAGAGAGAGAGTGGTTCGAGAGGGGAGGGATGTCAGGGATGGAGGGAAGTAGGGTGAAAGGAGGGAAAGAGTAGGGGAGGGAAAAAAAGAAAAAAGGAGGGAGGAGAAAGGAAAGAGAGGGAGAGGTCTAGACGGAGAGAGAGAGAGAGAGAGAGAGAGAGAGATATGCAGAGAGATGAGAGAAGGGGGGGGGAGAGAGAGATCGAGAGAGAGTAAGGAGGAGAGAGAGTGAGAGTGGGCGAGCGAGTGATTGGAGAGAGAAGAGAGGGAAAGAGTGAGGGGTCGAGATGGGAGGGATTGCGAAAGGAAGGGGAGGAGGGAAGTAGGGAAGTAGGGAAAGGAGTGGAAGTAGGAGAGAGGAATGAGGGAAGAGAGAGAGGCGTGGGAGAGCGAGAGAGGGTCGAGAGGGAGAGGGAAGTTGAGTGAGAGAGAGAGAAGGAGAGGAAGAGAGGGAGAGTAGAGAGATGGGAGAGGGAAGAGAGGAGGGAGAGGAGGAGAGGGAGAGAGAGGGTCGAGTGGGGAGGGAGAGAGAGAGAGAGAGAGAGAGAAGGAGAGAGAGAGGAAGGAGGGTAAGGGAGGGAGAGAGGGAGAGAGGGACAGGAGAGAGAGAGGAAAAGAGAGAGAGAGGAGAGAGAGAGAGAGAGAGGCGGGGAGAGGAGATGAGGGGTCGAGAGGGGAGGGGAAGTAGCGGAAGGAGGGATGTCAGGGAAGGAGGGTAGGGAAGGAAGGGAGAGATGAGAGGGGGGCGGAGAAGGGAGAGGGGAGGGAGAATAGAGATTCGAGGAAGAGCGGAGAGAGATAGAGAGAGAATGAGGACGAATGAGAGAGAGAGACGAGAGAGAGTGGTCGAGAGGGAGAGGAGAGATACGGGAAGGGGGAAGTAGGAAGGCAATTGTGCCGGGAAGGGAAGGAGCAGAGAGAGGGGGGAGGAGAAGGAACGGAGTGAAGAGAGGAGAAACGGAAGAGTGGTGAGACAGAGGAGAGATGAGAGAAGCGAGACTGACAAAAGACGAAAATAGCCAAACAAACAACACAGACGAAATCACCTTATTGAAGAAGCCCACGTTCGCCCGCGGTACATCCACAGAAACTATCCAGCTTATGGGGGACCCACAGAAACTATCCAGCTTATGGGGGACCCACAGAAACTATCCAGCTTATGGGGGACCACAGAAACTATCCAGCTTATGGGGGACCACAGAAACTATCCAGCTGACAATGGGGGAAAACAGCCAAACTATTCCAGCTTATGGAGAACACTCACCAGATTGAACTATCCACGTATGCGGGGTCCATCACAGAAAACTATCAGAGTCCACGCTTTTGGGGGACCCACCAGAAAACTATCCAGCTTATGGGGGACACACAGAAACTATCCAGCTTATGGGGGACCCACAGAAACTATCCAGCTTTATGTGGGGACCACAGAAAACTATCCAGTTAATTGGGTGACCACAGAACGCCTATCCGTTATGGGGGAGGGACCAAGAAACTATCCAGCTTATGGGGGACCCACAGAAACTATCACGCTTCATGGGGACCACAGAAACTATCCAGCTTATGGGGGACCACAGAAACTATCCAGCTTATGGGGGACCCACAGAAACTATCCAGCTTATGGGGGACCACAGAAACTATCCAGCTTATGGGGGACCACAGAAACTATCCAGCTTATGGGGGACCCACAGAAACTATCCAGCTTATGGGGGACCCACAGCAGAAATATCCAGTTATGGGGGACCCACAGAAAACTATAAGCTTATGAGGGACCCACAGGAAATTATCCAAGCTATATGGGGACCCACAGAACTATCCAGCTTATGGGGGCCACAAGAAAACTATCCCGCTATGGGGGACCACAGAAACTATCCAGCTTATGGGGGACCACAGAAACTATCCAGCTTATGGGGGACCACAGAAACTATCCAGCTTATGGGGGACCCACAGACACTCAAAGCAATGGGGGGGTGGGACCCACAGAAACTATCCAGCTTATGAGGGACCCACAGAAACTATCCAGCTTATGGGGGACCACAGAAACTATCCAGCTTATGGGGGACCACAGACACTATCCAGCTTATGGAAAACCCACAGAAACTATCCAGCTTATGGGGGACCACAGAAACTATCCAACTTATGGGGGACCCACAGAAACTATCCAGCTTATGGGGGACCACAGAAACTATCCAACTTATGGGGGACCACAGAAACTATCCAGCTTATGGAGAACCCACAGAAACTATCCAGCTTATGGGGGACCCACAGAAACTATCCAGCTTATGGGGGACCACAGAAACTATCCAGCTTATGGAGAACCCACAGAAACTATCCAGCTTATGGGGGACCCACAGAAACTATCCAGCTTATGGGGGACCACAGAAACTATCCAGCTTATGGAGAACCCACAGAAACTATCCAGCTTATGGGGGACCACAGAAACTATCCAGCTTATGGGGGACCCACAGAAACTATCCAGCTTATGGGGGA
>NW_028234435.1:945140-950140 GCF_977035675.1 Penaeus japonicus
ATGGGAGTTGCAGGAGGAGCAGGAAGGGAGCAGGAGGAGGAGTAGGGGAGGAGGGAAGAGGAGGAGGAGGAGTAGGGGAGGAGGGGAGGAGGAGGAGAGAAGGAGGAAGGGAGGATGGTGACTGAGCAGGTGGATGAAGGGGAGAAGGAGAAAGTGGAGATATATGAGGAGGAGGAGGAGGTGGAGGAAGAGAAGTAAGAGGAGAAAGCAAATGCAGTGTGGAAGTGAATATGGGAGAAAGGATGAAGAGCGAGTAGGAATAAGCCTGGAGAAATCGCCATTGAACTCAGGTGAGTGTGTCCGTGCGTATATGCGAACACATGGCCGCAAAGCTCGCCCCCCTTCCTCTTTAGCAATAAGATACATTATTGTCGCCAAGCAAAAACGCTAATGCAGAGAACATTACATCATTGCGACACAGGACTCCGCACACGCAAAAATCAACTAATGCAATCCTGACTCGTGCTCCCTGGAAGGAAGAACAAAACAAGACGCAAAGCGCAAGACGCCTTCGCGCCAGGATGCGAGAGAGGCCCTGCGGGGACTATCGACTACAACGCTTTTATATACATACATACATACATATATATATATATATATATATATATATATATATATATATTTAATGTTAATAATATATATATAATATCGTGTGTTATAATGTTATGTATGTGGGTATATATATGTATACAGACATATACCTATATATATATATACATATATACCTATATACCATCCATAAACAGATATATACATATACATACATATATATACACACATATACATGATACAATATATATATATAAAATATATCGTATATATATATATATATATATATAAGTGTATATATATATATATATATCTACAGTATATATAATATTTATAATATGCAATACATATATATTTATTATGTTATATACCATATATATATTATATATATGTATACTGTATGATACATATCTATAATGTATATATATACATATATATAAATAATTGTCTACACATACATATACATAATAATGTATACAATATAGATATATATATATATCTAACTCAGAATATGACGTATACCACACAAAGTATATATGGTATACATATACATATATATATACAAACCAATATAAGCCATTACATATATATACACTCATGTATATATACATACATATATACATAATATAACATAGATACATATATATACACATATACATATATATCTACATATACATATATATATATACATAACATAAATATACATATATATATATACATCTACACATATACATATATATACAAAACAAATAATACATATACATATATATACATATATATACATATACATACATATATAAATATACATCAATAAACCTTATATACATATATATGAATATATATATATATATATACATAATACATATAACTTATAACACATATATATACATATAAATATACATTTATATACATATATATATATATACATATACATATATATATACATATATACATATATAATACATATTATATATATATACATATATATACATATACATATACATAAATACATATACATATATATACATATATATACATATACATATATATACTATACATATACATATATAAATACTTTACATAACCATATATATATATATAAATACATAACCATAAATATACATATAATATACATATAAAAACCATATAATATGTATCTATATAGTATATATAATATACTTATGTATATACATATATAAACCCTATATATATGTAATATATATAAATTATATATATATATATATATATATATATATATATATGTGTATATATATATGTATATAATTATACATATATACATATATATGTATCCATATATATATATATACCATATATATGCAACGTCAATTATATATATATATATAAATATAATATATCTGAAATGGAATTTATATAAATTATGCATACATATTATTTATATATATGTTTTAAAGTATATATAAGTAAATACATGTAGATAGTATATATATGTATATATGTATATATACATATATACATATATAATTACATAACAAGATAATAGGTAAACATATCATATATATATATATCAATATATATATCATATATATATATATATATATATATATATATATGTATATGTATATATATATTGTATATAGTGTATATATATATGTATTTAATATATATATATCATTATATACCCTATATACATACATACTAGTTAACCATATATATCATTTATACAGAATATGCATATATATATAACTATATAGTACAATATATATATATATATATATATATATATTTAAATATATAAATCTTATATATATATATATGTGGGATATGATCTAACATAGTATATATATATATTTATATACTATATATATATATGATAGTTATATATATATATATATAAACTATAAATATATAATATATAAAATGTATCAATATATTTTCCATATACTATATTATCATGCACCCATATATATATATTATATATAATATCACCTATATATAAATGTATATATATAAATTATAATATAATATCTACTGTGTGTGTGGTGAGTGTGTGTGTGCATAATATATATGAATGTATATATATATATTTGCGTGTGGAAGTGTGTGTGAGATTTATGATTGTGTGTTTGTTTGGTTGTGTGTCCTTTTGTTGTGTTTGTATCCAAGTAGTGATGTGTGTGTACATGTATTTATGTAATTATATATGTATGAATGTATATATCCAACATATAATCGTATGTAATGCATGAATGAATGGTTGTATCAATATATATATATATATAACTTGGTGGCATATATATATATATGTATATATAAATGTAAGTATATACATATATTTATGTATGTATGTAAGTATGTATGTAGTTATGTATAATAATATGTATGTATGTATGTATAAAATATATCGAAATATATATACTATGTGAAACTATATATATATATATTTATCATATATACAACACAAAAAAACATTATATATATTAATATATTTTTTATATATATAACATATAATTATCTTATAATATATATACATATATATAGAGGTAACCATAATATATACATATTTATATAGGTATACATCATATACTATATATATATAGGTTACCATATCAGACATACAAATAGCATATATTTATGTATGTATACATATATATACATATATATGGTAACATAGAATCTACATATATTTATGTAACATATATATATACAAATATATATATATACATATATATGTAAACATAATATACATGTATACATATATTATACCATATATATGTAATTGCATATATATTATTAACCATATATACTATATATATATATAGGATAACATATATAATATACATATATCATAATCCATATATATGTATAAAACCTATATAGAAATTAATATACCATATATACATATATAAGTATACATACAATATATATATATATATATATATATATATATACATATATATATATTTGGATATTCTATACCATATATACATATATCTATATATACATATATATATATATAAATATATATATTTATATATGTATACATACCCCTATACATATATTATACAAACGATATACATATTATATATGTATTACATACATATATAACACCAGTATATATACATATACATATACTATATATAGGTATACATATATATACATATATATATATATATATATATATATATTATATATAAAAGTATACCATACATATATATATAACATATATATATATACAACATATATATATACATGGTATATTACACACTATACATATATATAGTAAAACCATATGATATATACATAAAATATATATACACACAAACCAACACACACACATATATAATAACATATATATACATATATTTAGTAACCAACATATATATTATATATATGTTTACCAACAATATATATACATATATATATATAAATATATATATAATATACATATGTAAAACCATACAATCTACTCTATATATATATAGACATATATATACAATCATAATATATATCCAAATACATATACATATATAAAAGTCTACATACCTAATCCTGATATACCAATTTACATACAAATACATATCTGTGTATTACCTATATATATCTATATATATATATATATATGTATATATATGTATACATACATAGATATATATATATGATACCTCTATATATAAGTATATATTTATATATATATATATGTGCATATATATCATATACATAAAATATGTACAACAAACCACTATATATATATACATATATATACATAAAGATATATATATACATATATACATACATATACGATATACGATCTGTATACCACCCATTACATATATATATATATATATAAAATAACCACCCCCTATATATATATATATATATACATCATATACATTATATATATATATATACCCACCATATATATATGTATTACCTCCATAATAGATATAACTAGTATGTATCAAACATATACATATATATATAAGCCATACAATCTACATATCACTATGATACAAACATATATATATATACTATATATATATACCTCTATATATATATATAAGAATACATACATAAACAATATACATAGTCTGAAACAACATATACCTTATATATGTATACATACCATAATACATATATAATGTATACCTACATATATATATAAATATAATACATATATAAACATATATAACTTATGTATACATATATATATATCAACTACATACCTATATACTGTATGCACATACAAATACCAGATTAACTATATGTAATTACATACATATACATAATATATGTATAATACATATCCATATATATATATATACAATATATATAATAATATATATATTAATATACATACTATTACATAACTGATATGTTATACATACATTATAATAAATATAATATGTATCAATATGGTTGAATTACAATATACTATATAGATATGATATATACATATGTACAACACTATA
>NW_028234435.1:960140-965140 GCF_977035675.1 Penaeus japonicus
CAAAAAGGGTACATTATTTTCGCCAAGCAAAAACGCCCAATGCAGAGAACATTGCATCATACGACAAGGACTCCCCCTCACGCTAAAATCAACTAATGCAAATAATGGAATCGTGCTCCCTGGAAAGGAAGAACAAAACAGTGACGCAAAGCGCATGTAGCCAGCGCGCCTGGTATGCGAGGAGCGGCCCACATGAGGGGGTAGAAACAAATCGACGTTGAATTCGCAGTGGGTGTGGTTGAGTTTGAGAGTTTTTGTGTTTTTTGTGTGTGTTTGTGTTTGTGTGTGTGTGTGGTGGGTGGGGGGGGTGGTGTGGGGGTGGTGTTTTGGTTTGTGTGTGTAAAGTATGTAAGTATGTATATTTTTATGTATTATTATATAAAATAATATATGTATATATATATATATAATGGTGGTGTGGTTGTGTGTGTGTGTTGTGTTTGAGGAGGGTGTGTGTGTGTGTGTTTTTGTGCTTGTTTTGTGGTGTTGGTGTGTTGTGTTTGTTGGTATTTTGTGTGGGTGGTGTTTTGTGGTGGGATGGGTATGTTGGGAGATGTTGTGTGGTGTGTGTGTTTTGGGTGTGTGTGGTTGTTTGGTTTTGTGTTTGTGTGTGTGTTGTGTGTGTGTTTTTGGTGTGTTTTTGGTGTTGGTGTGTTTGGGGTGTTGGGGGGGGGGTGTTGTGTGTTTGGTTTTGTGGTGTGGGTTTGGGTGTGTTGTGTGGGTTTGTTGTGTTGGTTGTGTGTGTGTTGTTGTTGGTTGTGGTATGTTTTGTTGTGTGTTTTTGGTTGGTTGTTGTGTGTGTGGGTTAGTGTGGTATGGTGGGTGTTGTGTTTGTGTGTGGTTGGTGTGTGTGTTTGTTTGTTGTGTGTTTGTGTGGTGATGTTGTTTTGGGTTATTGTTTGTTGGTGGGTTGTGTTTTTGGTTGTGTGGGTTGGATGTTTTGTGTGTGTATGTGTGGTATTGTGTTTTTGGGTGTGTGTGGTTTTGTGTGTTGTTTGGTTGGTGTGTGTTTGTGTTGTGTGTTGTATGTGTGTGAGTGTGGGGTGTGTTGTGTGTGTGTGGTGTTTGTGTTGGTGTGTTTATGTGTTTGATTTGGTATTTTTGAGGGGTTTGGTGGGTTGTGTGTTGTTGTTTGGGTTGTTTTGTTTTGTGTGGTTTGTATTGGTTGGGTGTATTGTTTGGTATTATGGATTGTGTTGTGGTGGGTGTGGTGTGTGTGTGTTTGTTGGTGTGTGGTTGTGGTGATTTTGTTGGGGGGGTGTTTTGTGTTGTGTGTTGTGGTTGTGTGTTGGTTTGGTTGTGGGTTGGTGTGTTGTTGGTTGGGGGAGGTTTGTGGTGGGGTGTTTTTGTGGTGTGTGGTGTGTGTGTGTGTTGTGTGGTGTAATTGTTGTTTGGTGGGGGGGTTTGTATTTTTTTGGTTGTTGTTTGTGGTTTGTGTGTTGGTGTTGTGTGTGGGTGTGTGGGGGTGTTGTTTATTGTGTATTTGTGTTTAATATGTTGTGGGTTTAACGGTTGGTGTTTATATGTGAATGGGGTGGGGGGTTGGTTTTGATGGGTTATGTGTGTTTGTTTGGTGGATTTATGTTTTGTGTGATTTGTTTTGTTGGATGGGGGTGGGTTGTTTGTTGGGGTGGTTTTGTGGGTTGGGATGTGGGGGGTTTTGTGTTTTGTGTTTGTGGGTTGTTTTTGTTGGTGGTTTTGTGTGGGGGGGGTGGTGTTTGTATGTGGTTAGTGTGTTGGTGTGTGGGTGTTTGGTGTTTGGGGGGGGGGGGGGTTGTGGGTGTGGGGGGGGGGGGGGGGGGGTGTGGTGTGGGGTGGTGGTGTTGTGTTAGTGTTTGGGGTGTTTTAGATATATATTTATAGTTGTTTTGTGTGTGTGGTGTGTGGTTGTGTGTTGTGTTTGTGGTTGGGTGTGGGTTGTGGGGGGGGGTTGTTGTGTGTTTGTGTGTGTTTGTGTGTGGGTGTGTTGGTGTGGTTGGGTGATTGGGGGGTGGGATTGTATATTTGGTTTGGGTGGTGGGGTGGGTTTGTGGGTGTGGTTGAGGTAGGTTATTTTAGGTTTTATTGGGGGTGGGTGTGGGTTTGGGGGGGGGGAGTTTTGTTTGTTGGGGGGGGTTTGGGGTTTGTTTTGGTTGGGGGGAATTGTGGGGTTTGGGTTTTGTTTGTTTGGGGGTGGGGGTGGGGGTTATTTTGTGGGGTAATTTTGTTGTGTTGTTGTTTTTTGGTTTTTGGTTTTGTTTGTTTGTGTTGGGGGTGGGTGTGTATTTGGGGTGGGTGTGTGGGTTGTTTGGTGTTGTTGTGATGGATGGTGTGGGTGAGGGTGGGGTGTTGTGTGGTTGGTTTTGTTTGTGTGGGTGTGTGTTTGTTGTGTGTGGGTGGGTGTGTGTTTGTTTTGTGTGGGGTGGGTGTTGTGTGTTGTGTGTGATTATAATATATATAGATTTATATTATATGTGTGTGTTGGGGGGTGGTGGGGGAGTGGTGTTTGTGGTTGGGTAGTGGGTGGTGTTTTTTGGGTGTGTGGTGTGGGTGTGTTTTTGGTTGTTTAGGTGGGTGTGTTGGTTTGTTTGGGGGGTGTGGTTGGTTGTTGTTGTGGTGTGTGGTTTTGTTGTGTGTTGTGTGGTTTTTTTGTGTTTTTGTGTTTGGTTTTGGGTTTTTGTGTTTGGTTTGGGGTTTTTGGGTTTGTTTTGGGGGTTGTTGGGTTTTTGTTTGGTTTGGGGGGTGGTTGGGTGTGGGGGTGTGGTGGTTTGGGGGGGGGGGGGGTGGGTGGGGGTGGGTGGGTTTGGTTGGTTGGGGTGGGGGGGGTTGGGTGTGTGGGGGGGGGGGGGGTGTTTTGGGTGTGGTGTTTGGGGGGGTGTGTCATTTAAGTAAATTTGATAATTGGTTTTTGTTGTATTGGGGGATTTAATTTAAATATTTAAAGTTGTTGGGGTTTTTTTTTGTTTGTTTGTGTTGTGGTTGTTGGGGGGTGTGTACTGTAATGATGTTTTTTTTTTTATATGTTAAATACATTACATTTTAAAAACTAAAATTTGGAATATTATGTATGTTTAAGAGTTTGTTTTTAAATTACATTATTTATTTGTGTTGGGACATGTTTTGAGTATGTTTTATATTGTTGATGTAGATATTATATATTACAAAAATTTAGGGGTGTGGGTGTAATTATTATTATTTTTGTTTGGAGAATGAAAAGTTTATGTTTTGGGTTTTAAAATTATTAATTTTATTTTAAAATTTTTTAATTATATTTTTGTTTTATGAAAGTTGTAGTATGATTTTATAGATATGTATAATAAAATATTTTATTAATATGTATGTATTATGTTTTATTTAGATGGGGATTAATTATTACATTATTATTATATTCATTTCATATATTTTTTTTTAATTTTTAAAATAAATGGTTTTGTTGTAATATAATTAATATTTTTATTTTTTTATTAAATATATTTTATTAATTTAACTTTTTCATATATATATATAATATGTATACATACATATACATATAATATATGATGTATAACAGTCCATAATACATATACCAAATAATGTATTAATAACATACATAACAATACATATTATACAGTACATATACATATTCAGTAATATGTATACATACATATACATATACATATGGATAACAATACATTCATTTTACCATAAATACTATGTATACGAACATATACAAATACCTATCATATAATGTACAAATACAATATACTATTATACCTACTTAATATAAATGTATAATATGTTATACATACATTTATATGTATAACATACATATACATTATATATATGTATAGCATACATATACATATATATATGTATACATACATATACATATATATATGGTATAATACCTATACCATCTATATATGTTAACATACATATTCAAGTATATGTATACATACATATACATATATATATGTATTCAATATATATATATAATAGATCTATACAAATATATACATATATATATGTATCACATACATATACATATATATATGTATCCATACATATACATATATATAAATGTATACATACTATATACATATAATACAATGTATAACAGACCATATACATATATATATGTAATACATACTTATAAATATCATATATGTATACATATACATATACATATATATATGTATACAGTACATATCTACATATATATATGTATACATACATATACAAATAGTATATGTTAAACATACATATACAGTATATATATGTATACATACATAATACATATAAATATATATTAACCATATACCTACAATGTATACATTATATATGTATTACATACATATACATATATATATGTATAACCATACAATATACATATATATATTGATATCTCAATAATATATATACATACATGTATACCTTATATATTGTATACCATACATATACATATATATATGTATACATACATATACATATACATAACTATGGGGGGATATACATACAGTATACAATATATATATGTATAATGTATACATCATATAACCTATATTATATGTAATACATACATATACATATATATATTGTATACATACATATACATGATATATATGTTATACCATACATATACATACATATATGTATACAAACATATACATATATATATATACACAAACATATAAAATATATAATATATAATATAAACATATATATACATCATTAATTTTAAATATATGTATGAACATATATTATACATATACATATATATGTATACATATATATAGTGACACATATACATATAAATGTATACATAGTATATATCATATACATATATATACATATATACATATACATATATATTATATATATCTCTTATATATAGATAATATGTATATATATATATATATACATATACATACATATACGTATACATATATATACATATACATTTATATGTATACATATATTCACGTATACATTTATATATATGCATATATACACATATATATATATATGTATACATATATATA
>NW_028234435.1:970140-977640 GCF_977035675.1 Penaeus japonicus
GGGGACAGGAGGAGGAAAAGGAAGATGTGACGGAAAAGAAGAAAGAGGGCAAGAAGGACTAGATGAAGTAGGATCATGAGTAGGAGTAGGAGGAAAATAAGGAGTACGAAGAGGAGGAGGAGGAGTAAGAAGAGGAGGAGGAGGAGGAGTAAGAGGAGGACGAGGAGGAGAAGGAGTAAGAGGAGGAGGAGGAGGAGGAGGAGGAGGTGGAGAAGGAGTTAGAAGAGGAGGCGTAGTAGGAAGAGTAAGAAGAAGAAGAAGAAGAGGAGGAGGAATAAATACACAAAAAAGTAAAAAAGTGGAGACAGGGTAGAAGAGAAGTGAAAGAAGAAAAAAAAGAAAGAAAAAAGAGAGAAAAAAGAAGAAATACGATGAGCAGAGGAACAGGTCGAGGAAGGGGGAGGGACATAAATAGAAGCAGCGGCCAGAAGGAGCAGGAGGAGGAGATAGAAATAGCATGCAACTTAGAACAGGGTCTGCCATTAAGAATCCAACAGGCACTGTTACCAAGATCCAGTGTCACAACCAATGAAAAGAAACTGAAAGAAGAAAAGCAGTAAGAAACAAAACAAATTGGGAAACGAAAGATAAAAAGAGTGAAGAAGAAAACTAATAAATGGTTACTCATATATCTTGCACGTATCAGTATTTATGACTATGGAATGTGTAAAACTAAAATAAATGAAAACAATATAAATAATATTAAAAAAAAAAAAACACACATACATACACACACGAACGAAAACAATATAAATAATATTTAAAAAACACACACATACATACACACACGAACGAAAACAATATAAATAATAATTCAAACACAAACACACACACAAACACACAAACAAACAAACACGGACAAACCCTAAATATTCCATTAAAAAAAAAAGAAAAAAAAAAGTTTGAAAAAGGAAACCCCTCCCAGACTGACTCGAAGTGAAATTCCAAGCTGCGAAAGACGGCTTACGTCAACCCTTCCCCTCCGTACCTATAGAGAGAGAACCTCGCAGAAAACTTTCTAGAACTCAGAAGGGGTTATTTCTTGCCTTCCATATAAGTCTTCATGGCAATCACTTGGTTTTATTGACTTTGTGATTGTATGAATCTCTGATTGGGATGGGTTTTTTTATGTTTTGTATTAAGTATAATTCAGAGGATGCTCTGAGGAAACTGTGTGTGTGTTTATATCATATACATATAGAAATTTATATACATATAAATAAATAAATAAATAAATATATATATATACATATATATACCGAGAGAGAGAGAGAGAGAGAGAGAAAGAGAGGAGAGAGAGAGAGAGAGAGAGAGAGAGAGAGAGAGAGAGAGAGAGAGAGAGAGAGAGAGAGAGAGAGAGAGAGAGAGAGAGAGAGAGAGAGAGAGAGAGAGAGAGAGAGAGAGAGAGAGAGGAGAGAGAAGAGAGAAGAGAGAGAGAGAGAGAGAGAGAGAGAGAGAGAGAGAGAGAGAATTATGGACATGTGTAAAACCGAGTATGTTACAATAAAAACCGGAAAAACAACATTAACATCTAAATCATCTGACTGATGTAAGTCTCTTGCTTCTAAAAACTGTATTTGCGTCATGGCGAACAATAATCTTCCGTCACAGCGGTCGCATGAGCACGCTCACTTACACAAGGGAACACACACACAGACACACACACACACAGAGACACACCCACAGACACACACACACACACAGACACACCCACACAGGTACATTATATATATATATTTATATATATATATATATATATTTATATATATATATACATATATATACATATATATATATACACATGTATATATATATACAAATATACATATAAATATACATATATACATACATACATACATACATATAAATATACATACATACATACACATAAATATGCATACATACATATATATATACATATATATATCTATATATATATGTATATATATATATATATCTTATTATATCTATCTATCAATCTATCTATATCTATATATATGTATAACACAAGCACACACCCACATATACATCATACATATAATATATACCCGCGCGCACACGCACACGCATACGCACACACACACGTACAGTCGTACACACACGTACGTACGTTCCCTCTCGTTACTACCCTGGCCGCGTCCGCGAGTGAAAACCAGGAAGTCCTGCGTTGGCCGTCCTGCATGGGGCCCGCGGCACCACGCAGGTCCTTCGGTGAAATCCCGGAGCCGCAGCGCAACGAGGAAAGACGGGTTGCGTGGTCAATACCGATGACCCTTAAGCAAGAGGGAGGTTGTTTGGCTCCCTGCCTGCCGAGGACCGCTGGCCCTTTCACATACATCAGCGGCGCTGCCTCGGCGCCGGAGAGGGTTAATTGAGAAAGAAAAGACAGAACAGGAAAGAAAAAAAGGGATTCGGCACGGCTGTAAAATAGCAAATGAGAGTGGCCAATAATGGCTCATGTCTGCAAGCTGAAAATCATATGCAATGGCAATTTTGCCACAGAACATCGCAGATCTTGAATTCCCTCCCACCGATGATAATAATAACAATTTTAAAAAAGTTATGAAAGTTAACCTCTGAAGCGGAACTTTTAATGGCACGGGTTCAGCGCTGTTTATGTCTCATGGGATAAGAGTAATAGCAGGTTGCTCTCTACTATTTCAAGGGACGCAAACAGTATCAGCTCTGCTTGTGAATCACGTCCACGCCGAGCAACGGTATTCAACTCTTCCAGCCAAATTGAAAGCGATCTTGCCGCAGCGGGCGAGTTGTTTTCACAGCACTTACGGGTGGAAATCGCACATTCTTTTGCAAAGGCGTTTAGCTACCGCCATGTGTTGCAAAACATAAACTTTCGCAATGATTAAAAAGAAAATAAACGTTTCTCGTAAACCAACTTCAGCTCATTACCATTCGTACCAAAAAAAACAACAACAATGCTGTGAGACACAACGATTTCAAAGCTTAATGCTTTCACAGCTTTGGGAAACAGTGTATTTACCTCTTTCCTTTCCAGTTCCAATCCGCCATCTATCTCCGACAGCTGATTCTACCAAACAAATAATCCTACCCTTCTTTTCCCCCTCTAAGATACACTTAATATTTTCGTTTACTGTGTTCAGGCTATTTAGTATTTATTCTGCGCTCTTGGTAAAACTGGAGAGTAAGCTGCATGAACAATGCTAACCGCGTCCCACTACTCTGCAAGGCTGTGTTTTACCCTTATCCTGTTGTGACTTCGTGCAAGAGAGGATGATTTTCATAAATGTACATAATTTGATTGAAACGGATTGGTAAAAATCACCTAATTCCAATCTTGCATTGTCCTGGTATCTTCATTCCTTATCAACATTCTGATAACGTTTTTCTACATCATAAATGTCTATCATTACTAGCGAGAATATGAGACTCGGAAAGACTGCCATCGCGAATTCGCATTGCACTGTCCCATGCAAGAGTCAAACGACAGAGTCCATACAACGTCCCCCGACGGCGCAGCAGCGGCTCCCCCTGGTGGCGAGAGGAAGCCGGGGGGGGGGGGGGGGGGGCAGGGGGCAACGGGTACTCTCATCACAGCAACACGAGCCGGTGCATCGTCTAACGTGTAAAGCGCGTGGAGAGTGGGCGAGACTGCGTATGGGCAGGCAGGCCCCTACCACGACCACCATACCACATCCACACACCACACACCCTAAACCGGCCACGGACAACCCACCTCGACACCCACGCACCGGTCACAACCCACGCACGCTCCCCCCCGCCCCTCACCATCCGCCCTCACATTCGCAACTCGGCAAGTGTTAAGACTCCTGCACCTCACCCTTACAAAAATCGCATCAATACCTGCTACGAAAGATATTACTTATGAGAGAATATTCATATTCGTTATCGGATTATTCGACGGATAAACATGTAACACATATGATGAGTCCCCTTTTCGTTCGTCAAAAAGGAAGTAGGTTAATAAATTGTACTAACCTAATCACATTTATCTTAATACATTCCAAAACTTTTTGTTTGAAACTAAGACATTTGTATCACAAATTCCAATTTACTATTAGATACATGGAATTATATACAATTATATACAATCAAATAAAATACGAAGATCTAAAAAAATGACTAAGAGTGAAAGGAATAAAGCTAAAAGAGGAGGAGAGAGAAACGAATAAAAATGAAAGGAAAACAACAACCAAAAAAGTCACAGCGATGGCGATGCCTGTAGCAACAGCAACAGTAATTGCTGTTACAATGGCAGCAACAGCAGCCATGGCAGTAGAAGTCGAGGGCTGAAAGGCGGGGAATATTGTTGCAGAGGTTATAGTGACTGCAAAAAACGATTGCAATAACAATAGTAATAAGTGAGGTACCATTACTATTCTTCTTTAATGTTGTCATTACCATTATTCCAACCAGAACCGCAACGAAGACCATAACATTGGAACATTTTTGAATAATAAAATCAATAATGGTAGTCTTATTGCAACTGATACCCTTGCTCTTGTAAAAAAAAATACAACAGAAATAGATGATTAACGATGATTAATCCACAAAATATATATATTTTTTAAAATTCAAATCTGCTTCACAATCCCGAATTCTACAAGTCACTCTCAAGGAAAATATAACTTTACCACTTTCAACTTCAGAGAACTCGCTATACCCAGGGACGCATATGCTATTACATTGAATAAAAAAATATATATGCAGTGTGTGCGTGCGTGTGTGTGTAAGCACATCTACATACATATTTGTGTATGTATACGTACATGGATATATGTACACACACATATATCCATATGTATATACGTACAGAGATATAAAGATAGTTATTGTATACATACAAATAAGGCCATCATATCCTAAATTTACATAAATATATATATACACATCATGCCACACGCACGATACGAGGATAAGAAAAGAATGAGAGAGAGAGAGAGAGAGAGGAGAATACACAGCGATCTAGACAGACAGATAAACGCTACAGTGAATAGATAAATGGATCCTAACTCACGCTCAATCTTACCATTTCCTCTCTCCCTCTTACCTAGATTTTGCTTAGATTGAGTGTGCGTGCAGCGAAGTTGCAACACCAACGGCTGTGCGAGCGACTGGCGAGCGTGTGTAGAAAGTGTGTAAGTGCAAATGAACGCATGGACGAACGCACGCGAAGCAAACACTCGTGAACGCACATTTTTCATGGAGAACAAAGACTGGCAGGCATATTCAATATGTATAAGAATGTTTCATTGCATACGACAGAAGCACGGGGTAGCAGGCACACTCACACTCACACATGTAGCCGAAACAGACAAACACACCTGAACACTCCAAATAATCCTATTCCTCTGTCTTTCGTTCTGTAGTATCGCTTTTTTTTCTCTTATTAAAGGTGTAAAACTGTGCCTTATCTTTTCTTCATTGCTATTAATGGCCAGGTTTATCGTTCTCACTCCAGTCTCTCTTGTCCCTCTCTGTCTGCCTGTCTCTGATATTAATCCCGTCTCTTTCTCTCTCATCTCTCTCTTCACCCCTATCCCCTCTCTCACTCTCTTCCTCTCTCTCTTCCTCCAATTCTCCCTCTTCCCTCAGCTTCTGTCTGCATATAACTATGTCTCTCCCTCCCCCCCTCCTCTCCCTCCAAACGGGCGACCACACTAGCCGGTCTTCCTCTAGTATATCCTCGACAAGGGACAGAGCGAGAGAGAAAAAGAAAGAAAGAAGGAGAAAGAGAGAGAGAGAGAGTGAGGTGGGGCCTTCTCACCTGGAAAACTACATTCTATAATCGTGTCGATCTGACCCTGACATATAACATGAACGCCTTTTTTTTCTTACTGGAACATTTCTGCTTTGTAACTTTCAGTCTGCATAATGCGAACATAAAACAAATACCAACGGGCGCAACAAAAAAACAGCACGAACAAAAACAAAAACAAACACAAAAGAGAGCCAAAAAACCGATGGTATACACTAGAGTAAACAACCCATAAAACACACAAGCAAACGGGAAAAATATGTTACACACGAAACCACCACTACATGTAACCTGTGCACCCAAAAAAGGTAATAGCACAATGATAAAAAATCCAAAAAAATAACGATGACGAAATAATAGAACAACAAATTAATAAATAAAATGGTTGTGGCTACAGCTACGGCATCGCAGTTCCCCCGCAGCAACAAGGAGCATGCCATCAGCCATCCATCTGATTGCTAAGGCCACAGTCGATGCTGTCGCTCAGTCAGTCACTTCGTAAACTGGCAACAGGAGAGACGCGTCGACGATGGTAATGAACGAGGAATGCAACACAATGGGATGAACAAAAAGAGGGAAAGTAATAGCTAAGCGATTAGCGGGAGGTTCATGTAAGAGGATCTATCTATGAGGGCAATTTGACGTCAAATAACGTGTGTATGATCAGGTGTGCATATTTCATTCTCGTGTATGCGCATATCTGTGTGCATGAACGTGTGTATTGACATTACTATTTATACGAATGGTGACTGTGAAGCCCATATATGTATATATAAATTAGCGCCATTTAGTTCAGCATATTGAAGTAAAGACAACAACAATTAACCTAACTCCAGAGATAATTGATGTGACAAGGTAGATAAAAAAAAAAATGTAGATCGGGGAACTCCCTCTCCGTCTCGACCTTCACCCAGTCTTTCGCTTCAACAAATGCTCCTGTCTGTGCCCCTTACTCACTCTCCCCCTCTCTCTCTTCTATTCGCCTTTCCTCCTTCCTCCACCACTTTCTCTCTCCATCTCCCTCTTCCCTCCCCCTTTCTTCTACTCTCCCGGTATCG
The DNA here is from genome assembly GCF_977035675.1 of Penaeus japonicus. NCBI lineage: Eukaryota > Metazoa > Arthropoda > Malacostraca > Decapoda > Penaeidae > Penaeus > Penaeus japonicus. The sequence continues at coordinate 976,957 of NW_028234435.1, forward strand.
CTCTCCTCTTCTCCTCTTCTTCCACTCTCTTCCTTCTTATCATTCTTACTCCCTTCCTCCCACCTTTCTCTCTTTCTCCTCCGCTCATCTCTTCTCTCTCCCCTTCCTCTCGGTCTCCCTTCTCTAATAAGTAAACCTAAAACTCAAAATATTAAAGAAGAAATGATAAGATAAGAAGGAAGGGCGAGCCGACCGATAAAATAAATCATAGGATCGCAATCAACTGCTAGAACGCCATGCAACAATCGCAAACACTTAGGAGCAGCCGATAAGACGAAGACCGTGCAAAACGCAGTCAAGCATGTTTGAAGACAGTGAGCACAAGCAAAGAGGTAGGTAAATTGAACAAGACACATTCTGCACATCAAACAAAGCCACGAAAATCAAAGAAAAGCAACAAGCAAACACAAAGGCAGCGAAGACACGCCCCGTCGAAATCCCAGTCGCCAACTGTGCCCTGAGGAAAAAAGACTTTCCTGCAGGACCAGTGACAGCGATTCGACTGACCTTGCCAAGCACATTCTAGCCGTGCTTGCGCTGGGAGGGCTACCTGCAGTGGGAAGGGCGGGGGAGAGGGGTGGGGGGGGTCAAGGATTACTGGAGGACTCTAGTGAGGGAAGGAGAGAGAGGGCAGCTCTAACGTGAAGGGGGGTCCTACAGTGGGGGGAGGGGGCTAAAGTGGGA
>NW_028234435.1:1000140-1002640 GCF_977035675.1 Penaeus japonicus
CTCCCCGTCCCTCCTTTACCCCTCCCCGTCCCATCTTCTCCGCCATCCTTCCTTTACCCTTCCCCGTCCCTCCTACACCCCTCCCCGTCCCTCCTTCACCCCTCCCCTTCCCTCCTTCACCCCTCCCCATCCCTTCTTCACCCCTCCCAGTCCCTCCTTTACCCTTCCCCGTCCCTCCTACACCCCTCCCCGTCCCTCCTTCCCCCCTCCCCTTCACTCCTTCACCCCTCCCCATCCCTTCTTCACCCCTCCCAGTCCCTCCTTTACCCTTCCCCGTCCCTCCTACACCCCTCCCCGTCCCTCCTTCCCCCCTCCCCTTCACTCCTTCACCCCTCCCCATCCCTTCTTCACCCCTCCCAGTCCCTCCTTCACCCCTCCCCGTCCCTCCTTCACCCCTCACAGTCCCTCCTTCACCCCTCCCCGTCCCTCCTTCACCCCTTCCCTGTCCCTCCTTCTCCCTTCCCCATCCCCCCTTCCCCCTCCCCGTCCCTCCTTCACCTCTCCCCTTACCCCTTCACCTCTCCCCTTACCCCTTCACCCCTCCCCGTCCCTCCTTCACCCCTCCCCTTCCCCCCTTCACCCCTTCCCTTCCCCCTTCCTCCCCTTCCCGTCCCTCCTTCACGCAAAGATAAGCTGCGTATCCGTCCCCTTGGCCTTCTCACCCCACACACACAGACAGCCCTCTTCTGGGTACATTCCTTCCTTCCTTGTGCGGGGGATGAGTGGGGAGGGGGGGGGATGAGAGGTTCCAACGCTTGCAATGTGGCATGTTTTTGTCTGATCATTTTTTTTCGTTTTGCTTTTCTTATGCAACAGGATCCACCTGTTTTTTTCCTACAGTCCTTTTTCAGCTTCTTGTTTTTGTGTTTTTTTTATTATAGTTTGCGCCTTGTTACGATAGGAATGCTTTGGTAAAAAAAAAAACTTTTTGAGTGGGAATATGTGTGTGTGTATGTGTGTGTGTGTGTGTGTGTGTGTGTGTGTGTGTGTGTGTGTGTGTGTGTGTGTGTGTGTGTGTGTGTGTGTGTGTGTGTGTGTGTGTATGTATGTACGTATAATATATATATATATATATATATATATATATATATATATATATATATATATATATATATATATGCACACACATATATATTGAAACATCCAAACTAAACAAGCAATAACCGAAGGCGGGAGAGAACAGTTGCCGTCGCACTTGTACAATCTGCCTTGGGATTCCTCAAACGTCAGCTGGACTTCCCATCTCTTCTCTTCCTCCTATTACTCCTTTTCCTTATCGTGCTTTGTCTCCTATTCCTCCTATTCCTGATACTGCCTCTCCTTCTCCACTCTCCCTTTCCCTCTCCTTCTCCACTCTCCCTTTCCCTCTCCTTCTCCACTCTCCCTTTCCCTCTCCTTCTCCACTCTCCCTTTCCCTCAACTTCTCCACTCTCCCATTCCCTCTCTTTCTCCACTCTCCCTTTCCCTCTCTTTCTCCACTCTCCCTTTCCCTCTCTCTCTCCATCCTCCATTTATCTCTCCTCCATTCTTCCTTTCCCTCTCTTTCTCCACTCTCCCTTTCCCTCTCTTTCTCCATCCTCCATTCACCCTTCCCTTCTCTTTCTCCATCCTTCCTTTCCCTCTCCTCCATTCTCCCTTTCCCTCACCTTCTCCACTCTCCCTTTCCCTCTCTTTCTCCACTCTCCCTTTCACTTTTTTCTCCATTCTCCCTTTCCCCCTCCTTCTCCATTCTCCCTTTCCCTCTCCTTCTCCACTCTCCCTTTCCCCCTCCTTCTCCATTCTCCCTTTCCCTCTCCTTCTCCACTCTCCCTTTCCCCCTCCTTCTCCATTCTCCCTTTCCCTCTCCTTCCCCATTCTCTCTTTCCTTCTCCTTCTCCATTCTCTCTTTCCCTCTCCTTCTCCATTTTCCCTTTCCTTATCTTTCTAAATTCTCCCTTTCCCTCTCCTTCTCCATGCTCCCTTTCCCTCTCTTTCTCCGTTTTCCCTTTCCCTCTCTTTCTCCGTTCTCCCTTTCCCTCACCTTCTCCATTCTCTCTTTCCCTCTCCTTCTCCATTCTCTCTTTCCCTCTTCTTCTCCATTCTCCCTCTCCTTCTCCATTCTCCCTCTCCTTCTCCATTCTCCCTCTCCTTCTCCATTCCCCCTCTCCATTTCCCTTTCCCTCTCCTTCTCCATTCTCCCTCTCCCTATCCTTCTCTATTCTCCAGTGTCACACACCACACAGCAATAATATCCGAATAAAAATTCTTCATGCGATCGTAAGGTTCAAACACATCTGTATACCATTAAGGCCAGATATCTATCGTCAAATGCATTACGATAGTAAGTATTTCTTTGCTATCAAAATACTATATGGACAACCGATCATGTTGCCAACAGGCTTCATTGATAAAATTAGTATAAACTTTAATCTATTATAAATGAGGGATGCCTTGAAATATGAAAAAAATATGACTATCAATTCTTTAATATGAGCATAACATGTAATCTATTCACAAAACA
>NW_028234435.1:1007640-1012640 GCF_977035675.1 Penaeus japonicus
ACGCTATGACACAAATATTTACCCATTCGTTCGTCTACCAAACCGAATGCACTCTCGGCCGCTTACACTTACTCAGTACTTATGAGTCACTACTTCCTCTATTTACTTTGTTTTTCAATGCACTCATACAAAGCATTATTTGACTTTTAAAATATCCATGAATATAATACCACCACACAGAGTACGCCAAACACATACGGAAGATAGAAGTACCGAAAAACGCGCCCTGCAACTCGGAAACTAATGCAGTCGTGGAAGCAGCGTGGAAGCAGAGGTGGAAAGATGCTTCCACCGCTGCTTCCACCTGCACTCGGAAAACTAACGCGCGGGGGAGCGGCTGCCCCCACTGCTTCCACCGCTGCTGCCACCAACTGCAATAGTTTCCGAAGTTGCAGGTGGAAGCAGCGGTGGAAGCAGCAACGGGAGAAATGTACGTCTTGTAATGAGAGTACAGTTGGTAATGATCAGCCAGGTCAAGGAGAACAAGGGGGCGGGGGGGTGGGGGTATGTCGGTGGGAGGGGGAAGGTTAGGTTACTTTGGAAACCATGTCTTGGTCACCAGGTAAGGTGGGGGAGAGAGAAGGGATGGAGAAGGGTGGGGGAGAGAGAGGGGATGGAGAAGGGTGGGGGAGAGAGAGGGGATGGAGAAGGGTGGGGGAGAGAGAGGGGATGGAGAAGGGTGGGGGAGAGAGAGGGGATGGAGAAGGGTGGGGGAGGAGGAGGGGATGGGGAATGGGAAGGGGGTGGGGTGGGGAGGAGGGTGAGGAGGAGGTTGAGAAGGGGAATGGGTAAGGGGTGGGGGGGGAGGAGGAGGGGAGATCGGAAGGTAGGAGTGGGTACACGCTATGACACAAATATTTACCCATTCGTTCGTCTACCAAACCGAATGCACTCTCGGCCGCTTACACTTACTCAGTACTTATGAGTCACTACTTCCTCTATTTACTTTGTTTACAATCACTCACTACAAAGCATCTATATGACTTTTAAATATCCATGAATATAATACCCACTTACCACACATCCCAGAAAAATTATATCTAAAAGTCAAATCTAAATATTTACACTCACTCACAAATCTTAAATATTCTTCCTTCGTTTAAATACTATACACTCACACACACACACACTCACCACACAACCTCTAAACTCACACAATCTCACCCGCCTAACTCACAGTCGCACATTATACATTCATTCCACACTCATTCTGCACCGTTCCACGCTCGGGCCACTCACTCCACCCCACTCCCCCACCCCCCCCCACACTCACATTCGCTCGCACTCGCACGGCATCAAGACGGGCGAGTAATAGTAGGAACCCGATTTAAAAAAAAGAAAAACTCGTTTCTCGAGACACTCACTCACCCCTTCGATGAGGTCGCCCTTCCATGCAAATGAGTCTCATACAAACGGATATTTTTTTTCCTGTCTATCCTCATAGCCTGATTCAATATTGAAGTCTATTTGCTATACGCGTTTGTTTAGGTCTGAGTATCCTCCTTTCTCCTCGTATCCTACCTTCATTTGCATAAGTGTTATCGATATTACTATCATCATCAATATCATTCATCTAAATTATCATTACCATCACTACAATTATCGTTTATCATCACATGCAATCTAGTACGTAACATCGAAAGCGAAGAAAAAAAAATACATATCATTATCCGGAACTGCATCTTCGGCATACAGAAATTTTGTTATCATCTTCATTCATCAAATAACAACCTTCCCTAAGTGCATGCTAACTTTTAACTACCCAAATAAAGACCGCATCAAGATGCATTCCCAGCAGCGCAACATTTCCTGCATGCTGCTGCACCGGACCCCGCGTGTGGAAATGAAGGTCCACCGCAGCTGAACTTTAACAATAGATCAAATGTGATGTGTTCGTGTGCGTTTCAGGGTATTTTGCCATGAATTCACCTCAAAGAAATCGGATTTCCGGGCTTCCGTCAAGTCGAATCCTTGCTTAATTAGCTGCTTTCGACTGAGGTGGCGGAGGAGGAGGAGGAGGAGGAGGAGGGGGAGGAGGGGGAGGAGGGGGAGGAGGGGGAGGGGGAGGAGGAGGAAGTGGTGACAGTGGAGAAAGTGGAGGTGGTGGTGATGGATGATGATGATGATGATGATGATAAGGAGGAGGAGGAGGAGGAAGAGGAAAAAGGAGGAGGAGGAGAACGAGGAAGAGGAGGAGAAAAAGGACGAGGAGAAGCCAAAGGAGATGGATAAAGAGGCAGAAGAGAAGGATGAGCAAGAGAAAGAGGAGGAAGAAGAAGAAGAAAAAAAAAAGAGAAGGGCAATTAGATCGAGAGTACCCACAACGACAAACGCAGGTCAGGAGACGAGCGTGCGAGTCCGAGCATTAATTAATACCCATCACAAATGCCCTTCAGACAGGGACAGTGACCAAGAGAACCAGCAAGCCAGGCGGCCGGCCGGCATCCCCCGCCCCGCAGTACGCCCGCGCGCTCTTCACCGGACGGCGAACCTGGCATTGCATATCCAGTTACGCCAACGTCTGTAACTTGCAAGGATGAGCTATGCTGACTTTTACTACCCTTGAGGAGGAGGGGGAGGAAGGGGAGGGAGGGGGATGGAGGAGGAGAAGGGGTGTGCGACTGGGAGAACGGGAGTGGAAGGGGGAGGGGAAGGGGAGGGATAGGAGGAGGAGGAGGAGGAGGAGGAGGAGGAGGAGGAGGAGGAAGAAGAGGAGTGTGATTGAGATAAGAGGGAGGAACGGGGAAAGAGAAAGGGCAGGAGCAGGGAAGGGGGGGAGAGGTGGTCGAGGAAGGGAAAAGGGAAGGGGAAGGGAAGGGCAAGAGGGACGGAAAGAGGGAGGAGGGGGAGGAAGAGAGAAGGGGAAGACTGAGAGGGAGGAAATAGGGAGGGGGAAGAAGGGGGAAGGGAATAGGGAGAGGGAGAAGGGGAAGGTACAGGGGAGGAGAAGGGAGAGAATGGAAGAGAAGAGGAAGAGGAGGAGGAAGAGGAGTGGTAGTCATAGTAGGATGAGTAAGAGAAAGAAGAGGACGATGAAAAAAACATAAAAAAAAAATAACAAAAGGAAGAGAGAGAGAAAAAGAGAAGAAAAAACGAGTCAAAAGGACAAAACAGACGCCAGTCTTGCAAGGTAATGAAGAAACAAAACAAAAAAATAAATAAACGTTCAAAAGAAATAGAAAGAACAAATAAAATAATCACATAGAAAAAGAGTGCATTAAAACTCAACGCCAAAGTTAACAGAATATTCACACCCCATTTTACTATAGAAAATATGTGCATTCCCAAGTAGACGGGCGTTATGGTACTTATATTGTATATTCTAAGGTGTGTGTGTGATTCGGCCTAAGTGCGTACTTGCGACTGAGTAAGTGTGCCGCTCCGAGTGCGTTCGTGAACTCCTGCGTACATATGGGCGCGCGTGAGATCTGCAAGCATAAGCCCTGACGTGGCATATCGACATGTGCATGACTAACCGAAGAGGCGCTCGTGGCACGCGCTTTGTACGCATGTGTGAATGCACTTGCAGCAAGCTTTCTTTTTCCTTTTGTTCGTGACAAAGATACTTTTATCTATTGTGTCCAGCGTCTCTTTAAAGTAGGACCATCAGTTACGTTTCACTGATCGTGAAGACTAAGTAAAGATAAAAAAAATAACTGTGATTTCAAGCGTGAGATACTGCTATCGTCGGGAAGTTAAAGTTCATAAAAGCAACTGCTACTAAAACTGGAAAGACTAAAAACCCTTATGATCACCAGTGACATTTTTTTCATCACCACAATAACAATAATCATTGACACTGTCATTATCATGAATAGTTTTTTTATGTTTATCATCACTATTTTTATAATCATCATAAAGTCTATTTCACAACAACAGGCACAACTCAATATTATCAATATCATCATCATTATCATTATTACTATCATGACCATCATTATCCTTCCTTCCTTTCCTGTAATGTTCTCGGCCTAACTCCTTCCTGTGCGATGCCAATCCCGCTTGTTCCCGAGTGCCCCTTTCCCTCACGATCTCTCTCGCCACCTCGCCCAGTAACTCGACTGTCCGACGCCGACGCCTAAGCCACCAGCCCGTGACAATGGCCCTTAGCACTTCAGAGAACGACAATGCAACGACTACCGAGCGCGAACATTTGACATGCGGTTGTTCTTACGTCTGCATGTGTAGTTAATTCTCTCTTGGCTCTACTCCATGAGCCGGTAGCAAGAAACGCTTCGCACCGTCGCGGCTCGTGTTTTGCTCTTACTGGCTATCTCTTAGAAAAATGTGTAAAAAGTAAATCGAAATCGAAATACAGATTGTGAATAGGCTTATTTCGGAGTGTTAGCCTTTGCCAAAGCATCGACAGGCACGGAGATCGAGGCGAACGCAGGACCGACTTTCCTAACAATTCGACGGCTGATCCCTCTCATCTTTATACTCTCCTAAAGTAACTGAGAACATTTCAGACATCCTTTAAAGAAGGGATTAGCGATTGGCAAACAATGTCAAATCTTACTTGTCATTTTTAGGTTTCATTGTCAGTTCTAACAAGATATTTCATTCGATCACGTCATGCATTTCATGGACTGTTCTCACCAACCTTCTTGTTTCAGCAGAGTCAAAATTAGCCCATTTTCTTTTTCTTTAGATAAGGGGCAAGAAGGATGGCGTAGGACTGTGCGTGCCTTTGTCTTGATATTATTAGGCGGTAATTGGCGGAGAATGCTTTTCATTGGCTGCCAAGGGCAATTGCGTTTTTTTTAAAGTCGCAGTACAAACAGCTTCTTGGATCGGAAGGCAGCGGGGGGGGGGGGGGGGCGCCACGGCTACAGTCGCAAATTCGTGACCAACTTTCTTGGGTCCGGCCCCATGAGTTCATTAGAAAATACATATTTGCTATCACTATATGTATAATCATTACTATTATCAATATCCAGATGATATGTATGTTTCATGCATACTGAAAATATGTATCTTGTCGTTAAGCTTTTATAGTC
>NW_028234435.1:1022640-1027640 GCF_977035675.1 Penaeus japonicus
TACGCACAACCTCCGAGCGGCCGAGCCTCGCGTTGAGTATAGTTACGCCGGCGACAACGCCTTCGACCTGTTTCTTGCGCTCCCTCGCCCGCTTCCATCGCGCATCAACCCGCCCTTCTATCAACTCTGTCATCTCTGCTGCTGCCGTTAGAGTTGCTAAATTCCCTACCCACTTGCCCGTCGCCAGCGGTTTCACTTCTGCTTAACCCTTACGCCCACCCTTGTACCTCCTAACCCTTGGTCCCTTTCCCCTCATCTGCAATCAACCAATGTATCTTCTTCTCTAGGACTTCTTCGTGTGTCCCTGATTTTCCCTGGTGGACTCCAGATGCAGCTACCTCTACTTATTTCTGCGAAGTGATCTTTATAAACATTCTCGTGGTATCCTGTGTGTTTTTATTTTTTATTTTTTATTTTTTTATTGCTTTTCTGTTTCCTGATTTTCTCTCGTGATCTCCACCTACCGTTTCTCCATTTCGCTTCTACCCCTTCATGTTTCTCTCTCTCTTCCTCTCACTCACTCCCTCATTCACCCTCTCTCTTCTCTTCTCTTCTCTTCTCTCTCCCTTTACCTCCTTCTCTCCATCGATTCTTCCTCTCCTTACCGGGAAATATTTCTCAACATATTTTTTCTCAAAGTTGAGAAAAAAAAATGGGATGCGATGGCGGGGACGGGCGCCAGGCTTTCACCTTTGACCTCGGTTTCCCCTTTTATGCCCAGTTCTCGGCTGGAAGTCGACGGCGCTGACTATTTTTTTCTTCTCTCTCTTTCGTCTTACGGCGACGCTATCTACAGACACTGATATTTGTTAGCCTTTCTATTCTAAGGGAGGAAGTCGTTGTTTTATGCGATGTGGGGGGGAGGGGGGGGGAGGGAGTGGGAGGAGGGCAGAGAAGAATAGATGGAGAGAAGGAGAGGAGAACCTTTAAGGGAATCGTTTAGGGGAGTGGGGAAAGGAGGGAGAGAGGGATCTATTCATATGAGGGGGAGGGAGGGAGAGTGGGTGGCTGGAAGGGGGGGTGGAAGGGAGGGAAGGAGGGAGAGAGTGAGAGAGAGAGCGAGAGAGAGAGAGAGAGAGAGAGAGAGAGAGAGAGAGAGAGAGAGAGAGAGAGAGAGAGAGAGAGAGCTGATGAGATAGAGAGAGAGGAGGCGAGGGAGAGAGAGAGGGGGATCGAGAGGGAGAGAGAGAGAGGGGAGTGAGAGGATAGGTGGGTGGGAGAGAGAGAGAGAGGGGAGGTGAGAGATGAAGAGGAGAGAGAGAGAGAGAGAGAGAGGAGAGGCTCTAGGAGAGACGTGATGAGGAGAGGAGAGAGAGGAGAGAGAGAGAGGAAGAGAGAGAGAGAGGGGGGGGAGGGGTTAAGAAGAGGGAGGTGTGAGGGAGGAGAGCGGGGAGGGGGGAGGAAGAGGAGAGGGAGGTGAGGAGAGGGAGGGGGGTGGGAGGAAGAGGGGAGGAGAGAGGGAAAGGGGAGGGGAGGGAGAGGAAGGAGGGGGAGGGGGGAGGGAGAGGATAGGGAAGGGGAGGGAGGGAGGGAAAGAGAGAGGAAGGAGAGAAGAAGGAGAGAGGTAGGACGAGATTATAATATATATAAATATATATATATATATATATATATATATATATATATATATATATATATATATAATATTGAGAGCTGAGTTAGAGAGAGGGAGAGAGAGAGAGAGAGGGAGAGGGAGGAGAGAGGGAGAGGGAGGAGAGAGGGAGGGGGGAGGGAGGGGAGAGGGTGGGGGGAAGGAAGAGAGAGGAAGGAGAGAGGAAGGAGAGAGAGAGAAAGAGATAGTAGAGAGAGAGAGAGAGAGAGAGAATGGGGGAGGGGGGGAGATGAAGAAGGTAAAAACAAAAGCACCAAAAAAATACCACGACCGAACACCCGACACTTTCACCGCTGAAGACGCGAGCCTAAAGCATAACAATCAAGACACAGGGTAGAACACACGAAAACACGCGCACGCACGCACACATGCACTCACACTGTGTATACATATATATATACACATATATATATAATAGAGAGTATATTGATCGAAATTTGATAGGTTTTTGATTTTTATTTATTTAAGAGAGATATATTTTCAGATGTTTAGTGGATATGTTATTTAATTATCATATTTTGTTTTTATTTGTTGTGATAGATATATTTATTTATATAGTTATTGGTATATATGAGATACTTTTATATTATAGTGTTAGTATATATTTTTATTTGTATTTTTGTATAAAGTTATAGAGATATATTTAATTTATATAGATTATTTATATATATATTATATATATTTACATATTAATATAAATATATTTATTTATATTTATATATTATTTATATATACATAATATATATATATATTATAGTTATATTTTTATATATTATATATATTATTCATTATAGATAGATTTTAGATATAGATATAATATTTATATATTTATATATATATGTGTGTGTGTGTGTGTGTATATATATATATATAGTTATATAGATATATATATATTTATATAGATGTAATATATGTTGAGTTATTATATAGATGTATATATTATATATATAGTTATATATATATATATTTATGTATTAATTACATACATACATACATATATATTTATTTAGATTTATATATATATATTTATATATTTTAATATAGAAATTTATATATATATATATATTATATATATATAGTATTATATATTAAATTATATGATTATGTGTGGTGTGTGTGTGTGTGTATGGAGATATTTGTACTATATTTTTATTTTATATATATAGATATTTTTATATAGATATGATATTATTATGTGTGTGTGTGTGTGTGGTGTGTGGTTGGTGGGTGCGTGTGTGTGTGATGGGGTGTGTGTGTAGTGAGTTGTGTGTGTGTATGTGTGTGTGTGTGTGTGTGTGTATGTGTATGTGTATTGTGTATGCGTATGTGTAGGTATTTATATTTATATTATATTTATATTATAATTTATATATAGATATATATATTTATATATAAGGTATTTATATATATATATATATGTATATATATATGTATATATTTTGTTTATATTACATGTATATATGTATATTATATAAGTATATATATATAGGGATATATACATATATATATATATTTATAGATATACATAGTGAGTGTCTCTTAGAGTGTGTGAGTCTTTGAGTTGTGTGTTTATGTGTGTGAGTGAGAGTGTGTGAGAGTGAGAGGATTGTGTTAGCTCAGTGGGGGTGTGTGTGATTGGTGTGTTTGTGTGAGACTGGTGTGAGTGGTGAGTGTGTGTGTGTGTGTGTGGTTTGTGTGTGGGTGGTGTGAGTGTGATGTGTGTGTGGAGTGTGTGTGTGTGTGTGATTGTGGGTGTGTGTTAGTGAATGTGAGTGTGTGTTTGTGTGAGAGTTTGTCGTAGTTTGTGTGTGTGTGTGTGTGTGACAGTGAGTGTCTGTGTGGTGAGAGTGAATAGTGAGTGTGTGTGTGAATGTATGAGATAGTGAGTGATAGTGTGTTAGAGTTGATATAGTGTGAGATTATGGTTTGAGAGGTTAGAGTTTGAGTGTGTGTGTGTGAGATTGTGTGTGTGTGTGGGGTGGGGGGGGGGGGGGTGTGGTGTGAAGTGGTGTGTTTGTTGAGAGTGTGTGTTATGTGAGTGTGAGTGTGTGTGGGTTAGAGGTGGTGGGGTGTTTGTGTGAGAGTGTGTGTTGTGAGAGTGTGGAGTGTGGGAGTTTTAGTCTGTCTTATGCAGAGAGTGTGTTTGAGTGGTTTGTGTGTCAGGGGTTTGAGTGTGAGATAGAGAGAAATTTGTTTGGATGAGTGTTGTGTTGTGTGTTTAGTGTGTGTATTAGAGAGAGTGGTGTGATGTGGGGGTGGGTGGGGGGGGTATGGTGTTTTTTGGTTGTTTGAGATTGGTGTAGAGTGATGAGTTAGTGAGTTTGTTTTTTTGTGTGATTGTTGTGTGTGGGGGGTGGGGTGGGGGGGTGTGTGGTGTGGTGTGAGGGGGGGGGGGAGGGGGCGGGGGGGAGGGGGGGGGGCGGGGGGGGTGGGGGGGGGGGGGGGGGGGGGGGTGGGGTGGGGGAAGGGGGTGGGTGTTGGGGGTGGGAGTGTGTGTGTGTAGTTTGTTTGTTGTTTGAGGGTGATTGTTGTGTGATTGTGTTATTTTGAGTGGGTTTTTTTAGTGTGGTGTTAGTGTTGGTTTTTGTGAGGGTGTGTGTTTGGTGATTGAGTCTGTGAGTTAATGGTGTGTTTTTGGGAGTTATTTTGTGTTGTGTTAATGTTATATTTTAGATTGTTTGATTTTGTTTATATATTATATATGATTTTAGGTATTTAAGGATGTGATGTATAGTTTTATGGTAGATATGTTTTATAGTAGAATAATGTATATATGAGATGTATTTTATTATGTATATAATATATTAATTAAAGACAATAATTATACTATATACATATAGTACATAATCTACATATAAATAATATATATGTATATATTATATATTTGTATTATATATACTTATATATATTACATTATATTTATATATATATATAGATATATATATATACTTATTTTCATATGTATTTAATGTATATGTATGTACATATGTATATGTGTATAATGTATATCATGTTTATATATGTAAATATATAAATAATTAAAATATTATATACAAATATTATATACATTATAAATTATACATATAAATACTAAAATATACATATATATACAATATGATAAACCTATATCACAAAAGTAATATACAAATATTTCAAACTAATCTATTCTATTTATCCCAATAAAGTCGTAATATAAATATACTAAATGTATAACCATATACTTTACACTCATTTAAACTAACTATAACACAAGCAATATATTATTTATACACACTATACATACACATGATCACCACACACACACCATTTATACATTTCTCTCATATAGAGAATGTACACACCCCCCCCCCCCCCCCCCCCCCCCCCCCCCCCCCCCCCACCAATTTTT
>NW_028234435.1:1037640-1042640 GCF_977035675.1 Penaeus japonicus
CCCTACCCAATCCCCCCCAATTCCCTTCCCTTCCCTTCCCTTCCCCTCTCCAAACCCGCCTCTCCCTTCCCCCTACCCAATACCCCCCCTTCCCTTCCCTTCCCCCTACCCAATTCCCTCCCCCTTCCCTTCCCCTCCGCAAACCCGCCTCTCCCTTCCCCCTACCCAATCCCTCCCCCCCCTTCCCTTCCTCTCCCTTCCCCCTACCCTCCTCTCCCTTCCCCTCCCCAAACCCGCCTCTCCCTTCCCCCTACCCAATCCCCCCCCAATTCCCTTCCCTTCCCTTCCCCTCCCCAAGCCTGCCTCTCCCTTCCCCCTACCCAAAAAAAATAAAATCCCCCCCTTCACCCTACATTTCCCTTCCCTTCCCTTCCCCTCCCTTCCTCTCCGCAAACCTGCCTCTCCCTTCCCCCTACCCAACCCCCCCCCCATTCCCTTCCCTTCCCTTCCCCTCCCCAAGCCTGCCTCTCCCTTCCCCCTACCCAATCTCCCCCCCCTTCCCTTCCCTTCCCCTCCCCAAGCCTGCCTCTCCCTTCCCCCTATCCAATTCCCCCCCAATTCCCTTCCCCAATTCCAAATCCCCCCCCTTCCCCTACCCAATCCCCCCCTTCCCTTCCCTTCCCCCTATCCAATCCCCCCCCTTCCCTTCCCCCTACCCAATTCCCTCCCCTGCTCTCCCTTCCCCAACTCCAAATCCTCGCTCGCTGCACCGCCACCTCTCTCGCCTGACAGCAACCTCAACGGAATGCCTGTGACCTTTCACGTCCATCGATCGGAAGTTTGGTTATTCATTCATTTTCGAATCACGCCTTTCTTTCTCTTCTTCTTCTTCTTTTGGACCCGCTAACTGGCAAAAGGATTCGATAAGTACATTCCTTTTCGATTATCATCATCCGCTCTCTCTTTCTTCCTTTCTCCGTCTCTCTGTCTGTCTGACTGTCTGTCTGTCTGTCTGATTCTCTCTCTCTCCCCTCCCCCCACCCCCGTCCATCACCAACTGCCTTACAAATTATAAGTTTCTAAACCGAAAAGTTATGCCCGTTATTATTCTTTTCTACTGACGCGGCTGAATGATGGCCCACAGGGGATAATAGCCATGTGCTATTCAGGACTGAGAGAGTATAGAGCAAAGAGGGAGGGAGGCCGAGAGGGAGGCTGGGCGGGAGAGGAGGGAGGAGAGGGAGGCCAAGCGGGAGGGGAGGGAGGGGAAAGAGGGAGAAAGGAGAGGGAGAGAGAGAGAGAGAGAGAGAGAGAGAGAGAGAGAGAGAGAGAGAGAGAGAGAGAGAGAGAGAGAGAGAGAGAGAGAGAGAGAGAGAGAGAGAGAGAGAGAGAGAGAAAGAGAGAGAGAGTGAGGAGGGGATAGAGAGGAGAGGGAAAGAGGGGGGTACCCCCGGAAGGAGAGAAGGGAGGGAGGAAGAATAAAAATAAATAGGAAAAAGAAATGGGAGGATGCAATGCACCGAAAGGGAAAAACAAGAAAAGTTGAAGTAAATAATAAATCGAAGTAAATAACTCAGAAGAGGCTTTTACAGTCAGGATTTATGGATAAGTATTGTATTATAGTAACTTATCATCCTCACTCAAAAGGCTATCGAATGAAAACGGTCCTTCAATCCTTCTACAATGAAAACAAGGAACGGATAATGAGACGGTGCAATATCTGCCATTTTTTCCCCTTTGTAACTCAGTCATCCGATAAACAAAATTTCAAATTGGATCAACTTTCCTCGAGATAATAACCACAATAAACTTATCAATGAAAAAATACACCATGCAAGAAGTGCGAATTTCCTTTTCCCACTTGCGACTATTACGCTTTCTAAGATTCGATTGGATTCATCTGCAGAGGGAAAGTGGCTTCGAGATCTGCCTTTGCATTTCACTCTCGGTCGAAACAAAGCTGAAAGAAATTTAAAACCAATGTGAAATTAAAATGAAAAAAAAAACGAAAACGAAAAAAAACTGATTAACCTAAAAGCTATTTGATATCTAATTACATCTCCCCACTTTACTGAATTTGAAATTATGAATTATCACCAGCATGCTCTCTCCCTTCCTCCCTCCCTCCATCTGCTTTCGTTCGTTTTTCATTCTTCTCTCTCCCCTTTTCATATATTTCTCTACCCTCTTCCCCTCTCACTCATCCACTCCCATCCTCCCCTATGTATATAACCAAGTTAGATAAATAGGCATGGAAAATTTAGATCTCGTAGTGAAGGACACTCCTGACCCCAAGTATCCCACAAGCATGCGTCACAGGGGTCAAGTGCCAAGTGCCAAGTGCCTCGCATAATCTGTTGAAATGCAGGGACGCTGTGACAGCAGCGGACAAGCCGTTTGCTTCCCTCTTGTCTACAAGCATTTCAGCATGGCGCTATTTTGACTTGGTTAATTCCACCTGTCTGTCTGCTTGCTCAGCTACTGCCTCACGAGCCTACCCACATGAAATCAGCTTGCTAGCCTCCATGAGGGCCTTTAGACTGGTCTTTCTTTGTGACCGGTTCTGCCTGGTTCCCTTCATGCGTACCGGCAGATTAATTAAAAGGAGAAAGCCACAAAGAAAGGCAGAGAAAAGAACACCTAGGTAGTGCCAGCCTTCAAAATGAAAGGGAAAGCAAGGCACAGAAGAAAACGAATAGCTCGCACACCCCACCCCACCCCTCCATGACAGCATATACTCTTGTGTCTTCCCCCAAAATGTGCAGAGCCTCAACCATACCCGAGGCAGGCGAGGTTCATGGGAAGTCCTTCTGTGACCTTGTTCAGGCCCAGAGCCAGGTCGAGGGGATGCGTCAGCGCCAGCAATGCCAAGGTTAAAAATCAATCCAAAGAATTTCTCGGGATTTTTAACGTTGACTTTATTTTTATCAGAGTATATATTGTAAATATTCATGTACTGTGTGAGGCATTGATAAACTATAAAAATAAGCGAATCGTGAAGTTTCATTAGCCAAGTACTTATCAAGATTAGAAAAGTATATATATATATATTTTCTTCGTTTTATTTTTTGTCTAGTTCAAAATGAAGATAGTTCCTATGCAAGTGTTTTCTTCTGATGATATCCTTTACTTTCTCTTAACCTTTTCTTCTTTCATTTGTCTTTAAACATCTGTTATTCCAACTTCTTGCGTCTTCCCTGCTTAATGCTATCGTATTCTTAACGTTTTATTTCATCCTCTGCTTCCTCGGACTGACTTAAATGTCATTTCTATCTGCAACTGGGTTCTGGTAGGCGTCACGCATACCTCCTCTGATCTAAATAATCTCCTTCCTTTTTGTGCTCTACTTTGTAAATGTAAATGAGGTCATTCAGTTTTTGTGTTCTACTTTGTAAGTGTAAACGAGGTCATTCATTTTTGAGTTCTACTTTGTAAGTGTAAACGAGGTCATTCAGTTTTTGTGTTCTACTTTGTAAGTGTAAACGAGGTCATTCAGTTTTTGTGTTCTACTTTGTAAGTGTAAACGAGGTCATTCAGTTTTTGTGTTCTACTTTGTAAGTGTAAACGAGGTCATTCAATTTTGTGTTCTATTTTGTAAGTGTAAACGAGGTCATTCATTTTTGTGTTCTACTTTGTAAGTGTAAACGAGGTCATTCATTTTTGTGTTCTACTTTGTAAGTGTAAATTAAGTCCTTCCAGACTAGGCATCCTTAACGTCTTTTACTCCTTGCTAGAAAACCTGCCGGTCGAATGCTGCTCCTACTTGACCAGCCAACACCCAATCAGAAGAAAGTAACGAGAGGGAACTTCAGGAAGGAAATAACTTCCTGGAAATTTCCCCTTGGTGGCCACTTGAGTCATCCATGCCCAAGGTCATTTACTGTTTTGCCTTCAGTGTGCTCGGGTAATCCTGTGAGCACTCGCAATAAACCTTGCTTTGTGTGGAACCGGGCGTTCGATAACTCAGCAAATAAGAGAGAGAAAGGGAGAAAGAGAGAGAGCTCAGCATATAAATAAAAGAGAGAAAGAGAGAGAAATGGGTGGAGGGAGGGAGACAGAGAGAAAGCGAGAGAGGAGAGAATGAAAGAGAAAAAAGAGACAAAAAGTTAGAAAGGGGAGAGAGAGAGAGAGAGAGAGAGAGAGAGAGAGAGAGAGAGAGAGAGAGAGAGAGAGAGAGAGAGAGAGAGAGAGAGAGAGAGAGAGAGAGAGAGAGAGAAGGAGAGAGAGAGAGAGAGAGAGAGAGAGAGAGAGAGAGAGAGAGAGAGAGAAAGTGAGAAAGGTGAGAAAGTGAGAAAAAAGAGAGAGAGAGAAAGAGAGAAAAGAGGGGGAAAGGGGGAGGGAGGGAGGGAGGGAGAGAGAGTGCGAGAGAGAAAGAGAGAAAAAAGAAAAATAGAGAAGAGAGAAAGAGAGAGAAAAAAGAAAAATAGAGAAAAGAGAAAGAGAAAAACGAGAGAGAGAGAGAGCAAGAAAAGAAAAAGAATAAGAGAGAAATGGGAGAAATGACAAAGATTAAAAGAGAGAGCCGAACAGAGAGCCAGTGGAAGAAAAACACCCAGGCAGTGCCAGCCTCCAAAATGAAAGGGAAAGCAGAGAGAGAACTGAACAAAATAAGAGAAGCAAGAGAGGCCGAAAGTCACAATAGCTCGCCCACTCCATGAAGCCATACCCTCGCGTCTCACCTAAAAAAAAAGTGTAAAAAAATGGGGAAGAAAGAAAAAAAAGCAAGGGAAAAATTCTCCCCCCACCCAAAAAAAGTACGAAAGAGAAAAAAAAAACAAAAGCGTAAAACAGATCATACCACTACCGAAAGCAGCGGATCCAGTCCCGGACACACGGCGACACCTTGCATCCCCCTCCCCCGACGACGCCCCCCCCACTCCCCCCTCCCCGCCCTGTGGTGGCAGCGCCTGCCCCAGAGACGAGCAGAAGGAGAAAGTGCTCCAACATATATCAAGTTCTGGTTCTCTTGCCCCGGAACAGGAACTGGGTTTCTCTCTCTCTCTCTCTCTCTCTCTCTCTCTCTCTCTCTCTCTCTCTCTCTCTTATACACACATGTGTTG
>NW_028234435.1:1047640-1050140 GCF_977035675.1 Penaeus japonicus
TACACATTATATATATACACACATATATATACACATTATATATATACATATATAAATATATATATGCATATATATACATATATAATCATATATACATATACATATGCATATACATATACATATACATGATACGTATACACACACACACACACACACACACACACACACACACACACACACACACACACACACACCACACAACACATCACACCACACCACACACAACACACACACACACAATAAAAAAAAAAAAAAAAAAAAAAAAAAAAAAAAAAAAAATATATATATATAT
Source organism: Penaeus japonicus (assembly GCF_977035675.1). NCBI lineage: Eukaryota > Metazoa > Arthropoda > Malacostraca > Decapoda > Penaeidae > Penaeus > Penaeus japonicus. The sequence continues at coordinate 1,047,933 of NW_028234435.1, forward strand.
ATATATATATATATATGTATGTATGTATGTATGTATATATATATATATATATATATATATATATATATATATATACATATCGTAAATAAATAAATAATTAAATAAATAAATATATATATATACACATATCTTTATTTATCTATTTACATACCAACACACACAAAGGTATACATCTTTATTCCTCATTTGGTATATTTTCTCAAACGGATACCCAAATGTGCGGTCATTTTCATGCAAACATTTCATGCGCTTTCCTAGCAAGAGCTTCAACCTAATCCACTTCTAATCCAAGCTACACGCAAACTAATAAACCATAAACATCCTAGCCATTGCAACCATTACCACCATCATTACCAAATATCACCATTAATAATTCATTCCACTCGTTCATATTGTTCTCGTCATAGTTACGATGATAAGATCTAATATTCTTCATTCATCGTCAGACATCGATGTAATCATCATGATAAATGGTAATTAATCTCATAATTTATTCATAGATATAAACACATTAGAGATAATTGCAGTCGCGACCCCAGCTCCATTATCAGAAAAAGATATATTCTAATATCTGAGGAGACACAAGAAAACGATAAGATTATTATGTTTCTGTATGTATGTATGTATGTATGTATGTATGTATGTATGTATGTATATATATTTTTAAATAGTATATATATATATATATATATAATATATATATAATAATATATATATAAAATAATATAATTTTTCTTTTATATATATAAAACATATAATATATATATACATATAAAACATATATATAATTAATATATTATATTATATATATAATATATATATATTACATATATATATAATATATACCATATATATATATATACTTATAAAAATATATATAACATATAATATATATATAATATATATTATATATACTATATATAAACATATAATATATATAATATATATATATATATATATATATATATATATATACATATAATATATTATATATATATATATATTATATATATATACAATATATATATTATAAAATATATATATATATATACATATATATACTATATATATATATCATATATATATATTACATATATATATTAATATATATACATATATATATATACATATTTTAATATTTATAAATAATATTTATAAATAACATTATATATTATATATATATATTATATATACTATACTATATATATATATATTATATTATAAATATATATATATATATATTATGTGTGTGTGTGTGTGTGTGTGTGTATGTGTGTGTTTTTGTTTGTTTGTGTGTGTATGTAGGTGTGTGTGTGTGTGTGTGTGTGTGTGTGTGTGTGTGTGTGTGTGTGTGTGTGTGTGTGTGTGTGTGTGTGTGTATGTGTGTGTGTTTGTGTGTGTGTGTGTATTAAATTTATGTTGAACATGTGAACAGCAGTAATAACGGCGACGACAATACTAATGACAGTAGTGATATTGAAAATACCATGATTATTATTGAAAAAAAAAAATCCCGTTACAATCAGCTACTGACCTTCACCAACAATCCAAAAGAAATCTATTACGAGAGTGCTGAAGCCTCTCAAAGTCTTTAAAAAAGAAGAAAGTCCGATTCCTGGCAGACCCCTTCCCCCCATGGACTGCACTCCCGATGAGTCCTTTCGTTGCACTCGAGCGGGGATCCGGCTCACGGCAAAATGAATCCATCCATCACAAAACACCAGATTCATCATCATTTTTTTTTTTTATCACACTCCACCACAATCGCGAATTTTTGATGACAGACAGAGAAAGTCTGGATGCAATAGATTCGACTGCATCCAGACCCTCCTTGGACGGAGATGATATCTTTCGATAATAATAACAGTGATGAAGTCAAACCCGAGAACGTCACTCTTCGAACCGCCCAAGTACCCCCCCTATCCCCCCCACCCGCCAAGCACTCGACATGCGACGCAATCGACACCCGTCAAACGCACACTCGGACGCTGAACGTCGAGTATTCGACCCGAATAACTTTTTCGACGGGAAGAGGCGTCGCCGACAGATTCGTATTTCACGGAGTTTATTATTCGAATCGATCGGTTCTTTGAAGCCGAGCTACGGAATTTCCTCTTTCCCTTCTTCCTATCTTTGGTCTGTGTTTCTCTTCTTTGGCCTTTCGTAACAGTTCAAACTCCCTACCGATTTGCCGTAATCCGAAATCAG
>NW_028234435.1:1065140-1075140 GCF_977035675.1 Penaeus japonicus
TCTTCGCCCTTCCAGCCCTGCTCGGCCGCGATGGCCCGGAACCAAAGGACAACTTCGTGCCACTTATGACAGGGGGGAAAAAGTGGACACAGAGTTCAAGCTCAACTCTGTAATGTCCACGTGGTTTCTAAGTTATTCAATTTTCAATGGTGAAAGTATGTTTGAGAAACGCCACAAGTATTTTTACAGGCCGATGTGTATCTATTCACACACACACACACATACACACACACACACACACACACACACACACACACACACACACACACACACACACACACACACACATGCATGTATGTATGTATATATGTGTATGTAATGTATATATGTATATATGTGTATATGTGTATGTATGTGTATATTTATATGTATGTTTATGTTCATGTATATGTATGTATGTATGAGTATGTATATGTATATGTATGTGTATATGTATGTATGTATATATATGTATGTTATGTTATATGTATATATATGTTTTATATATATATATATGTATATATATTTATATATATTATATATATATATTATATATATATATATATTATGTATATATGTGTGTGTGTGTGTGTGTGTGTGTGTGTGTGTGTGTGTGTGTGTGTGTGTGTGTGTGTGTGTGTGTGTAAGTGTGTGTATGTATGTTTATATATACATACATATACATATACACACACACATATACACATATGTGTGCGTGTGTGTGTGTGTGTTCAAAGCCAGCGTGGCCTTCACGCGACCCCTTCGCCCTGTAATTAGTTACTGGAGACAATTCCGCTCATTGTTGTGGTCTATCATTTCATGTCATACCAGCTTCCTGTTCTCCAAGTCAGCTCCATGCTTTCTTGATTTCTGTCATCTCACTAGTTTTGAGAATGTTCTAATCCCATTCCTGCCACGCCATAATTCGCTAAGAGAAAGGGAGGGAAAACGTTTTAACAGATCATATCCCTCATAAAAAGGCTAATTGTCAACCGCAACTTGTCACGATGTGTAACGTTGTGTTTCTTAGCATTACTATTATGTAAGCGTGCTTTCAGGTCAATCTGGAATGTCTATTTCGGATGGTTTTGTTTCTCTTTTTCTTTATTTCTGCTTCAAATTTTCACTTTCTTTTTCCCTTCTCTCCTCATACCCTCTCTCTCCTTCTCTCCCCCCCCCCTCTCTCTCTCTCTCTCTCTCTCTCTCTCTCTCTCTCTCTCTCTCTCACTTTCTCTCTCCTTCTTACTCTCCCTCTTTCCCTCTCTCTCATTCTTACTCTCCCTCTTTCTCCCTCTCTCTTTCTCTCCTTCCCTATTCCTCCTTCTCTCTCTCTCTCATTCCCTCTTTCACCTCCCTCATCCCCCCTCTCTTCCTCTTTCTCTCTCCCTCCGCTACAAGATTTCATCGCGAGTCTCCCCACCCTAATCACTCAAAAAAATACCCATTCCTCTTTTCTTCCTCTCAACTTTCCCCCCCTGACACCGCTTCCCTCTTCTTAATTAAACCGATACTTCCCCAATCATTCCTCGCGGGGGAGGGGGGAGATGAGAGAGCCAGGAGAGGTGGGGGGGGGGGAGTCAAAAGGTGTCCCACGAACGCCGTTGAATTTTTAAAACCGTTCTGCACTGCTGGAACTTCCTGGAACTGTCTCTCTGACATTTCTCTTTTTTTTTGTCTTGGCCCGCTGTCGTTCCAGTTAACACCAGTTTCGCGGTATCGCTGTGACACCGCGGGAAAGAGCTGGAAGGCCGCGCGCACGGACACAAACACGCACATCAACGGGCAGGCGCTCTGTGCCGTATTTGCTGCGTCAACTTTCAGTCGGTTGCTCGGGGCGAACGACGAGGGATTTCGAAAAGGACTCCTCGAGGCTTCCAACCTTTCCTCAGAAAGAGAACGTATCTGGTGTATGTGCGTGCGTGCGTGGGTGTGTAAATAGGCGTGAGTGCGCGTGTATGAATATGAATAAACGAGTAAGCAGCTGAGTAAATGTAAGATAAGGGCACGCGCGCGCATGTGTGTGTGTGAGTTACGTATGTACGAGATCGCACGTGTGCGAGAGCGCGCACCACACGCATTGATTTATCGACTCTTATCTCCTGGTGGGACAATTTTCGGTTCTCGTGGCTCTGCAATGTCACGCAACTCATCTGTTCGGATAAATGCAACAAGGAGAGAAAGTCGCCCGTGCCTGCCACGACCTCTCGCGGCTTCCCGTTGTGTGATGTATTCATTAGAAAAAATGAAAAACGTAGAACCTTTGGATAGGACACACCACTACGAACGAACACGCCAAGAGGGCAGCTTATTTGTCAAATCAATAAGCAGTAACTTGCCTTTTTCGCACCTAACACAAGCACCAATGCTCACCCCATAAATGCAACAATGTGCAAACACTCGTCGACCCTCTGCCTTCATGCTGCTGCCACCCTGAGTGCAGGGGAGGGGGGGGGGTAGGGAGGGAGGAAGGAGGGGAGGGGGGGGTAGGGAGGGAGGAAGGAGGGGAGGGAAAGGGAGGGAGGGTGAGAGGGAGGAGGGAAAGAGGGGAGAGAGAGCAAGGAGGGAGAGAGGAAGAGAGGGAGAGAGGAAGAGAGGGAGAGAGAGAGAGAGGAGGGGGGGGGGAGAGAGAGAGAGAGAGAGAGAGAGAGAGAGAGAGAGAGAGAGAGAGAGAGAGAGAGAGAGAGAGAGAGAGAGAGAGAGAGAGAGAGAGAGAGAGAGAGAGAGGGGGGGGGAGTGGTAGGGGAGAAAGAGTTAGAGAAGGGTGGGTGAATAAGAGAAGATAGGTGGGGGGGGGGGGCAGAGATAGAGAGAGGATAGGAGGAAGAAAGAGAGAAAGTGCCAGGTCTAATGATGACCTGACCTAGCGTGATCCATCCCCCTCCCCCTTCACCAAGGCACACTTACGTAGGTTACATCCCAACAGTCGCATGCCCCTTCCCTTAAAAGAAAAAAAAAAGAAGAGAGCCAACGCAAACACAATAGCTTTCACCCTCTCAATATTTATGGAAAAAAAAGTTGATTAAGATACACGACCATGGCACCTGCCCGCCTCGGGGCCTCCACGATACAAGGGCACAAGGCTGTCGTTCCTCTCACTCTGTCGAGAACAGAGACGACGAGGAATGGGCGGGGAAAAGGGGGGGGGGGTAGGGGAGGAAGGGAAGCTAGGAACAGGGGAGGGGAGGGGAGGGGAGGAATGGGGCGAAGGAGAACTGATGGCAGGGGAGGAGAGGAGGAGGAGTAGGGTACGGGAGGGAAAGAATGAAGGGAGGGGAGGAGAGGGGATGGAAATGGTAGGGTAGAGGAAGAGTAGAAATTAAGATCGAAAGGCTTAAAAGGACAAAGTGAAGAGACAAGAGGGATAAAGAGAGAGAGAAAGAGAGATAAAGGAGCGACAGAGACAGATATACATATATAGGAGAGAGACACACAATATTCCTATCACTTTTATGTCTTTCTCTAGTCTCTTTATTGTTTTTTTTTTCCTCCCCGACCCGACCACGCGCCTTGATCTGCTGCCTCCGACCCTCCACTCCTCAATTAACTAAAACAATATCTCAAAACGACAAGAACCCATTTCCAAGAACAGCAATCAACAGACACATATATCGGGATCGACAGCCGTGAAAGGAGAAGTAATTCTGTCCAAACACAATAACGCATTTAGAGGAACAACCGGTAAAACGGCGCTGCCAATCATTCCGGAATAGTCGATGGGCAGCGCTCCATTATTGAAGAATAGCGGGCCTTTAATGTACCTTTCAGTCTTATCCTTCAAGAGAAGAGGAAAAGGAGAATTGCCGCGTCACTCACACAGGAATAGTAAACAGACGTATTCAGTGAGTGCTACGCAATTTCATTCAATAACAACTGTACTGTCAGGCAACATTTTGAAGTTCGGTATTCCTTTCAACGAAAGATTATCGAGACTACCTGGCTCTTGGTTATAATAATGAATCCACGAAACAACTACTGCTTCTACTGACCGTCTCGAAGGTACAGCAGCTCTACTTTGGAGGACTAAACCTCGAGAGAAGAAAGTTAAGTATATACATGCGTCCTTGCCGAGTAATAAGATGAATGGTACAAAAGTCCTTGAAGATACAAAGTCTAATTATGAAGAAGAAAAAAGAGTTGCGCAATCAAATTATTAGCCGTGTTAAATGCCTGCGAAATTGATGGTGCCTAAAAAGAAAATTGTGAGAAGCCAACGCGAGAAAATGCAGCCTAAGACAGCCATCCTACTGTCGAAAATTAACTTCATTATCAGCCATCACATATAACTATCAATTACGCATTTATTCAGATCTCTGTTATCTTCAGTCACACTTTACACACCTCAAAATATACAAAAACAATGAGGTGTACCTGACACACTTCACGAGCAATTATAGTAATCACAGAATGTGTTTAACAAAGGACATTTGTATATACCAAGCAACTTTTGCACTAGCCAGTTACTCTCAAAGTATGAGAGAGAGAGAGAGAGAGAGAGAGAGAGAGAGAGAGAGAGAGAGAGAGAGAGAGAGAGAGAGAGAGAGAGAGAGAGAGAGAGAGAGAGAGAGAGGGAGAGGGAGAGGGGAGAGGAGGGAGAGGGGGGAGAGGAGGCGAGGGAGAGGGAGAGGGAAAAAGGAGAGAGAGAGAGGAGAGAGAGAGAGAGAGAGAGAGGGAGAGAGAGAGAGAGAGAGAGAGAGAGAGAGAGAGAGAGAGAGAGAGAGAGAGAGAGAGAGAGAGAGAGAGAGAGAGAGAGAGAGTGCGATTCGCAAAGATAAACAAACCTCTCCCAAGCCCGCCAGCATGGAGGAAGTGTGGCTTCTGCGGCAAGTGTATCAAGGGTGTTATTAGTACACACCGTATCTTCCATAATGTAAAAGTACTATCATTCATTTGTACATATACATATAATTCAAGGATATAGCATAAGCCAAAGAGTTAAAAACAGCTTCTTTTTTCTACTAAAAGCTAATATTTTCTCCTATCCGGAACCTGTGCCATATTTCCTTTGATTGCTCAATCTTCAAATAAAGTTGTTGCTGATATAAGTCTATGGGAGAGTCATATAACAAATGCTATAAATCACTGCAATGCATGGTTAATAATATTAGTTAATCGCTGCGGTAATGATATGTAGTACATTTTTCACAAGGTAATAAAACAGACTCATTAGCATAAATCCATGGACAATTTTTCCCCAACATAACAATTACTAAGCTGCCAACATGCCCAAGTCTTTGTTGCAAGTCTACGTTTTCTAAGCGCAAATCATTATAATACTTATGTCTGTTGCGGTGCACAGCGTCAATTGCATTTCACTCATATAGTTCGATCCCAAGGTAATAGGGCAACCAACCAGATTTTCAACCTAACAGGCTAGTCAATAAAAGGGGTATGTTGCAGCAGTAACCGGAAGGAGACGGACTCAACTGAACAGACGGAGAAGCATCAGTCAAAACGCTCAAAACAAGAACTATCTCATGAAAAGTAGTCATGTTCCCGTCACAGCTCTTCTTACCACAATCTACGGGATTTATATATCGTTACGCAAAGGGGGAGACTGCATCCGTCCCTCTCGTGAGTTGCAATCACCCTCCCTGCAACCCCCTCCTTGCAAGATTCCCCGCAATTCGGTGTTTCGTCTCCAGTTCCGGGAAGACTCCTCGGGCGTCTGCCTTAAGCATGAGCATCCAAATGTCATTTAATCAAGGACGAGGAATTCGACCTCAATCTCATGTTTTAAAAAAAGATGAGCATGGGGAGTAGGATGAGGATGAGGAGAAAAGGGGGGAGGAGAAAGAAGAGGAAGGAGGAGGGAGAAAGAAGAGGAAGGGGGAAGGAGAAAGAGGAGGAAGGGGGAAGGAGAAAGAAGAGGAAGGAGGAGGGAGAAAGAAGAGGAAGGAGGAGGGAGAAAGAAGAGGAAGGAGGAGGGAGAAAGAAGAGGAAGGGGGAAGGGGAAAAAGGAGGAAGGAGGAAGGGGGAAGGAGAAAGAGGAGGAAGGGGGGAGGAGAAAGAGGAGGAAGGGGGGAGGAGAAAGAGGAGGAAGGGGGAAGGAGAAAGAGGAGGAAGGGGGAAGGAGAAAGAGGAGGAAGGGGGAAGGAGAAAGAGGAGGAAGGGGGAAGGAGAAAGAGGAGGAAGGGGGGAGGAGAAAGAGGAGGAAGGGGGAGAGGAGAAGAGGAGGAAGGGGGAAAGGAGAAGAGGAGGAAAGGGGAGAGGAGAAGAGGAGGAAGGGGGAAGGAGAAAGAGGAGGAAGGGGGAAGGAGAAAGAGGAGGAAGGGGGGGGGATGAGGAGGAAGGGGGAAGGGGAAAAAGGAGGAAGGAGGAAGGGGGAAGGATAAAGAGGAGGAAGGGGGAAGGGGAAAAAGGAGGAAGGGGGAAGGGGAAAAAGGAGGAAGGAGGAAGGGGGAAGGAGAAAGAGGAGGAAGGGGGTAGAAGGAAGGGGTGGAGGGGGTCACGAGAAAGAGAAGGATGGGGGCAGTAGGAAGGGGAGGAGGGGGTATGGGGAGTCGGAGCGGAGAGGAGGAAAAGGGGGACAGACAGCAGGAGGAAGAGGAGTCAGGAGACAGGAGGAAAGAAGGAAGGGGTCAGGAAGATAAAAAGGCAGAGGAGGAGGAGAACATGAAGAATGAAGAAGCAAAGAAGGGATGGTTAGAATAAGTGGAGAAAGAAAGAAGATGAACAAGGAAGAAATCAAGGGAAGAGGAAGAAATTAAATATCTAAAAGAGAGAGAGAAAGAGAGAGAGAGAGAGAGAGAGAAAGTGAGTGAGTGAGAGAGAGAGAGAGAGAGAGAGAGAGAGAGAGAGAGAGAGAGAGAGAGAGAGAGAGAGAGAGAGAGAGAGAGAGAGAGAGAGAGAGGGAGAGAGAGAGAGGAAAGAGAGAGAGGGAGAGAGAGAGAGAGAGAGAGAGAGAGAGAGAGAGAGAGAGAGAGAGAGAAGGAGAGAAGAAGAGAGAGAGAAGGAGAGAAGAAGAGAGAGAGAAGGAGAGAAGAAGAGAGAGAGAGGGAAAGAAGAAGAGAGAGAGAGAGAGAGAGGAGAGAAGAGGAGAGAGAGAGAGAGAAGGAGAGAGAGAGAGAGAGAGAGAGAGAGAGAGTAAGAGGGAGTGAGAAAAGAGAGAGACAGATCACGAGGAAGGAGAGAGAAGAGAGAGGAGAGAGAGACGATGGAGAGAGGAAGAGAGAGAGAGAAGAGAGAGAGAGGGAAGAAAGAGAGAGGACCAGAAAGTGAACGAGACAGACAGAGAGAGAGCGAGAGAGAGAGAGAGGAAGGGAGAGAGAGAGAGAGAGAAAGAGATAGAGGAGAAAAACGTGAGAGACAGAAGAGAGAGAGAGAGGACGAGAGAAGAGAGAGAGAGAGAGAGTTGGCAGAGAGAAAGAGAGGGAGAGAGAGAGAGAGAAGTGAGAGAGAGAGAGAGAACGTGAGAGACAGACAGAGGAAGAGGAGAGAGAGACAGACAGAGAGAGAGAGACGGGGGAGAGGGGGAGAGAGAGGAGAGAGAGAGAGAGAGGAGTGAGAGAGCGCGGCCAAGACGGAGGAGAGAGAAAGAGAGATGAGAGAGACAGAGAAGTGAGAGAGACAGGAGAGAGAGAGAGAGAGAGGAGAGAGAGAGAGAGAGAGAGGAGAGAGAGAGAGAGAGAGAGAGAGAGGAGAGAGAGTTTAGAGAAGCGAGAGAGAGTGAGAAGAGAGAGAGAGAAGAGAGAGAGAGAGAGAAGCAGAGAGACAGGAACAGAGCGAAGACGAGAGGAGAAGAGGAGAGAGAGAGAAGAGAGAGGAGAGAGAGGATGAGGAAAAGAGAAGAGAGGAGGAGAAGAGAGAGAGGAGAAGATCGAGAGAGAGAGAGAGAGGAAGGAGACAAGAGAGAGAGAGAGAAGAGAGAGAGAGAGGGGAGAGAAAGTGAGAGACCCGAGAGAAGAGAGAAGTCGAAGAGAGAGAGATGAGAGAGAGTGAGAGAGAGAGAGAGAGAGAGAGAAGAGAGAGAGAAAGAGTGCCTATAGAGAGAGAGAGAAGAGACGAGCGAGAGAGAGAGAGAAGAGAGAGAGAGAGAAGGCGCGAGAGAGCCAGAGAGAGAGCGAGATGAGAAGGAGAGAGAGAGAGGGAAAAGAGAGATGTAACTCGATACTCTATTCGCCCTCAAGAGAGAGAGAGAGAGAAGAGATGAGGAGAGAGAGCGAGTTAAGAGAGAGAGAAGGAGAGAGAGAGAGAAAGTGAGAGAGAGAAAAAGTGAGAGAGAGAGAGAGATGAGGAGAGAGAGGGAGAGAGAGAGAGGAGGACTGAGAGAGAGTAGAGAGGAGAGAGGAGAGATGAGATGGAGAGAGGGGGGGGAACTAAGGAGAGAGAACGTGGAGATGAGATGACAAGGTGTCGCTTTCATGTCGATCAAGTCACGTCATTTGAACGTGGCTTGTCATCGACAGTCCTCGCTTCCCGCGGAGATGAAGAATTCACGCGGTCTTTTACACTAACTAGGTTATGTATCCACTGGTCGATACGTCCCGGAGGAGGAAGAGAATGAGGGAGATGGTGGTGGTAAGGAGGAGGAAGAGGAGGAAGAATAGGAGACGGGAAGAGGAAGAGGAGGAACAGGAGGAACAGGAATAGGAGGAGGAAGAGGAGGAACAGGAAGAGGGGGAAGAGGGGGAAGAGGAGGAGGCAGAGGAGAAATAGGAAGCGGGAGGAGGAGGAAAATACTGTCTAAAAAGCTTCAGACAAAATCTTAAATTAGTGTAATCTCGATAATTCTTGGGAAAGGATATCCTCGTCAGTTTCTTCTAGAATAAGTGACACGTCCCTCTAAATCAAAGCTCCCAAAAAAGGAAGCCAAATCCAAAGCCAACGGACAAAATAATGCAAACTAACTAATAAAAACAACACCAGGAAATCTTCTTTCAGAGCATGACCTACTTGTAACCCTGAAAGACCTTGCGTGACCCAACCCGCATGCACGTCAAGAGGAACCAATGCAATCCTTAGGGCAAGCAAGATACTGAACAAAACCCCACGTCCTGTAAGAGACAGAGAACTCTGTCGAACTGAACACCATGTCGAGTTTCAAAATGTACATACACACACACACACACACATACACACACACACACACACACACATACACACACACACACACACACACACACACATATATATATATATATATTTTATCTATATTTTTTATTATTTATATATATATAAATATAAATATTTGTATATATATTATATATATATGTACATATCTAAATATATATATACATATATATAAATAAAATATATAAATATTATCTATCTATCTATCTATCTATTATGCTATCTTTCAAATCTATCTATATATATATATATATATATATATATTTAATCTAAATATATATAAAGAGAATATAAATATATATTTATATATATATATATATATATATCTATATATATATATATATAATATATGTATGTATGTATATAAGTATAAAATGTTTAATATGTATAAATATGTATAAATTTATATATATATAATTATACATATTTATTCTTTATATTCATACATGGTGTATGTATGTATATATGTATAAATTGTATAAATCTATATATAAATAATTACACATATTTATAACATATATACATCATACTTACATATATATACCACACACACACACAGATTATATATATATTTATTTATTTTATATATATATATATATATATATTATAAGATACATATACTTATTATTATATATATATATAAATATATATATATGGCATAACTAAATATATATATATATATATATACATATGTTAAATATATATATAAATTAATATTTACATATGTATATATGAAAATATATATATATATATATATTTATATTCTATATATATTTATGTATATGTATATCTGTATATATGTTATATGTTATATATATATGTAATATAAATATATATATATATAATATATATCTATATATATATATATGTTAAATACATATTATATATTATTTATATTATATATATATATATATTTTATATATTATATATATGTATATGGATATATATACAT
>NW_028234435.1:1090140-1100140 GCF_977035675.1 Penaeus japonicus
GGAGGAGGGGGGTAGGAGAGGGGGAGGGGGGTAGGTGAGGAGGAGGGGGGTAGGTGAGGGGAGGAGGGGGGTAGGTGAGGGGAGGAGGGGGGTAGGTGAGGGGAGGAGGGGGGTAGGTGAGGGGAGGAGGGGGGTAGGTGAGGGGAGGAGGGGGATAGGTGAGGGGAGGAGGGGGGTAGGTGAGAGGAGGAGGGGAGTAGGTGAGGGGAGGAGGGGGGTAGGTGAAGGGAGGTGAAGGGAGGTGGGGGGAGTTGGGGTAGGTAAGGGGAGGTGGGGGGAGTTGGGGTAGGTAAGGGGAGGAAGGTGGAATTAGGTGAGGAGAGGTGGGGGGGGGGGGGTAGGGGAGGGGGGGGGGGGGGGGTAGGTGAGAGGAGGAGGGGGATAGGTGAGGGGAGGAGGGGGGTAGGTGAGAGGAGGAGGGGAGTAGGTGAGGGGAGGAGGGGGGTAGGTGAAGGGAGGTGAAGGGAGGTGGGGGGAGGTGGGGTAGGTAAGGGGAGGTGGGGGGAGGTGGGGGAGGTGAAGGGAGGTGGGGGGAGTTGGGGTAGGTAAGGGGAGGAAGGTGGAATTAGGTGAGGAGAGGTGGGGGGGGGGGGCTAGGGGCAGGGGGGAGGAGGGGATAGGTGAGAGGAGGAGGGGGGTAGGTGAGGGGAGGAGGGGGGTAGGTGAAGGGAGGTGGGGGGAGTTGGGGGAGGTAAGGGGAGGTGGGGGAAGTTTTTATTTTTTTTTTAATGCCCTGAGTGAGCTATGGTTTACCAAGATGTTTGTTTTTGATTTCGTAACGTTGAATGGGATGTTACAGAAGTGAAATGTAATCAATGCTTTATTTTAATCATTCGAGATCATGGCTTAACCCAGTAGAAATAAGTCATATCAAATTCTAATATAGTATTGATTCTGCATTATATATATATATTAATAATATATATATATTTATATATCTTTTATATATATATATATATATAATTTATATATATATACACACAAAGCTTAAATATATATATATATGTAAATATATATCTATATATATATATATACTATATATATATTATCATAACTATACACATATATATATATATACATAGAATATAATATACATACATAAATATATATATACATTATAGACATAAAATTATACAATACATACATAAATATATTATACATATATAGAATAATATATATAAATACATAACATATATATATATATATATATTAGATATATATATATATTTAAAGAGATATATATTATACCTTAAATATATACATTTACATAAATATATATATACATTAAATAAAATATATATACATAACTATATATATAATACATAAATATAGTTAGACATAAAAAAAATAAAATATTACATGTACACACACACACACACACACACACAACACAAACACACACACCACCACACACACACACACCACACAACACCACACCTCACACATAATATATATTTTACATATACATATAAATTATATTATACATAAATTGTACATGTATATATATACATAAATATATAACATTTATGCACATGTTATATATATATAGATAAATATTATATATAGATATATATATTAAAGATATATATATATATATATAATATATATACTATATGTTATTATATTTATAAATTATGTTATAAATTATATATATATATATATATATATATTTATATATATAATTTTTTTGTACATGTATTATTTAGTTTATGTATATATTATTTATAATATTTGTGTAATATGTATATACTTTATGTCTTTATCTGTATTTATATATTTTTATTGCATATATCTATATATAATTAATATTTATATACATAAATATATATATATATACATAAATATATACATATATACATCTAAAATTTATATATATATATACTTAAAATACCATTATATATAATAAATACATAACATATATAACTTAATGATAAATATATATTATATATATTACATAAATATATATATTATATAGACATACAATATATATAATATATATATATATAGTATATTTAGTATATATACATAAATGCTTGTGTATATAGATTCCCTTATAGACATTATATTTATATAGCTTATATGTATAAACTTAAATATATATATACAATATATATATGGTATATTTATGCATATTTATGTATTTATAGTATATATTTATGTTAATATATATATATTTATGTATATATCAAAAATATATTTATGTATATATGTATATATTTATGTATATATATATATTTATGTATATATGTATATATTTCTGTGTATATATATATATATATATATATATATATATCATATATACTTGTGTACATATACATACATACAAATATTAATGAATAAATAAATAAATAAATATATGTATATATGTATATATATAAATAAGAATATATATACATGATAATAAATATATTGTAAATATACTATATACATACACTATACTACATACATATAAATATACATACACATTAAACACACACATGAACAACACACTACAACCACATAACACTTAACACACACACACACATTTACACAAATAAACGGATGACCGACTGACCCTCAGTACTGGCAACAGGTGATAATCTAAAAGTAAAGTTTACGGGGTCGGGGAGTTAAGAATTAGGCGGGGCTTATCCACTACCAATATTACTAGAGCGATCATGAAGTCACCCGGCAATATCTTCGGGATTTGAGGTGTAATTTGTCTGCAACGTATTCCATTCATGAATCTATTTACTCTTCCCCATGTCTATTATGAGTTCCCGTCATTACTTGCTCAATAATGGAGTATTGAGCATTTTTTTTAGCGTTTGACCGTTGACTCGTAATACACAAGGCATTTCGAGTATATAATCTTTGTAGTTTGATCCTCTCTTTGATGGATATTTTTAATGCCCTGAGTGAGCTATGGTTTACCAAGATGTTTGTTTTTGATTTCGTAACGTTGAATGGGATGTTATAGAATTGAAATGTAATCAATGCTATATTCTAATCATTCGAGATCATGGCTTGACCCAGTAGAAATAAGTCATATCAAATTTTTAATCTGGTATTGATTCTGCATTATTTATATATATTTTTTCTATCAGTATTATTTTTTTCGGTAAACATGTAGCTGGCTTTGAAAAGAAATAAAGGTGGGGAGGGAGGTAGTATAGTATAGTCATGGATAATATCCACATTTACGTAATTTGTTTAAGCATTATTCCAGATGTGGTCAAGCATCACAGGTCGGGTTGGCTGTGAATCAGAGCCAATATCCGCATCGCCATTATGATGAGGGTCGCGGTCCTTGATTATGAGTTTAACACCGAGGTAGAAGGCAGTCTTCCCCTGGGATCAGGTGGCTTTCTTTGCAGGAAGTTGATCCAATTGGACCTATTGTAGAATATATAACCATATATACATACATTATATATATATATATATATATATATATATATATATATATATATATATGTGTGTGTGTGTGTGTGTGTGTGTGTGTGTGTGTGTGTGTGTGTGTGTGTGTGTGTGTGTGTGAGTGTTTTTTTTAGTGTGTATGTATCTGTTTGTGCATGTATAAGTATATGTATAAGTATATGTATAAGTATATGTATGAGTATATGTATAAGTATATGTATAAGTAAATGTATATTCATGTGTATATGCGTATGTGTGTATGTGTCTATGAGTATGTATATGCATGTGTGCCTGTACATTTCATGTTGAAAGAAACCGACTGCACAAGATAACTGCATCGTGTGCACCATGCTAATAATGGCGATTACGCAAGGCTAAGAAAATTCATCTCACAAACGTATGCGTCGCCGCGTACACGCTGCAGAGACGGTCCTATGTAACGATGCTTAACGACCTATCCTTTACCGTTAAGAGAAGGGACTTTTACTCTGGGTACGAAGCTTTTACGCGGCAATATAAAAGACCTTTCTCTGTGTCTGTGTCCCTGACGATGTGTTTGTCCCTCTCTCCTTTTTTTTTCCCTCATATTCCCGACTTTATCCCCTGTGTTGTATCAATGTCCGTTTTTATCTTTCCTGTATAAGCTCCGTCCCTTTTTTTCTGCTTTTATATCTATCTTTCTCACTTCATCTTCCACTCTAATCTTTCCTCTGGTCGTCCTCTTCCCTTCCCACTTCCCTTTTCTTCCTTAGTGTACAACAAGCCAACCTACACCCACGCACATTATCACCTCCACGCACCTCAGCAAGGATGCATTCACTCCCTCGAGCAAGTTCTGCAACTCATATCCCATAAAACCTGCGTTAAAAAAAAAGGCATCGCAAGGCATTACTCCCCTGGAAGGTTGGCGGGGGCGCGCTAAAATATGTTCAGCTCATGACAACCTGGATCCACTCTCACCACCTTGCCAGGGTTTGTTCAATTTGGAATATCTTCCTTTTTTCTCTCTCACTTTCTCGTTGCATACTCTTGGCACGCTGATTTTCGGTCTATCCTATTTCCAGACTTATCCGGAGAAACCCGATACTTGCACAATCGACCATTTATCTACACAATGCCAAAAAAATATAGCAAATAAATCCAAGCGCCAAGAAGAGTTATTTGGCCCGCCTTTGTATTTACGAGATTCCTCTCTATCCCGCTTCGACTGGAATGTATATCTCTTCCTCCGCCCCGGACGCCAAACAACGGCACTCGCGCTCTCGACACTATAACGATGAGCATAACCTGAATCTGCAAACCACTTTCAGGATACCAGCCCAGTATGCACCTTGATTTATTCAGAACACGATACCCAGTAAAAAGAACCATCGGGAATTCTCAAATGGCAACGGATATACATAAATGTATCTGATAAAACGACCAAACGATTACGGTAGGATGTACGAGGAAGGAACAAAAGGTTTCCACAGACAAATGTCTTTAACGGTGAAATGAATGCGCAGGGCTAATCAAGGGGTTAAATGAGCAAAGGCGTAGTAAAAGAGGCCGGACGCTGCTGGCAGTTAGTGTCTTCTCGCAAACGGATGTTGCCATCTCATTTCTTAAAAGCTTTACCTGTGTCGTTTTTTATTCTGAAATACTCTCTGTCGCTCTTACTCCTCCCTTTTAAGAATACCTCTGAAATTCCCGTTTTCAAATGCACTAATTCAACCATTTACTTGATCTATGGTATTCTTCTCTTACTTTCTATTCACAAACATGAGCCTCTCCTCGCTGAGCTAATGAACCACGCATCGGTAGGCCTACTATTTTTATTGACCCGAAAGAAAACAAGTAAAAAGCGACTGCTCCATTTTTTTTTCTTTTTTTTACCACAATAGAATTCTCATCGACTTTCTCGCAGTTATGAAAGTATGTTTCTTTTTTTTTCTTTCTTTCTTTCTTTTCTCTCGCTTCTCACTCGCTTTCTTCTCTCGCGCTAATTATCTAGATATTCACGTCTGAAATAAAATACCAGTTCAAATATGATGAGATTTCCAAACGCGACATACACACACGTTGGCACTGACGAGGGGGGGAGGGGGAGGAGGAGGAGGAGGAGGAGGAGGAGGAGGAGGAGGAAAAGGAGGAGGAGGAAAAGGAGGAGGAGGAAAAGGAGGAGGAGGAGGAGGAGTAGAAGGAGCAGGAGGAGAAAGAGGCTATTGATATTGATAATGTTGTTGGCACTTTATTATATGGCAGATAAATGTGTATTTATAACATCTATTTCCTATCACCCCCCCCCCACACACAAAAAAAAAAAAAAAAAAAATCTAATACATAGATTACGAAGTACAGAAGAAAGGACAGATAATTAGACTGGATGAACACATATACAAGCATACAAACAGATAGAAATATTCGTATATATTAATTCTTTGTAAGTACATACATTAAAATAAATAAATAAAAAACTGAAAATAGACCGCATGAACACATTTATACATATATAAGGCATGGATAGAGCTACATATATAGGCATACCCACACATTTATGTAGTTACCTACACGCACATATAAATATTGACACTTACAAGTACTGTGCACCTACACATTATTCAGTCAAATCTTACATCTATTTCTGCATTGGAATTGATTTTTTTCGCAAAAGTAATACATTAATACAAGAGTATATTTATTTGTTAAAAAAAATCGTTTGTATGGGCATAGTTGCTTAATCTAACAATGGTTTGAATTTTTATTTTTTGGAGCATTTACAATGGGTTTCACCGTGGTTTGACTGACAGTTCCCCAGGCGGTGTTGCAATATGTTATATGCGAACAAATAAATTAAAATAAATATATTTGCGAGCTGATTGCGCGTATAGTACATGATACCGCATCGTTATTTTTTGTTTATTTATCTATTATTTTTATTTTATTTATTCATTTTTTTTTTTTTTTATTTTGACGTATACTGTGCACTTGACTTTTTCAAGATATCCTATCATCAATCATACCAAAAAATCTATCCTCAGTTTTCCTTGATGGGGTTTACGTTCTAAGGCTACTGGCAAAAGTGTCGGAGGGAGAGTCGCATTATAATGAAATGTAATGCGATTTGTCAGCATTTTGTGTCAATCCGTTTGAATTAAACGATTTACTAAGAGTAATGAGCACATGATTAGCGTTCGCAATGAGTTCATTAATATAGTTCCCTGAGGCGTAAAGGTTACAGTCATCAGCGTACAAGATATCTCTTAGATATGGAGTTATTTTCACAAAATCATTAAAGTAAATCACGGAAAGAAGAGCCCTGGTACTGGCAATGCCACATCGAAATAGTTTTGCAATCAAAATTTAACATCTAGATAAATATAGACAGATAGTAATTGTGAAATAATTAGAAAAGAAAATGATATGGTTTGTAAGGGACATGACACCCATTTCTCTTGATTTATATCTTGTAAAATCAAACTGGCAACCGTCAGAATACCGTTTGTTATCAATAATTTTCCAGTCTGCTAGTGGCGATTTTTTTTTTAACTTATTACCGCCACAACTATCTGTGGACTGGAGCAATCATGGCTGTTTTGAGCTTGCATGGAAACATGCTAGTAGTGAACGAACTGTTGCACAAGTGAAGCAAATCAAGGGAAATATCGGGCAAGGTAAGTTTTAATTATAGGTGCTGTAATTACATCATAACCTGGGGCAGAATCATTCAGTTGATTCAGTCTCAGAGAGTTCAGATTTAGGTACAGGATTTATGGACAAACTCGTGTTGTGAGAAGACTCCATGAAATCCTTGAATTTTAAAGTTGTGCGAGTGCCATTACGAACTAGCCTATGTTCCATAATGATAAAATCATTATTGAAATAATTAGAGATTTTACTAGGATCTCGAGTTTGAACTCCGTTTGATTCTGGGATGAATTCTTTCTATTCAAAATTGAGTCAACGACCTTCCACATGTTTCTTCAGTCATTAAAATTAGATTATGGTTCATCTGTATAATATCTGTGACGGCCAGTGGATGTCCACAGAAGAGAGTAAATTGTACATCTCCCGTCTCCATTTCCACCTTTGCTTCCATTCTAACCAATCAGGGACTTCGCTGCCTAAATTTCAAACAATATCATACAAAATATATAAATATTTAAGGTACACGGAAATATGACTTCATTATATTCTATGCTCAATTATCAAAGGTAGGTCAGTGGTATTGCTATAATTTCTCGTTATTTACTTGTTAATTCAAAATTGATGTACATGGACTATATTCTTAAATATCAAATCTATGGTATCAACAGAAACCTAATATTTACGAAACAAATTATATATATATACACACATATATATATATATATATATATATATATATATATATATATATATATATATACACACTTTTTTTCTTTTTTTCTTTTTTTTCATATAAATTTCCCATTGATACCAGACCAGACTGGTATCCAGATCATTAAGGAAAGTTAATCCCCGGCCCAGGAGGAACCCACCCAAAAAAATAATTCCGTCAGGAACATTTTGCTTATTGCGACTGGAAAAAACAATAATGTAACAGATGTAACAATACTAACAATGAGGGCTGTAGAAGGAGGGAGGAGGTAGTGAGGGGAGGGAGGGGACAGAGGGAGGAGGGAGGTGACAGAGGGAGGAGGGAGGTGACAGAGGGAGGAGGGAGGTGACAGAGGGAGGAGGGAGGGGGCAAAGGGAGGAGGGAGGGGGCAAAGGGAGGAGGGAGGGGGCAGAGGAAGGAGGGAGGGGACAGAGGGAGAAGGGAGAGAAGGGAGGGGACAGAGGGAGAAGGGAGGGGACAGAGGAAGGAGGGAGGGAGCAAAAGGAGGGAGGGGGCAGTGGAGAGCGGGGTCTGGGGAGGAAGGGAACAGTGGTGGAAAAAGGCAATGAAGAGAAGGGGCATTCACGTTCATGCCTGCCCGGAGACGAAATCAAGCAGCACTAACAAATCAGGCGTCGCCTCAGGTAGTCCCCAGTTATGTACGGATTGAATACTCCTACTCCTACTCCTCCTCCTCCTCCTCCTACTACTACTACTACTACCTTTCACTTTATCCTTTTTTTCTCTTTTTATTCATACCTCTTCCCCCTCCTCCTCCTCTCTCTCTCCCTCTCCTTCTCCCTCTCTCCCCCTCCCTCCCTCTCTCTTTAGTCTTGGCGACACCCGGAGACATCAAACGTCAAGGGAATGCATAACGAATGTTGCAAGAGGCTCGAATATTCCGTCATCACATCCCACGACTCGTCAGGCATTTTCCTTAACCCCAAAATACCTCTACTTGGCTGCCCTTAGCATCTTTTCTTTTCACTCTTTATCCACTTCTATATTTTCTACATTTAAGAAACACTATGTACCCAAATTACCTATCTATCTATCTGTATGGATTTCCTTTCCTGTAAAAATAACCACGAATTCGAGATAAAAACCAGAGATGTTCATTGTATTGAAAGCAATACCTCACCAAAGCCTTACAAGGATATCTCCATTACATGAAATGCTATCCCATATCACAGCATAAAAAACAGTCTTCCCTTTGTACTCTGAATGACACAAGGTACCCCTAATACACCCTAATACAACAAGTGATCCAAAATCTCCTACCATGCACCACAAGTGATCCAAAATCCCCTACCATGCACCACAAGTGATCCAAAATCCCCTACCATGCACCACAGGTGATCCAAAATCCCTTACCATGCACCATAAGTGATCCGAAATCTACCATGCACAAGAAGTGATAAAAAATCCCCTACCATGCACCACAAGTGATCCAAAATCCCCCACCATAAACAATAAGTGATCCAAAATCCCCTACCATGCACCACAAGCGATCCAAAATCCCCTACCATGCACCATAAGTGATCCACACCCCCACACCATAAACAATAAGTGATCCAAAATCCCCTACCATGCACCACAAGTGATCCAAAATCCCCTACCATGCACCATAAGTGATCCAAAATCCCCTACCATGCACCAGAAGTGATCCAAAATCCCCTACCATGCACCACAAGTGATCCAAAATCCCCTACCATGCACCACAAGTGATCCAAAATCCCCTACCATGCACCACAAGTGATCCAAAATCCCCTACCATGCACCACAAGTGATCCAAAATCCCCTACCATGCACCACAAGTGATCCAAAATCCCCTACCATGCACCACAAGTGATCCAAAATCCCCTACCATGCACCACAAGTGATCCAAAATCCCCTACCATGCACCACAAGTGATCCAAAATCCCCTACCATGCACCACAAGTGATCCAAAATCCCCTACCATGCACCACAAGCGATCCAAAATCCCCTACCATGCACCACAAGTGATCCAAAATCCCCTACCAAGCACCACAAGTGATCCAAAATCCCCTACCATGCACCACAAGCGATCCAAAATCCCCTACCATGCACAAGTGATCCAAAATCCCCTACCATGCACCACAAGTGATCCAAAATCCCCTACCATGCACCACAAGTGATCCAAAATCCCCTACCATGCACCACAAGTGATCCAAAATCCCCTACCATGCACCACAAGTGATCCAAAATCCCCTACCATGCACCACAAGTGATCCAAAATCC
>NW_028234435.1:1122640-1142640 GCF_977035675.1 Penaeus japonicus
AAGACCCTCGCGTGACCTTAACCGTTTCCAAGCCGTAATCTCTGTACATGTATGTATGTATTTTCCCTCAGCCAAATCAATACGTACCGTCGATTGCTAGTTTCTCTGCTCCAGACATTTGTAAGTTGAACAGACCAAGCGAAAGTAGACAGTAGAAACTATTAAACCAGCTCTGTGAGAGTTTTTAGTATTCTAAAAACTACAAGTAACAAGAATTGTATTGTAATAACAGATATCTTAATATTAATGATAATGATAGTAGTAGTAATTAAAAAATAACAATCATAATGATAATAACAAGGATGGTAATAATAACAATAATAAAAATGATAGCAATAATAATAGTTGTAATAGTAATTTATAATAACTATATGACTATAATATAAGCAACAACACTGATCAATGCAATAACAATAACAGCAACAACACAAATAACGATAACAATGAATATCACCAATATTTGCATTATCATTATTTAGAATGACATCGCTATCAATGAATTTTTCACACACAGAAGAGAAAGCCTGCAATAAACCATAAATGCGCAACGGTATAATAATAACCGAAATCCATCGGCATAGTGCGTTTAATAATTCACTGAAGCGATGCATCTAAAATTCATCCCGTACCATCAATCAATCATTGTATCACATCCATTAATCATGATATCTGTCTGCTTATATCCATATGAATTTGTAAAGTATTCGGTCTTTGAACGAAAAGTGAAAATTATTAATGTACGCCATCCCACCCAGGAAAAAATTGTCCCATCCAGATATTCACTTCAGTTCAGTATCTTCTTTAGATTAGGAGCTTCCTAGTAAAAACGTATTCCCTGCGTTAAGAGGAGCATAACCGCGCCATTTATGCCATTGTGTTAGTGTGGCTGCAGTGAATCAATGTGATAATATTCGGCCACTACTGTTATTCAATGTGTGCAGCTCTCGGTTGTTAAATTTTAGCATGCACAAAATCTCTTAATTTTCTCTGGAAATGTTAATTTTCAGTATATATAATTTTGAGCATAGACATACTTGATAAAACCAATGAATAAAGGATACAGAAAAGAGATAAAAGGGAATGGTAGAAGAAAGAGAATAACAAAGAGAGGAAAACAAGAACAAAATAGATAAGGGAAATAATATAAAGAAACGATATATAATGAGGTCCAGAAAAGAGAGGAGAGATACAAATAAAAAGAGGTTGGAAGACAAACTTGATAACATATAAATGACAAAATAGTATTAAGAGAAAAAAGTGGAGATAAGGAGAGGGAGAGGGGAGATAATACAAGTATTATACATTTCGAATAGTTTGAAAGAGATAAAAGTAATAAAGGGGAAGGAAATGAGAGAGAGAGAGAGAGAGAGAGAGAGAGAGAGAGAGAGAGAGAGAGAGAGAGAGAGAGAGAGAGAGAGAGAGAGAGAGAGAGAGAGAGAGAGAGAGAGAGAGAGAGAGAGAGAGAGAGAGAGAGAGAGAGAGAGAGAGAGAGAGAGAGAGAGAGAGAGAGAGAGAGAGAGAGAGAGAGAGAGAGAGGATAAGAGATAATAAGGGAATGTTAGAAGCGAGAAGATATATAATGGGAGAGGGAGACCGAGAGAGAGGAGAGAATTGAATGGGGAGTGGAAAAGAAGGAAAGTGGAAGAGGGAGAGAGTAACAATTTCCAGTAAGCTAGCTTGGGTTAGCTCGATCGAAAGATATGATACACCCTTAGTTACATTTGACGTGAGATAAAAATACAAAGTTGACTGTAGTCACATTTTGAATGTTACAAAGCAAGCATGGTAGTGGATTGTATTATGAAAGTGGTGGAGGAGGAGGGATCTCCGAGACAGTTTGCTCCACAGGTGAACAGTCCTTTTACTCACTGACTGGATGGTCAGGACTTGAGACAAATCGACTGGAAACTGTCCATGAAGCACCAAGTCAGCTTAATATGTAGCAGCACTTCAGCTCTTCTCAATTTTGATTTTCAAAGATGCACAAATAACATATCAAGTTAAGATAGAATTAAAAGTTTTCATTATTCAAGACATTACTTATGTAATTATAAAGCTGTAACATATTAAAATCAGTATTATCTTGTGCCAGACCTACTTTCATCTCTGAAACCTTTATTTTTTCCTTCATTAGTCAACCTCCTCCTTAAACAATTCCCTTCTGTCCATATCTCGCATGAGAATTCTCAAGCCTTCAGAAGTGCCTATGTATGTCTGGGTTTCACTTCATTATTTTTATTATCCTAAAATAAGGATAAAAGGAAATCACTTTTTTTATGTACACAACATATTTAATCTTATTCCCTCTATATCCACTCTCTCTTACTCTAGTAAGAGAGATTGACATTTGCATAACTGCTAAATCTCAATTTGTCAGACTAAGATTAAAATTTAGCAAGTTAATTCCATTCAAGCAACCAAAACCCTGTCAATATAATTAAAATAAAACTGCAAGGAACACAGAGGGATCACCAGTTATCAGAACAAAAACAACAGTTTATGGAGTAGAAATTTTTATTATCATTCTTCTCACAATTTAGTTCCTTACATTGCCTTTGAACAAAACCATGGGCAAGGGGACAAACAAGCTATTATGAATCCATAAGAAAAAATAATAATTGGGGAGGAAACCTGTAACATTATCATGATAAAAATCAATAGATAACTTTACCCTAAAATCCTAAAATATTGACCCTACGATGCTAGTGTTGCCCCCTCCCTAACAATACACTTGTCTAAGAGTGATGGTAGTTTTAAGTCAATATTATCAATAATAATAATAATAACGTGCTTGCTGACAAGAGCAAACGACATGCCACATGGATGGATGGGTCCAGAAATGTTGAGGATGTAACCTATATTTATATAAAAGAAAAGTAATAACATTGATGATACAAATAAAATACAAAACGAAAAAAGGCATAGATCAAGTGAGATAGTGAAAATAGATAGTAAAACTAGATCAGAAACTTAAATATTTTGGTGGATGCCATGTGTGAGATGTGTTCATTTTGCATTCTTCATACAATATACTCCAATAAGTGTATTCAATTGATAATAGGTCCATAATAGTGCTATTATGGAGGCATGGGTAAAGGGCTCTAAGAAATTACAATATATATATGAACTTTTGTAAACTTCCAAAACAAGAGAGAGAGACTTGTGGGAAAGCGAGACGTGACAGTACTCTGCTGCAGCTGGATTAACACAAAGCGCCACTGTTTGCATGCTTGCCGCCCTAATGCATCTGCTGCGGAAATTTAATCTTTGAGACGGAACAAAAAACAGCGTCAGGGGAGTAGTATGGACGAGGTATGAAGAGGTGAATGGACACGGCAAGATCCCTGTGTACACAAGCTGTGGATTTGTAACGTGGCTCCTTCAAAAGGCTCATATCGATACACTGCTCTCCTTTTCATGTGACACTGCCCTAGCCTTTGGTTTGGGGAAGTTGCAAATGTAGGGGAAAAAGTATAAATATCACAAAATCCTTCCTTAAACTTTGGTACAAATCATTATCAATCAGTGATGAACAGTTTCTCATCAGCATTTCAAAGCACAATGGTTGGTAAGCATTTTTTATTCTCTCCATCTATGAGAGGCTACAAACTTCCCCACAAGATTTGCTCTCTGAGACCAGCTTGACTTCCCAATGCCTTTCGTTTACCACGACGACCAACCGTGACTTCCTCTGCCTGATACAAAGCCAGAAATCCCTTCGACAATGAGCGACAATCAGCCTAGATATTCGGTAAAATCCACATTCTATAAAGCGATTCTTTTTTTGGGGGGGATCTCACACTATACAATGAATGTTCAAGATTCACAAAAATCCTCACAAAGTCTACATTTAGATGAAAAGCTTCAACCCCAGAGGAAGAAATTTTCTCTCAAAAAAGCCTGGATACCTAATCTTGAAGGAGGTCTGGCTGGCTGGCGCTGTGTTGGCCAGCAAGTGCATGGCATCCCATGGGTAGTAGCATTGGTGCCGCATTGGTGCGTCCCCTCTCCTGATTCCAGGATGTGTGGTGGTGGTAGTGGTGGTGGTGGTGGTGGTGGTGCTTGGTATGTTAGGTATGTCGGCCATCTGGAGGGGTTTTTGGGCTTCAGGAGGCTGTGTGATGAACAGGCCAGCTAGAAGGTGGTGCCCTCTGGTGGCTGTGTGAGTTTCATGTTTTCCTTCTGGGTCATTAAACGCCTCAACTCCTGCAGCACTGTCTTGATTGTGTAATTTCTTTGCCAGCGTTCAAGCACAGACACATGTCGACGATCCACCTGCCGAAGATAAGAGGGTTCTGTTAGGTGGGGTCTTTTGCATACATCAAAATATCTAAAAAAAAATAACTCGTATTCAATTCATATTCTACTACATAATCATCTCCCAAACTTCTATCAATATGTCATGTTATGACATATTTATGTAAATTCCCCTTATAGTAATTATGATTGTGAAATTATGCAAGGTAACAAATGTAAAGACAATGCGGAGAGAAAGCAAAATAGCCAATAGAGAGGACGATCAGGAAGGTGAAAAGGAGAAAAGAAATAGTGGAAGAAATGCCAGCAGATGGCGATAAATGACTAGCTAAAGAAAGCATAAAATAAGGAAAAGTAGCATACAAAATAGCTCTGAAATCAAGGGAAAAAGAAAAAGAAGAGAATGAGCAGTGAAACATGGGGAGCTTCAATATAGGAGCTGAAAAGAGATTGCAAGTAAAACGAATGAAGAGGAGGAGGAGGAAAAATAGTTGAAAACTATGAAGTTTGGTACTTTGGTATCAAATTCATGATTTACATTATGCAAATTAACTTTATTAAACCCTTAACCCATTAGTGACAGGTGATGTGATACCCATGTCACAGGAGTATTTTGCTCCCTCGTGATGACGTCCTATCATGTCATGATCTCTCCCTCTAAATCCACATTTTACATAATTATGTATATATATATACTTATTCCAGTTGCATTTGTATACACATTTTTCTTGACTTGTCAAACAAACAAACAAACAAACAAACACACACACACAAAAAAGGCAGGTGAAAAGTGGTCTGAGAGGCACAGCATGGGCATCGTGCCAAGATCTCTCTCTCACTTGTATATAAAATAAATAAAACCATTTTCTTATTTCAAATAAAAATTAGTGCTGCAAAAATAGCACTAATGACAAATTCTTAAAATACTAAAATTATA
Source organism: Penaeus japonicus (assembly GCF_977035675.1). NCBI lineage: Eukaryota > Metazoa > Arthropoda > Malacostraca > Decapoda > Penaeidae > Penaeus > Penaeus japonicus. The sequence goes on from NW_028234435.1 coordinate 1,127,835, forward strand.
TAAAAGTAGCAAACCTGGCAACACTAGCAACTTATTACTTATGAATAGTCTGTTACTACTGCTTCTTACCGCAGTGTCAACTTTCCCTGTCATATGCCGTACAAAGTAAATTTGTTTGCTCTTGTGTAATAACTTTCCTCTTTACTACTTGGACAAAATGAAACTTTAGGGTATGATAATACTTTTTTGTTAATGATCCTAATATAAAGAAATGTTAAATACTACCAGAAATGAAAAAATAATTTTGCAATTAAATCTATAAAAAAAGTTTTAAGAATTGGAACTCATGATAAGTTCCTTTCTATTCCAATACCAGTTCTGTATCACTGAAAACTGCTTGTTCTTCCAATCTTGATGTCAATTCTGAATAAATGTCCCATCACTAGCAACTGACATTTGTGAATTCAATCATCCAAGTCTTGGCCAATCTATTTATCAAAAATGTTAAAAAATATTGAGAAATCAAAAGGTATAGTCAAGAAAGATCAGAAATATGGAAAAATAAATTCAAAACATAAAAATAACAATTAAAAACTTTAATTCCAAATAACAGCAAATAACAGTAAAAAGAGTTTTAAAAATTATGCGAAAATATCAACTACATAAGAGTATGCAACAACAAATAGAGACATTTGAAACTCCAATAGGTAAGGGTCCCTCTCTTGTGGTGGACTGAACAGACAGGAAAATTACATGGGCTATTAGATGCAAGCAATGCAATTTTGCTTGAGAATTCTACAGGCATTAGAGATATGAAATACATGGAAACTGCATTCATTTTATTTCTTATTCATAAAGAGAACTGTTATTAGTTTCATTATCTTTCCCTATTGTCCTCTGACTACGAGATGACATAAATAGATATCAGACTTTGTAAAAAACTCAAGAGTGTGGCACTTATCCAATATTCCTATGGGATGAGACAGAATTTGTAGAATTAAAGTGGACGAAGAACCCTCCAAGCCAATGTACCAGAATACAGGAGGAGGTTGCCCAGGACCAACACTATCTAGAGCAATGGTTCGTTCCTAACTATCTTACAGCAGCAGACCCACATGCCCCACCTGCTCCTTTTTGTATTTATATGAAATTATATACATTCTTATATTCATATCTGAGCACTGTTTAAGAAAAGAAAGATTTTTGCTTGTATTACAATAAATGAAGCAAACAATAAAGGCATGAGGCATTTTACTAAGTAAATGAACATGTCATTCAAATGGAGTGAAAATAAAAAAAATTAAATTGGCAATTTGGCAAAATGGATATGCAGTTCTGAGACCTAATGTGAAAAGATATCTTAATACATCAAATTTTTGATCTCCAATGTGATAAAGAAATAATAACCCACTATGTGATAACTGATTTATTACATACTGAACTACCTATATACTGTATTTTCAATATATACTTACCATTAATACTGAAATAGTTATATAGGTTTCATAGTTTTTGTGAAAAGCAATTGATCTTTATCATATAAAAAACAACAACTGAGGAACTAGCCCAATATTACTAGCAATATCAACAGTAAGCATTCTTTTCTGGATCCATTCACACTGGATGATGCGATATAACATCATGGTCTCCTTCCATAAATACTCAGTTTTCTTGACTTGTCAAAAAAAAAAAAAAACTAACTAACTAACTCTTATCATTCCAAAAAATGGAGAAGGTGAAGGGTGCCTTGCGAGCCTCAGTGCAGCATTGTGCCGGGAGATCTCTCTCAGTGGGCAGCAGTGTGCACTAGACATCTTGCCAGTGGTAGCAGCATTAGGCAAATATACACCCAGTCGCGAATAGATTAAAGGGTCTAGAGACATAACCCCTGTGATTGACTGTTAGAGGCTGACCTTGCAAAATAAAGTTTACAATGACCCCACCACAAGTGACTGTCTGTTATCACCATTCAGCAAAGCATACACTCTTCCTAAAACACTCAAGCTGCCTCACACTTACCACTCCTGTCTGGCTGTTGACTCCTTGCATGTTGATCCGACTGATAAAGCGAATATTTGGAGGCTCATCTGGGTATCTAGAACCACAATCTACCTTTAACGAGTACATCCGATTCTCAAAATTCGTCTGGAAATAAAAAGAGAGATGTTAGTGTGATCTTTGCATCAATCTGGTTTTATAGTATATACTGTCCTAAAAATAGCCTAAAATATTGGTATAATTCACATAGCTGGCCTTAGGCTATTGGTGGCAAATGCAATGTACATAACATAATGTTATGAGATTTGAATGCTAATTTGTTTCAGCCTGTTTTTATTCACTAAATATCTATGTCATTAGAATAGTATTATCCTAATCATCAATATATAGAATTAAGAACAATGTGTCACTAGTGTATTATAGACAAAAAAAAATGCTCTTAAGAATTTGAATGTTTGCTGGCACTTTAAGCATCACATTTCCACACTGAAATGCTACAACTATGATTATGACAAAATCTGATTGACTTATAAGTATATAGAAAACATATTGAAGTAAAATTTTTGATATACAGGCTTATGTCAACTGTACAGTAAGAAAACAAATAAAACTTTTCTTCTCTCATAATCCTACGTTACTTCCTTTACTTAACCCGTTAACAATGGGGCTGTTTTGACTCCAAATGGTCAAAACGCTGAGATATTTCAAACGTGTAAGCCAAGTGCCTTGGGATTTTCACCTACACTGGCTACGGCCAAGCACTATACTCCCGATCACCGGGCATGCTGGCCAGGAGGATAGCTACGATCAAAGATCTCGTCCCCAGCAGCAGACACTCCCACCACATGATGTGGTATCTTGTTACAGGACGACGGTGTGTCACACCCATGTGACACAACTAAATGCCCAATGCCAGGGCATCATACCAGTATGACGTTCCTAATGCAATATTGCATAGGCCCGGCGTAGGGGGTTTCCACTTATCGCCGGGCCCATCGGCATTGGGTTAACGGGTTTAGAGTCTATTCCATATGATCCAAAAATATGGAGTGCATAAATGCTGGTGAAGTGAAACTATATCTCACAATACCATGAACTACACACTCAGGCCAACATTCTTCCGATCCTAAGGCTTGAAGTGATAAAATGCTAGTGAGGTGTCATGCTCACCGACACTCTGACAATAATTCTGAAAGGGGTGAATACCCCCCTAAATTTTTTTCCCAGTGGACCACTCACCTTGTTAACGTACCCGCCACCACTGGGTTAAGTGACCAAAAATCATGCAGATAGAGGCTACTCAGACAATGTGAAATTATATAAGAATTTAAACATATATATATATCTTTTAACCCATTCGAGCTGGTTGATGTGCTGACACATTTTGTGGTTTTTGCGTCAGACGCTGGTGATGAGATATCTGGGCAAGGCCGGCGTTCGGGGTGAACGAGCAGGCAGCCCAGGCTCGTGGCTTGTGCGCCCAAGAGTCTCGAGGCATTAGGCTTATGTGATCAAAAACCTGGCATTACGACCATGCAAATCCAGAATTGCCCAATCCCGACGGGCCCGGCAAGAAGTGGCAACCCCCTACGCCGGGCTTATGCAATATTGCATTGGGAACGTCACACTGGTTTGTTGCCCCGTCATCAGGCATTTAGCCATGTCACATGGGTGTGACACATCGTCATCATTGGGTTAAACTGACAAGCCAAAATTTTCTATGAATTAGTGTATTTCAGAAGAGTACCTTTTGTTTTGTTTCATCACGCACCTCCTGAATATTAAGTGAAAAAGTTTCTTATCCCTTCTTAACTCAATTAATATATGAATAGCATGAATATATGCCATCTCAAGTCTCATTTATATCTCTCCACTTCTGTCTTGGTTTATGTGCTATCTGCTAAACAACTATGTCATTAGTGTAATATAATCATAGTCAATCATAAGAAACACTATGGTCCTCATTATCGTGTACTTGTCTTTTTTTTATTTTTCACCCAAGATTACCGCATCCTGATTGGGTTAGATACATATAAAAAAATAAAACAGGTTTAATCTTTTATATACGTATCACATCTATATATGAAAATCAATAACATGTTTTCATTCTTCCATAAACCTAAGATACTTCCATGATCAGATATGTAGTATATACAAAAACAATCTATTACAAACTAAGGTTAATGAAATGGAAACTATATGCTTCACAACTAAGGTAACCCTTCAAATCATCTATCACACATTAACCTGTTCCCGACGGGACCAATCCGGCTTAACCTCTTCACTCCGGGCAGTAGAATACGCTCCTCGCGCCGTATCCGAGCTGCCGGCGCGCGCCAAATTTTAAACGTCGCTACTGAATATGACAAGTTTTAAGCCAAAACCTCTACAAGTTTATAGCCAAAACCTCAACATAATCATCATGTGTTATATATCAAAATATGCATAGTTAACCTCTTCCCCATATGCATGTGACAAGTTATTTACATGGGTTGGGAGGAAGATGGAAAGAGTGACCTTGGTGGGAGGCCTCACTCAGATAACCAAAGAAAACGATTGAAATAGTATGGTAAACTAATCATAATATGTTTTATATTTTTACATAATGTTCCATAAATAAATAATAAAATGATTGCTAGCAGGGCCCATCAATGACTCCCCTGGTATAAGCAAATCCCACTCTTATGTAATAAATTATTAATAATGAAAGTCAAGTAATATATCGTATCATATCCGACCTCTATTCTGAAAGATCTCGTACAGTATCCGGAAGAAAGAAAACTCAATTCCACCAGAACTGAGCCATGACGCAGTATGCGCGTCCTTGGATTTGATGCGAGCGCTGCGATGACGCAGTATACGCATCATCGTGTCGAAGGGGTTAAAAAGACCAAAATTCCGGAACTCTTGAACACATAAGCCTAATGCATCGGGATTCTCGGCTGCACTGGCCGTGAGCCAGCGCTGTGCGCTGGCTTCTCCCACGCGCCGGGCTGGACAAAATAACACGTCCCCGGCGTGTAGCCCAAAAACCACTAGACGTGATATCTAGTCACCTGTCGTTAACGGGTTAAGGCCAACATCGCTTTTTGTCCTCTCATAAAACTGTAATACTTCTATCACACAGAGTATAAAGAACTGATATGGACCCTATGCTACAATTCTTGTCTACTATAATATTGATGCACTGTCAGATGGCACATATAAGGCTCACAAGACAATAAAACAACACAAAATGACAAACTCTTAAGTTTTATAATAAGTGAATGAAAGTGCAAGTAGTCAAGAAGCTCCACTCCACATGAGTACCACAAAGGTGACACTTGGACCTGGGGACCAGTCAAGCAAATCTATCCCCTGTCCACAATGTGTTAAGAGAGTCACTATGTTTACATGAGTGGGTAGCTACTTATAATGGCATTAGTTAATATTATGGTATAACAGTTACTGACAAAAACAAACCAAAGAATCCAAGCAACTGAATTAGCAACTAAAAATCTTTTGGTACAGCTCACCAAAAAAAAACATTTAGAGAGCTATCATTGAACATATTACGATCAAAATAATCATACATTATTTTCAACTTACCCTAGGTGGCCCTATGATCATGCCAGTCCAGTTGGTGAGTGTCATGTCTGAATCATCCTCCAGTCCCCACGAAATGGTGCCATCTCCAACGCCCTTCTGGCCTGCTTCCAGTTCCTCTAGCAGGCGGAAGTTGCGCGGAACAACTGTAAGTGGGAATTTGCACATAAAGTTGTGTAACAAGGTCAAAGGAGAGAAAGCTTCTTATGCATATTATAAGCTTCAATTATGCTACCATGGGTAAATTCTGAACCAATAGTCAGCATTACTGAAACATAGTTTCACCCTCCATATAAGATGAGACAACCAAGCTGCTTACTATCTACAGAAGTATCTCTATACCATCTTGAAACATTTAACAATTCTGTTCACAAAATAGATAGTGAATATTTGGGCTTTTATTTTGCATATAAATGATTGGTTTCACTATAGACTATAGACCAGAATGATCTTTGCTCTAAAAATCACATTAAAATACAATACAAGATTTCACAGGGAGAAATCCTTTGCCAGTTCATAGAATGTTCTTGTAACCCAACACCCCTTCAGTTAAAATGATACCCAATTTTCCACAGGTCCCTTACATACTAGTTTGTTTCCATGATCTTACAATATGTAAACATATACGAATATGTTCAGATCATTTGAACAATATTCGTTTCAAATAAGGGTAACAACAATAATAAAATATCTGTTACAAATGCAAATGAAAAATATAACAGATGCACCTTTTATAATCCCTAAAACATTAGGGTTTCCAAAAATTTGAATTTTTTGTCTTCTTCTTTGTTAATGTTTCTGTGGTAACAAGTTAATTCATCCTTAACTTGCTGACAATGGGTGTCAAGACATACATGACAGCTGCCTTTTTGGTCTAATAGTGACTTTCAGACTATGTTCCTCAAGGTACACCTGCATGCAGAGCTCCTAAGTTGACCAAAAACCCAATTTCTTATATACATATATAAATATATACAGTATATATATATATATATATATATATATATATATATATATTATCTATATATATACATATATATATATAAGGTAAAGCACATGTATGGAAAATAACTGAAATCCCCAAACTTGCAGTGCACAACCATACAAAAGGGTATCTGATTATAGTAAGCCTGTTGTTATATATATAAAATTAGTAAAATCATCTGCTTCATCAGTTATTATGGAGTAAATATATTTTTTGTGGCTTTGATAAAAAAATATCCTTACTCCCTACAAACAATATTTTTATATTGCAATAACATCTACTGTGTTCAATGAAGTCTGATTCTACAGGTCTGATTGGGATCACAAGAGGATAGACATCTACCAGGCATTTCATATGGGAAATTATCATTTTTCAATCAAAATTTTAGATAAAATGTTTTTCTTAAAATTGTTCATACATTCTATCATATCAAATAATGGTTGTTTTTTGCATATCATAGGGATAACATACAAGCTATGGGGAAGGGATTAAACCCTTCATTAATTTCTCTCTCATACACGTAATACAGATGACCAATTATATCAAATGCTAATTAGCATTACTTTCACCACTTTCTTCTAGCACCAGCAGGAGAGAGAGAGCCCTGAATGGCACCCATCCACGTCTCTAGCAAGCACTATCTTTATAGAGCGATGGCACACAGCGCTGCTGACCTCTTGTTGTAAAGTACCACAGATGAAGGATATGCAGGCGGGACAAGAATGGGAAGGTGATTCAAACCATGCCCAGTGTCTACAATGTGCCTCTGTGCCAGTAGGGATGCCTTTCACTGTGGCACTCACTGTCATAAGCACAAGTTTCCTTCCTCTTCCCTATCTCTTCATTGTGGATGGTTACAGGTTTCGTATTCATTCACGACAGTACACAAATATAAAAAAAAAGTTATTTTTTGTCTTCCCATAAAACAGCAACACTTCTATCACACTGAGTATAAAGAGCTGATATGAACCCTATACTACAATTTTAATTAACTGCAGTATTGATAGAGCCTGTGGTATGACAGATATAAGTCTCTAAATACAGTAAAACACACAAAAATTAAACATAAAAATGGCTCTAAAAGAGTGAGTCAAGGTATGATGCGTGAAGCTGCCTCACTCTATAAAACCCATCCTGGAGACTGAGAAAGCAAATCTATCCACTATCCACAATGGGTTAAGGGTTAAACATAAAATCTTACCCATGCCTGTTGCATATCATATTTGACAATTTTACCAAAAGCTGTAAATTTCCCAACATTAGGACTATTAGATAGGTGTGAGCAAGCACAAGTTAACCAAGTTTACATTTTTAATTTTCAAAGAAATCACTAACCCCTTGTTGCCAGATAAATGATAACAATCAAAGAAATTTTAACACTTCCACCAGACAGTAAGGGACCTGCTGCCAAAATTGCCTTGACATGCATGGCAGTCACCAACCAGTAGGGGTTAAAAACAATTATGCAAACATTGAAATAAGAGCAAATAAACAAACACAAACAAATATTTATAGATACATATTGTACAAATAGAAGGAAAAAGAGGCTGGTATCTTGATACAAAATACTAAAGGCATAACTGAGCCACAGCAATTAACAGATTAAAACTAACTCACTTCAATTAAGATTGAATATAAGCCAAAATAAATACTTACCAGTCTGACCTACATCATTCTCCTCCATACAGTGAACAACACTACTATTGTGTGAATTGAGACTGCAACACAGCCACGTCATTTTCAGTCTCTGCCATAGGTCACCAACACCTATGCAGCTACAGGACGACGATAGCATCGCCACACGCGCGCAAACTGTCATAACTCAATTCCAGAGAGCAAGACTCGCAAACATCATCTTTCTTGTCTGACTAACTTGTGAGGAATGTGAAGATTGTCAAGAGGAAAACTAACTAACATTTCAGACAAGTATGAATAACGAGGTTGAAGAGTCTTTGTGATTGGATTTCCAGAGAAAAAGTAGCAAACTGTCCAACATTTCCAGTGAAAAGGGAATATACATGTTGATGAGAACCAGCTCCTTATGTAGGTCACACCTACATCAAGTAAACACAGCCGGGATGTATGAGAGGGCGACAATCTCTTGTCAATGAGATGTAACGAAAGCTAATCAGTGCTTACAAGCCAATCATGTCATGCCATCCTTGATGGGCTTTGCTTGTTTAGGCTTACACTTTCACTGCAACTCTTCTTCTCTTCACCATAAACAATCATCACTCAATTATTTTTTCAAAAGACTTCGTCAATTCAGCGTTTTTACCCAATCTTCCATTTAATTTTTCATGTTGTTGCATCAAATATATATTGCTTCATTAGCTGTATTTACAAATGTTAAAGAAAATAGTATCTGAAAAAGGGGGAAATATCACAATATCTCTGCACTTTGAGGGGTGAAAAGTAGAAAATAACTTCTCTTATCTCAAAACATAGTCACTGCCAAGGAGACTTTCTTATATAAACAAAACTAAACAACTTTCAAGTTAACAATACCTATAATCTGAATAATAACCATACTACATAAGGTCGACATCCCCACCTTTCAGCCATTACCTTGCTACTTTTAAAATTCACATACAAGAGAGAAAGCTGAGACATTTCTTACTTCATAACTTATACAAGTTAGACCCATATGCAAATGATGCTCTGCACTTTTTACACATTCAGGGCTTTCAATGGGTGTGACTTTTACTGCATGACTCACTTAGCCACGATTAATCATGCTGACCATTGCCTCCTTGTTTATTACTGATGACAAGCATAAAAGATTGTTAACAGAACTAGCTATCTGACATATAAAAACATTTTATATCTTAAAAACAGAAATAGAATGAACTGAGCTAATATAATACTTCAACATCAAAACATGATAAATACCAAATCATAAAATTAGAAAAACATCAAGCACAGAAATATTCTCATGTTTTGCATCAGTAAGTGTATAATTTACATAAACCTAACTATAATCAACTTTCCATGAATAACATTGTAATAAAATGAGAGACTTCCAAGAATCATTCTTTATATTCAATACAACTCTTACTGTCAAAGTATAAATAATAAGAGTAATAAAGAGGATACAAATTTGATAGACTTCCAGAAGTTTCTTTTCCATATCAAATATACCACAACATGAAATGGTTCTGTGAGGAAGCAAGTTATAGTCAATAGTTTATCAAAATCAACTTTAAAAATAAATAAATAAATAAATAAACAAAAAATATAATAATGAATAAACACAACACAAATACCAACTTTATATAAAATCAATACCTGTGAACCCAAGCAGAGGGTGCTATCAAAGCTGATGGAATCCCATTTTCAATAAGAAGGAATTATCCCAATAAACACTGTAGAAAAAGAATAATACTAAATGAATCTTAATAGATCCATCTAAAATTACAAGGTATAAACATTTAAACAGACTGCATAATTACCCCTAAGAATTATCAGACATTAGTCCATGAAAATTGCATTATGGTGCAATATTGAAGGTCCTGAATCATATCTTATTCCTATAATTCCTTTATTTCAGCACAAGCCATTACACTTTCAAGGCAAGTCAAAAAAAGCACATCTTTTCCTTCCGGCAGAATAACCTTCTTAAGTCTTGACTGTACATGCATTCTTGTAAATTCCTTGAATATGTATCATATGCAACCACAAAAAACACAATCTATAAAATCTAAGAAATAAAAGGCAAAAACAAGTTTACAACTTTCCTTGGCAGGCATAAACACAATCCCCCTCACCCAGATGTTATACTCTCCTTGTTTAACTTATGCACATGTCTCATGATTACTTTCTTGAGACTTGGAAAATGCACTATTATCTTCTGCAGATCACCACAGACACATCCCAACACTCAAAGCCCAACACCTGACCAACTGGTGTTTGCAATTGCCCACAAAACACAGAACTAAAGTTTCTGTCTCTTTCAACAACACAGTCCAACATTTCACCAGCATAATCAATACTTCACTGAATGGTGCACTGGACAACACCACAATCTCTCCCAGTACAGCCACTCATATTTTAACAATATGGCTGACTTGTGTGTCCAATGGTCCTTGCCTGTTTTTGGCCTCCCATATTCTGGTAAACAAGCCCAGTTCTATTGGCTAATCAATAGGGTTGCCTAACAACAGAGACAGGTCAGCTTGGAATGGGACTCCCACCTACGCTACCTACTCATGCACATGGCTGGAAGAGCATGATCACTAATAGTGTCTGCATATTTTATTGCATTACCCTGGGCCATTTGACAGCCTCTGAAAATGAGGGGTGGTTCATCTACTAGAGAGGGGGAATAGGGGAATGTACAGTTACAATGACAATCTAACTGCAAATAATAATTTAGGGGAAAATACAAAATAATTTCTTCACAAAAAACAAAAATGAAGTTTCTTAAACATTCATATATTCCACAATCTCTTTAGGTAAAACTAAAACAAAATAAAATAACTTCACAACATCTATAACATAAGACTGACAATTAACAATAAAATACTAATCACAATAACCACACACACCTTGGTAAGCCTTATGTATTCTATGGTTGACATTCAGCACAGAATGTTATAATGGAAAAATCTAAATGCAAAATTTCTCTCATACTCTCTTGCAATCAACCTGTTACCACACCCTTCTGAATTCCAACATTTGTAAGACTATTTATCAAGTTTTATACTATGTAACAAGATCCAACTATCTGATTCATATATTCTTTACCAGATGATTCAAGTGTGTGAAAAACTATGTGATGTATGGAGAGAAAATTCTGCTTCTGATTCTGCCTTCTCCTTTACTTCATAACCACACTTGGGACCTGGCAAACCTCCAGTCCAGGGCCAGATGTCACTGAGGAAATGTAAGACTCCCCCCCATCTCAAATAGGACTTTTTTCTCAATCACACCATCTGTATTCTATCAGAATTCATTTGAAACTTACTAAGATCTGTGAATGGAGATTTTACAATCTGAAGAAAAGCTCAACAGAGGTGCAACATCAAGCATACACCATGGCTTCACACTATGTATATTATGGCAAGAAAGTGCTTGGACTAGTTGTTTGACAAAAAATTTTCCTCAGATTTCCGCAAGCTCTATCTTAACACAATAAGGCAGATGGAGGTGTGGGTATCTTCTAGGCATTTCCCAAAAGAGCAAAGGCACACACGTACATACACACACACATATATATATTAACATGCTCGCGTGGACATTAACACATCCATTTCTAAACACATGCAGGCACACACAAATACACAAAAACACAAAGAAAAAAAGAAAAAAGAAAACCCCTAATTGAACAAAGTCACAGTCTCTATTGGATTAATGACAACTGTGTGAGGGACCATTACCACACATGACCTTGGTTCCTTCAAATTCTTCACGACTCATTCCCTGTCATTACAACAGCTGTCACTCCCATCCTATCTTATATACATGTCCTCACACTTAAATTCCTGCACATTCGAATAAAACCAACAACTGTTACGGTCCTCAAAAAGAAGAAAAGGAAAAATAATGATAATAGAAAAAGAATATGTGGTGACCTACTCAATGCAGTTCCAAATTCTGTCAATTCCTCTCCTTGGCTACGAGAAGGCGAAGAAGGAAGAGGATGAAATCAAAAGAAATAAAGACAAAAAGATGACAGGAGATGCAAATGAAGACAAAAAGAAGAGGTGACAGGAGATACAATCTGATTCTGTTATTACCTATCTAATCTCTAGGCCTTTTTTCCGAGTGAGTGCGATGAGAAATCTTGTTTTAGTCGTATGTGAAGAAGGAAAAAAGTTTGTATCTTATAATCCCTTCATATCCAGCCTATATATTGAGTAGATAGATATATCTGCTTATGAAAAAAACAACTACACACCAACAAAACTAAGAAAGAGAAGCTATTTAGGGAAAATACCCAAGCGTTTATCTTAAACCCCTGTTCAAAGCCAATTCAACCTCTCCATTATATAACAAAGACTTGACAGAATGGGCAGGAAAAAGTCAAAATAAAGAGGAAATGATGAAAAACCCAAAACTCAAAAGAGTAACAACTTTGAAGACCAACAAAGTAAAAATGTCAGAATCCACACAGAAGAGACACTGCAGTCCCAATTTAAATAGCCACTGAAAAGGCACAAAATCAACCTCCCTCCACCCCCCAAAAAAGGACTAAAACCCATGCACAAAAAGATACAAATTGACCCAACTCAACAAAAATAATCCCTTCACTGCAAGTCGCCATCAAAACAGGAAACCAGAAGACCTTTTTAACTCCCCGCTCTCTCAGACGCCAAGTTCATAATCCCTGGAACCTCGAGCACTGGAATTCCGACTAAAAATACGACGAAACAAGAGAGATAAAACTGAACCCTTTGGCACAGCAGCTGAAAACCTTTGAATACCTTGGGAATCCGTTTAATAGTTCCCTCTCCTTTCCCCTTGCCCCTCCCTGGCCAGAGATGATTGAAGGATGCTTAGGAACCCTTCAGAGGTCTCTCGCAGGCTTCAAATCCATCCAGCCCCCTTCAAAATGAGTCTAAATCCCTCCCAAGTGGGCAAAAGCGCAGCCCTCCAGCCTCACCTGTGTTGGGGGTCGTCATTTCTGCCCTCTTTTCGCCCACGTCGCCCCTCCAAATGGACCTGTGCGGGGGAAAGCTCTTCTCCTCGGGCCTTCGGGAGTGAATCGGAGGCCGGATAAGGGTCAGTCGGGCCGGATAAGCGGGGAATGAAGGAGGTTTTTGGAGGTTTTTGAAGCCGAGGAAAAAAGGCTCTCACGGTGCCGCAATGGCCAGCGTTCCAATACTGCCGGACCCTCTGTTTTGCCCGGCGTTCTTTGACTCCGGGACACTTCTAGGGGGATTTTGGGCTTTATTGGGGCGCGGTTATTTTATGGGAGAGTTATTTGCTCGAATACTGCGTGGTATTCGGGTAGATGTAGATTTTGAGACGTCCCTTCTGGCAATCTAATTTAGCCTTTAAAACCTCTTAATCAATCCACAAAAACCAAAATTAAGCATTAGTATAATTTTAGAAATCTCCAAAAAATCTAATCTTGGCCCAAATAAATATAAAACCCATATCACAAACGTCAAACACAATTTTCAAAAGACTTTCACTCTCGCGCATTTAACTCGAGGTCGTCTTCTGCTAACACGTGAGAAAAAAAGTCTCATTCGTTTTTCTTTTTTTCTTTTTTCTCTTCCATTTTATCCTTGTTTTATGCTGACAACGACACTATGGGAAGGCCAATAAGTCCAGTTATATGTGGATATGAGTTATTTGACGCTGAGGTATTTATTAATAGGTTAAAACACTACTTTTCTGGAGGTCGGTAGATGTGTCTTTAATTTTGGTTATTTTAACCCTTTTTAGATGTTGCTCTGTTATTATTTGGAAGATTTAAAGTATTTGTAGGTGTTATAATGTGTTTTATAAGTCGATTTGGTAGTACACTGCATCCTGTTAAGACTAAGAGATAGAGTTGTTTCTGAAGAATTCTGTTGATGTTTCAAGAAGTTTTCATCTTTTTATTTGAATTTGTTGTCGGCATTTAGATCTTAGGTTTATTTTGAGGCGACCATATTCATCAGATTTTGTATTCTTATCTGATACGAATAATGAAACTTCACAAGTACACGACGCAGAATAGACCTGGAATTTGGTTTTGGTCCTGTTACGCGACACCAAAGTCCGTGCCCCTTGACTGCGGCTCATAGAGTGTGCGCTGTCCCCTATGACGCCAGGAATCAGCAGCCGTTTGATTTTGATCCCCCCCCCCTCTGCCCCCTCTGCCCCCTCTGCCCCCTCGGCCCTAAGAGCGAGGTACTCCCAGTGTGGGTCTGTGGATGAAGGAAGGAATGACAAGTGAGTGAATGTATGAATGAATGAGTAAGAGAATGAATGTATGAATGTGTGGGCTGAAGAATGGACGAATAAACGGTGAATTTCCACAGAAAATAGTGCATTGCTGCTGATAATGGAATTGGGTTTCGATAGATTGTCTTTGACGTGTAATGCCCAGGTGTAGTCGTTTTAGTCCTGGGAAACCGGTTGTAGGGAGGACATCGGCAGTAATTACATTGGCTAGACACCAAGAGATTGCTGCGGCCCTGATACATATTGGTGCCTCTGTTAGAGTGCCTGTAGTCATGGAGACCATGGCGATCACTTGGTGCCGTGCCCCACTAATTCTTGGCGTTCATTGAACCTCGATATAACCCCCTCGCTGAGTGCGTTTACAGTGAGTAATTATTTGTGTGAAATCAATGTAACTTA
>NW_028234435.1:1147640-1150140 GCF_977035675.1 Penaeus japonicus
CATGTCTCTTTTTCTCTTTCTCTTTCTTTTTTTTTCTTTCATTCTCTCTCTCTCTCTCTCTCTCTCTCTCTCTCTCTCTCTCTCTCTCTCTCTCTCTCTCTCTCTCTCTCTCTCTCTCTCTCTCTCTCTCTCTCTCTCTCTCTCTCTCTCCTCTCCCTTTCCCTCTCCTCTCCTCCTCTCTCTCTCTCTCTCTCTCTCTCTCTCTCTCTCTCTCTCTCTCTCTCTCTCTCTCTCTCTCTCTCTCTCTCTCTCTCTCTCTCTCTCTCTCTCTCTCTCTCTCCCTCTCCCTCCCTCCTCCCTCCCCCTCCCCTCCCTCCCTCCCTCCCTCCCTCCCTCCCTCCCTCCCTTTCTTTCCCTTTCTCTGATGTTGATAATAAAAGTAAAGATTTTAATCTCTAAAATTTCAAGAAATGATAAAACAAAAACACATTCATAGTGTGTATAAATATTCAGGTTAATTAACAAAATAAAATAATCTCTTCCAGGAGGATGCCCTATTAGTACCCTCAGAAGGCACAGTTTATGCCCAGGTTGTGTCATCAAAGATGCTTCAAAGGTGGAACCGAGTTCAACCTGTAACGAGAAACATTCCAGGCAGCAGTCAGCCAGAGGTCAGTTGTTGGAAAAAGAAGCAATGTTCAGCAATTTTGATTTCTTGTTCTTTAATTAATTTATTTATTTTCACACAGATGATTTAATACTCTCACTTTAAATTTTAAGAAGTAATCAATATATACATGAGAGAAGATAGAATAAATGTATGATTCATATCATTGTTATATAATCATTTTGACTTGGAATGGTGTCCACTTCTAATCCCCATATCCCTTAATCTATTTAAAAATATTTCTGAATTGGCCAGGTTTTGGTGTCAGTGCCAAGAGTGGTTCAGGAGTGCCCAGGGGCTGCAGCAGTTCATGATCTGCAACTCTCCCAGGTTCCTCGATCTTGGTTTACACCCATCTCAGAACCTCTCCCAGTTTTCTGGTTTGTGTTGATATCTTTTGTTTTTATATGGTTATTTTTTCAATTTTTAGATATAACTGAGACAGAGATTAAATTGTCTCTTTTTTGAGGATTTTGGAGAGCCTAGAAGATCCTTGGAGGTTCAAAATATTTAAAGACCAATCCCTTTTGAGATACTAATACTTAGCTACCTTTCCCACAGGTTTGACTGGAGTGGCAGACGGCAAGATATCCTCTGTGATGAGACAACTCGCATCAAGTTCAAGACACTTGCCTCAGGAAATTGTGATGCCATCCTGATGTGGTGGGACATTCGCATGGACCAGGATGGGGAAGTGATGCTAAGCTGTGCTCCATACTGGGCTCATCCTGACCTAGCAGGTGGGTTGAATGGCTTCAGAAGTATATCTGAAAAAACTTTGAATTTGAATCTGATATGATAAATAGAGAATACATAATTAATGAATGAATCAGAATATAATGAAGTTTATTTTCAAATTGTCTGCATGCCTGTTCCTTTGGAATATTCCTACTCAGACAAGTGCTGGAAGGGAAGTAGCGAAGACATCCCCTGGCGAGACCATTGGATGCAGGCTGTGTATTACCTTCCTCAGCCTCGGCATGCGGAGGAGGATACCACTCTTACACTTATTTCCTCACACGATGAATACAGTCTGTGGTTCAATATACAGAAGGATGAAGGGTGAGTGAGTATGGACTTGTAGTGGAAATACTGTTATGTTTTGATTTGATAGATTCTCTATTTTGTTTCATTTGTGTTGACATTTAGATCAGAATACTTTTCTTTTTCTTTTATAGGTTTCAGTATTAGCTTTATATATTAATAATACATTACCTGAATAATTGTATTGTGCAGAGTGCAAAGTACAAGCTGTATAATAGTGTGGCATTTACACAAACAACTTCGTCCATCTCCTTAACATCTGTAATCAAATATCTTAGTTTTTATAATAAAACTGAATAAGAATCATTTTCCCTATATTTATTTCCAGGGAAGATGTGTGTGAAGAGCGGCCTGTGTGCGAGTGTGGAATCCACATAATTTCCTCGCGGACACGCCTTGGTCAGATCAACGACCCACGCAGATTAAAGGTCTATGTGCGAGTCCTAGAGAAACTCGTTAGACCCGACAGCGTGTGTCTAGCCCTAGGGGACGGCTGCTTCATGGCTGTGGCAGCTGCAAAACTAGGTCCGTGAAGAAGGCTCTCTTTAGGAAATGAGTGTGCAAGTCTGATATAGAGCTTTGGATGTTATATTATACTAGTAGTCATCATAATGTTAGTAACTGTTTTTTTATCAGTTGCAACATCTTCATGAATACTATTTATATTATCCACCATGGTAGATTTTATGATTCTATAGTCGTGAGGATTCTAAAAAAAATTCTGTGGATGAACTATATTATTTTGAAGTTGTATTTTCTTTTGTAATGTGCAAACAATTGTGCATAATATAATATTTGTTTTTAAAAATATAATTTTTGGCTGCATCCTGACAGGAGCACGGCATGTTT
>NW_028234435.1:1160140-1167640 GCF_977035675.1 Penaeus japonicus
GGCCGTGGCGTCGCACTCGCACGCGAGCTCGAGTCTTCTGAGGTTCTTGCAGTGGCCTCCTATGATCTTAATGATTTCCCCTGACACCAGATGCGGCCAGCGGATGTCTATCACCGACGCCAGCTTGTAGGCATTCTCGCCCAGGAGAACCGTGAGCATGTTCTCCACTTTGCACGCGTCTATCTCATTAGTCTCCTTCGGGTCCCTGTTGTTGAGCTTGCAGGTGGAGACCCACTTGACACTCTGGTGGATCATCGGCGTCATGTTGAGCCTCGCCAGCTCGGGGTCGAGCAACAGGTCGAACACGTAGCCGAGCGCTTGACCGAGCTTGGCCAACGTCTCGCCGAAGTTGGGGTTCCTTTTGCTCTTCTTGCTCTTGAGCGCCGTCAGGATGTTGGTGACGCGCAGGAGCACCTTGTGGAAGAGGGCCGACCGCTTGTCCTTGGGGACTCCCTGGCCGACGTAGGACTGGATCTTGGCCACTTGGCTCGAGGGATTGCTCGTCAGGATGCTGTCAGGGATGTGCACGCCCTTCTTCGCGGATCCTTGCTTCTTAGACTTGCCCGCCAGCTTCTTGGCGGGGCCGTTGAGACCGCCGCTCGCCACGGTGACGAAGGCACAGGCCAGCGCCGAGGCGAGCGCGTCCACGCACAGCGCCTTCAGGCTCAGCACAGGCCGGAGCTGCGGCATCGCTCCTGCGACAGGAAAAGCCCCTCAGGCAGAGAGAAAAGGGCGGAGGAGAAGGCGAGAAGGACAGAATTGGAAGTCGAAGTGAAATGATGTAGACACACACACACACACATATAGATAGATAGATAGATAGATAGATAGATAGATAGATAGATAGATAGAGAGCGAGCAAGAGAGAGCGAGAGAGAGAGAGAGAGAGAGAGAGAGAGAGAGAGAGAGAGAGAGAGAGAGAGAGAGAGAGAGAGAGAGAGAGAGAGAGAGAGAGAGAGAGAGAGAGAGAGAGAGAGAGAGAGAGAGAGAGAGAGAGAGAGCGAGAGAGCGATAGAAAGTTTGGAAAATATCTACCGATGATGGAAAGATAGATCAATGAATGATGGCGGGGAAGATGATCATAATTATGATGATGGTAATGATTATAATGATAATAATGATAAGGATAATAATGATAAGAAAACAACAATGGTAATAATGATAATGGTAATGATGATTATAGCATTAATGGTAATGATAATGATAATAATAATCATGATGATGGTGATAATAATGATAGTATTAGTAATGACAATAGTAGTTACTAATATATATGCATACATACATATATATATATATATATATATATATATATATATATATATATATATATATATATATATATATATGTATGTATGTATGTATTTATGTATGTATTATAGAGACACTAACCGCAATTATAAACAAGAACGAAATAAAAATAAAATAAAAGTAAAAAATATATTGACCATAGTGAATGAAGGTAATAATGGTAATGAAGTCAACATAATGAAACTATGGTGAGGATGATGATAATGGTCGTGATGAGGATGATGATGATGATAATAATGATAATAATAATGATAGTAATAATGATGATAATGATAATGGTAATAATAATAACGGTAAAAATAATGATAACAATAATAATGATAATGATAATTTTAATGATAATGATGATGATAATAATAATGATAATGATAATAATAATGATAATTATAATGATAATGCTAATAGTAATAACAATGATAATGATAATAATGATGATAATGATAACGCAATGAAAAGATAACAACAATAATGATAATCACACCATAACAATGTCAGAACTTCTTTAAAAAGCTCAAAATCAACTCAGATATAAACACAAAACATTATTATTGCAATCACATATATCTTTTGAATATCACCTTCATTATCATCATTCCTATTCATTCATTCAAAATCAAATGAAGAATAAAATGGAATGGAAAAGTATTACATTTATCAGGATGACTCAGTTTGATGGAATGGCACGAGAAAGAATAAGGATAATGATAACAGTAATGATAATGATGATGATAATGATTGTAAGGATGATAATGATGATGATAATGATTGTAAGGATGATAATGATGATGATAATGATAACAGTAATGATAATGATGATGATAATGATTGTAAGGATGATAATGATGATGATAATGATAACAGTAATGATAATGATGATGATAATGATTGAAAGGATGATAATGATGATGATAATGATAACAGTAATGATAATGATGATGATAATGATTGTAAGGATGATAATGATAATGATAACAGTAATGATAATGATGATGATAATGATTGAAAGGATGATAATGATGATGATAATGATAACAGTAATGATAATGATGATGATAATGATAACAGTAATGATAATGATGATGATAATGATTGTAAGGATAATGATGATGATGATAATGATTGTAAGGATGATAATGATGATGATAATGATGATGATAATGATGATAACAATTATAATAGTAACTATAACAATGATGATAATGATAACGAATGTATAGTAATGATAAATGATAAATAAAAACTTATAATAAATATAATCAGCGACAGAACAAAAAGTTTTATTCCACAAATATGTGGAATAAATCTTTGTTTTCTATTTAATGATTTTTCAGTTTCCTCGTTGGGTTACTTTCTAAGAATATAAATGAATAAATAGATACATAAGCAGATACATAAATAGATCAATAGATAGATAAAATGAATATTAAACAACAATAAAGTTATAAAAAGAGACGAAAATAAAGAAAAGCAATAAAAAAAAAAACGCACAGAAATAAACAGTCGCGAAGGACAAAGACTGGAAGCGGAATAGGAGAGCAAGACAAGAAGAAAGGAAAGGGACGAAGAAAGGGAGAGAGAAGGAGAATAAAAGGGGGAAAAGGGGAAAGACTAAATAAGAACAGCAAGAACGAACGAAAAAAATGCTGTCGGGGATCACAAAATAAGCGAAAAGAGGGGAAACAAATGAGAGACAAAACGAAACCAATACGATAAACACCGAAAAAAAAGAAGAAAATCGCTCATGACATCCACCTCCCTTTCAAGCGCCTCGACTCCGCCTCTCCTCCTTATCAGTTATCTTATCACTCCCCACCCCCGCCCACGCCCACGCCCACGCCCGTCCCCTACTCACCCGACGACCACTTACGACGTCGCTGCAAAGTCACCGAAGGAGAAAACCGACAGCCACCGGAACAGCCACTTCCGCCGCGTGTGTTTCAACAGCACCAAAAGCTTGCTCCTCCAGTGGCTACCTGTGCTCAGCGCGTCCGTCGTTGCCATGGTAACGCCTTGCTGAGGGGAGGGGATAGGAGAGGAGGTGGTGGGGGGGAGGGGGTGCGTGCTGTTTATGCGGCAGGGGAGATTTGGAGGGAAAGAGGGAGGGGGAAATGGGACGGAAAGAGAAGGGGAAATTGGATGAGAAAAGGAAGGGGAAGAGGGGTGGAAGAAGGGAGGAGAGAGAGAGTGGGGAGGGAAGAAATGCGAAAGACCAGGAGAGGAGAGAGAGAAGAGGGGGGAGACAGAATGGGGTTGAGAGAGGGTGATGGATGACAGTATAATTATTTCTAAAAATAACCCAAACGTTATTCACATTTAGAACAAAAATTGGGAATAGGAAAGTTGATTGTATCTATCTATATCTATTACCGCAGAAGAAGACGGAAAAAGAACATGTGGATGATATTTCTATATCTGAAGTGAATAACAATTCACAATTAAAATACCGCTAAGATGAAAATGTTAATAATATATATATATATATAATATATATATATATATATATATATATATATTATATATAAATATATATGTATATATATATATATATATATATATATATATATATATATATATATATATATGTATATATATACATATATACAAATATACATATATAAACACATTCATGCATAATATCAATGACTGTAATATAATATTACTACTAATGACAATAATGATGAATAAAATTAATGTTCACAAACAGTTAAAACAAAACAATGACAACTACATCAGTGACTTTGCATCTACATTCTCAACAACAACAATGATAATACTGTCAAAAACACCTTATCTGCAGGAAATAAATTCAATGTTTTTACGTAAACCTGACATGGCGGCCTCAAGCTCTCTCATGAAATCGGAAAATCTTTATGCATAGCTCCCCAATTAGCCGGAATTAATGGGTTTGCGAGTTGGAATTAAACGCGATTTTCTTTCCTCAAAACACTGTTATAAAATGGCAACAGAAAGAAAATGATACGATGTCATAATGATGACAATGATGCTAACACCAACAAGCATAATTGGTAATGGTGATAGCAATATTAATGTAATTGTGATGTTAATTATTGTTATCATCATCATCACCATGAACGTAACTTCCATTGTTATCATTGTTTTTAATATAATTAAAATGATAATTATAGTGAACAAAATAGTAATGATAACTATAATGATTAGGATAATGACTATCATTATCATCATAATGATAACAGTAATAATGATATCAATAACAACAATGATCATAATAGTAATAACAGTAATAAGAGTAACCATAGTGATAATTAAAAATATAACAACCAACAGAATACTGATAATGATATTGACTATTATAATTGTCATTGTTATTACTATTATCATAATCATCATCACCACTTTTATTAGTATTAATATTATCTGAATAAGTTATATAAATATTATCATTATCATCTTTGTTATCATTATTTTCATTATTGCTATTATCATCATTCATCATTATTGCCATTATCATGATCCTATAATGTCATCATTCTATTATTGTTATCATATCATTCATCTCTTAGTTTTGTTATCATTGTCATCATTTTCATTATCATCATTATTTTCATAATAATGATGATAAATTAAATAAGGATAATAGTGAAAAAGATGATAATGATTATACGACTAATAATGATAATAACGATAATGATGATAATAATAATAATGATAATGATATTAATAATACTGATGACAATATAATGATAATAATAATAACAATAATGATAATAATGGTTATGATGATAATAATGATAGTAATAATCATAATAATAATAATGATAAGAACATGATAATGACAATGATAATTTCTGTCATCATCGTTAACTATAATTGCCATTATCATCATTATCATTATCATTAATATTATTGTTATTATAATCATTATAATCATTACAATAATAATTATCCTCATCACTATTATTTTTCATCATATTCACCATTGCTCTCATTATTATCATTATCATTGTCATTATTATTATTATCTTTATTATTATCATTATCATTATTATTATCATTACCATTATCATTATCACTGTTCTTATTACATCATCATGTCATTTTTGTTATCCATATTATTAACACGATATGCCATTATCATTATTGGCATTATTATCATTATTATCATTATTACTATTTCTATTATCATTGAGACGATGATAATAGGGGCAATAATTTTGATAATGATCTCATAAAGAAAAGATAACAATAATAACAATGTTGACAATATTGATGAAGCAACAACAACAACAACAACAACAACAACAACAACAACAACAACTCATCAAAATTCCTACCCTTGAGGCGATAGAAAGCAACCCAGAAATTAGTCTTAAAAAAA
The DNA here is from genome assembly GCF_977035675.1 of Penaeus japonicus. Lineage (NCBI taxonomy): Eukaryota > Metazoa > Arthropoda > Malacostraca > Decapoda > Penaeidae > Penaeus > Penaeus japonicus. The sequence goes on from NW_028234435.1 coordinate 1,165,809, forward strand.
AGCTTTAAAACCCCAACCTGTGTCCTCAATACTGCGCACATATGCCTCGTGACCTTGCCGACCCGAATGACCTTCAGGCACAGCAACCGAAATGACCTCCATGACCTTATAGACTCATTTTTTTCTTCTTTTTTTCTTCTTCTTCGCTTCTAAGATCGATCAAACTAAGAGACGCCATCTGTCCTCCCTGCCTCCCGAGACGGCACGCATGTGTGTGTTCTTCTTTTTATTTCTTCTTCTTCTCCTCCTCCTTCTTCACTGTGTGTGTTCTTCCTTCACAGTCTTCCTACTTCTCCTTTTATTTCTTCTTCTTCTCCTTCCTCTTCATCTTCCACCTTTCTTCCTTGTCTTTCTTTTCATTCTTTGTTAGTCACCCTCTTCTTCTCCTTCTTCTTCTTGTCTCCTACTTTTTCTTCTTCTGTCTTCCCATCCTAGTCCCCATTCTTCTCCTCTTTCTCTTCCTTTTCCATCCTCATCTTCTTCTTCTCCTTCTCCTTCGTCTCACTTTTCGTCCGTGTCCTCATTCTCCTTCTCCTTCTCCTCCTTTTACATCCTCTTCCTCTTCTTCTTCCCCTTCGTCTCACTTCTCACTCCTCGTCCAGCTGCCCCTCCTCCTCCTCCTCCTCCTCCTTCTCCTCCTCCTCCTCGGAATACTTAGGATCAGGCACGCACACTTCCTCCGGGCTGGAGATCCGCGCCATGTGCAGGACCACCTCCACGTCCGCCCCGCCTTGTCCTCGGCGCCCGCGGCCCAGGACAGGACGGCCAGCTGATCGAGGTGGTGCTCCTGCGGGCGGCCTTTTCGCGACCACCTGACGCGCCATGGTCTCCGTCCTGCGCGGGTTTCCACTCTTTCTCTCCTTTTTTTTCTAGGGCCCTTGTTGCTTGTGTATTAGTTTATTTATACGTTTATATTATTTGATTTTGTTTTTATTTGTTCATTTACTTATTTACGTATTCTCTTTTTCATTAATCTATTGACTTATTCGTTCATTTTTTCCATTTTGGTTGTCCTTTGTAACTTCTAATTTGAGGTTTTGTTATTTTTTGTTTTGTGTTATTTTATGCCCTGTTTGGGGATGTTACTTTGCTATTTTTATTTCCGCATTATTGTTATTGTTTTAGGTCTCTGTTCGACTGTTTGCTTTTGCCTTATATTTCCTCTGTTCGCTTTTCCTTCTTCTTTCCCCAGATTTTAACTGTTCCGAATTTCTCCTTGTTTCATTTTATTGCTGTTACTTTCTCCTTCTCACTTTTATGTTTACCTGTTCTTGTCTACCAGCTCTACGGCGCTTGTTATTTTCTCTCCTCCTCTTCCTCCCCACCTTTCTCTCCTCCTTCTTTCTCCCCACTTAACTATCTCTCCCCCCCTCCCCTTCCCCTCACCCCCTTCCCCTTCCTACCCCTCGCCCCTCGCCCTTCCCCAGCCTTCCCTCTCCCCCTCTCGCCCCCCCTCCCCTCCCCTGCCCCTCCCTGCTGCACCTGGCGAGGCTTCAGAGCGAGCAGGTGGAGCGCTCGAGGGCGGCGGGTGCCATGTGGGCGTCGCGAGCGAGCACAAGCTCCGCGGGCGAGACGCATCTGCTCGCGGGACTTCTTGCGTGCATGTGGATGTGCCTGCGTGCATTTACTTGCATGCGTATTGCTTTAGATATTATTTTTTCCATGCGCATTGTCTCATCAACTGCTACTTTTTTCATATGATGTTTACCTTGCACTTCAAATATTCATATACATTACTGATTTATTCATTCACCAATTAACATATTTTCCTACAAGCTAATATCCCTCCTTGTCTTCAGATTTCGCTTAATAACCGCAAATAACCTTGGCTG
>NW_028234435.1:1172640-1175140 GCF_977035675.1 Penaeus japonicus
TAAAAGAAACTGAAATGAATTGTCGATCCTGTCACAGATTTCGACTTTGTTCTGTCTTGGTCTTAAACTTTTGTCCGGTTGCTGAATGGTGTACTCGTGTTTCTAACCAGTATTTCAGAAACATGCTTCGAATCTGGTTTTATTTCCTACTCTTCCTTTTCCTCCTTACAATTCGCAGCTCCACTTCCAACGTGATTACAAACCACCAGGCCTAAATGCAAATATTTGCAATATTTCACCTGGTCTTAAGATTTTGGCCAGCAGTGTATATATATATATATATATATATACATACACACACACACACACACACACACACATACACACACACACACACACACACACACATACACACACACACACACACACACACACACACACACACACATATATATATATATATATATATATATATATATATATATATATATGTATATATATGTATATATATATATATATATATATATATATATATATATATATATATATATATATATACATATATATATACATACATATATATATATATATATATATATATATTATATATATATATATATATATAGATAGATATTGTATGTACATATATATGTATACTTATACACACACACACACACACACACACACACACACACACACACATATATATATATATATATATATATATATATGTATATATATATATATATATATATATATATATAAGTTATTTTTATTCAACGTTCAATCTAACAGCCTCTCTCTCTTTCAGATAATATAATAGATACACAAACAAACAAACAAAAATACAAACAAGGAGTCATTCACAAACAACCATCAAAGCAAACAAAAGCAGTCAAATAATTGTATCGCAAGGAAACTACAAATGCCCGAAGACAAACAAACACACATTTTCTGTACCCGTATTGTACCGTACGCATTCCGTCTTTCTTTTGTTTGCCTTGCGCCGATGACGTAACGGTGTGGAATTGCATGTAATTATACAGCAATGCATTTTTCTATTCTTGTCTGTTACAGCTCTCTCTCTCTCTCACACACACACCTCTCTCTTTCTTTCTCTCTCTCTCTCTCTCTCTATTTATCTATCTGTTTATCTCTCTCTCTCTCTCTCTCTCTCTCTCTCTCTCTCTCTCTCTCTCTCTCTCTCTCTCTCTCTCTCTCTCTCTCTCTCTCTCTCTTTCTCTCTTCTCTCACCTCTCTCTCCCTCTCTCTATCTCTCATTATCATAATCATTATTATTGCTATTATTACTACTAACCTCACCACTACTACTATCTTATCATCAACGTTATTGATTTCATCTTCATCACCATTATCATTGTCATTCTCTTTATCCTAGTTATTGACATCATTATCATGATTATCATTATCAGGATAATGATGATAATGATAATTGTCGTTATCGTTCTTATTCCCATCGTCATTGTTTTTCTATTATTATCATCACTATTATTATTATCATTATTATAGCATTATTATTACTATTATTATTATTATTATTATTGCTATATTATCATTATTATTATTATCATTACTATTATTATTTTTTATAATTGTTATTATTATCATTATCATTAGCACTATCATTATTATAATCATTATAGTTATTATTATTATCATTATCCATGTTATTAAAATTGTTAACACTGTTATTATCATAATTTGTGTTGTTATTACTATCATTATCATTAGTATCATCATTATCATTGGCATCATTGTTACTATTACCATTATCCTTTTTATTCTACAATTATCATTACTATCATTATCATTGTCAGTATCGTTATGATGATCATTAGTAATAGTGTTATTATCATTATCATTATTGATATTATTGTTATTATCTTCGAGTCGGTTACTGTTCAAAGTGCGTTCGTACACACAGCTTTGCGTTGCCTGTAGATTCAGACGCATGAACGCCCCCCCCCCCCCCACACACAGCCACACACATACACAACCACACCCCCCCCCCCACACACACGCAACCTAACCCCCCCCCACACACACACAACACCCCCCATAGACCCCCCCTCACACACCCACACCCACACCCACACACACACACACACACACACACATTCTCCAGCATGTTTGGGTTTGATCACAGAGAGAGACCCGCGCGTTACGTCATAGCGTCAATTTAACAGTGAAAATAAGCACAATGTTGGAAACAGTATAAGAAGATAAATTGTTATTGGTTAGAAAATGAATAACTTAGTACGAGAAAATAAATCAGAGAAATGTCATTTGTTTTGTTTTTTTGTACACTGTCAAGTTGATCTATATTGTTACCTTCATTACCATCATTATTGCTATTATTATCTTGATCATTATCATCATTATGAATGATATTAGTAGTACTAGTACTATTATCATTATGATTATTATCATCATCACTATTATCACTATTATTAGTATTACCATAAAATGATGATAATGATAATCCTCATTATTATCATAATCATTATAATAATCACTATCATAATCATTATAATGATCA
>NW_028234435.1:1198684-1201184 GCF_977035675.1 Penaeus japonicus
AGAGCGAAAGAGATAAAATAAGAAAGAGAGAGAAAGAGAGAGATAGACATAGAGAAAGAGAGAGAGAGAGAGAAAGAAAGGTATATAAAGAGAAAGAAAGAAAGAGAGAACGAAAGAGACAGAGAGAAAGAAAGAGAGAGAGAGAGAGAAAGAAAGAGAGAGAGAGAGAGAGAGAAAGAAAGAAAGAGAGAGAAAGAAAGAGAGAGAGAAAAAAAGAAAGAGAGAGAGACGACCCAATCGTTATTTTCGTCCTTATCACTCCCCTGATTGGCCGAGGAATTCAGGATGACGCTGTTACCAAGGCGACGACTCCGCCTCCCCTGTCACATGCTCTACTTTAACACCTTAGACACTATGTCATGGTTAACGAACACTAAAGAAAAAACCGCCCCCACACTGAGGAAAGGGTGGACGGGCTGGACTATGGGTGGATTCTATTAGAGTGTGATCATTATATCATGATTTAGGTTTATTAAGAAGTCTAGAAGGATTCCTGTAGCAGATTCAGCATAAAAAGCGAGGATAAAATGCAGACATTTTGACTTTATTCTTAAAAAAACAAACTCAAATTCTTCCCTTCAGCACCTACCCACCTCTACCCAGGTCATAGCCAGGGCATCTGCTTGCCTACCCATCTATCTACCTGAGCACCGTCGTCGGGCACCCTTGGCACTCACAGATCCAGGCCACAGTACAGATCGGGGTGGCTGGCTGGCTGGCTGGCTGGCTGGCACTCTCTGGCTTGCACTCACTTGCTGGCACTCATTACTCCGGCGACGGATCGACGGCTCTTTGACACACCCCTCCCCTCTCTCTCCTCCCCTCCCCTCTCCTCTCCTCCCCTCTCCTCTCCTCTCCTCCTCTTCCCTCTCCTCTCCTCCTCTTCCCTCTCCTCTCCTTCCCTCCAGACAGTGCCATGTAAGGAAACTCCTGTTGAAAGGGGGAGAGGGAGAGGGGAGAAGGGAGACGGGAGGAGGAAGAGGGGAGGGGAAAGAGGGGAGAGGGAAGAGGGGAGGGGGGAAAGGGGAGAGGGACGAGGGGAACGAGGAGAAAGGAAAGGGAAGAGGAGAGAGGGGAGACGGGTGAGGGAAGAGGGACGAGGGGAGAAGGGAAAGGGGAGAGGGGACAGGGGAGACGAGAAACGGGAGAGGGAAGAGGGGAGAGGGGAGAGAGGAGAGGGGAAAGGGGAGAGGGTGAGGGTAGAGGAGACTCGGGGGTTCCAGCGTCCAAATAAGGCGTCAGGTGGAAGCGGAGGAATGACCAGCACGTTGGGTATTAAAAACAGGGGCAGGGGTAGGGGGCAGGGGGAGGGGGGTAAGGAGGGCAGTCTGCTGTGCATCCTTTTGGGGTTCTGGTTGGAGTCGTGCTTTTAGTCGTTCGTTCTTTCTCTCTGGATGTCCATTTTGCTCTTTTGACTTTTGTCTTTCCCTTTTCTTTTCTTTTCACTTTTGCTCGCTCATAAAACAAATAAATATAAGCAATATCAGGTTTCGTTTAATCTCTCTCTCTCTTTGTCTTTCTCTCTCTCTCTCACTAACTCTCTCTCTCTCTCTCTCTCTCTCTCTCTCTCTCTCTCTCTCTCTCTCTCTCTCTTCCTCACTCCCACTTCACTCTCTCTCTCTCTCACCCTCCACCCTTCTCTCCCTTTCTCTCTTTCTTTCTCATTCAATTGATATCCACCTGCGTGTATAGCTCTTCCTCTGTCCATCACTGCTTTTTCATTTGCTTAGAAATGCATGAATCTTTTTCCCTGAGGCTCTCGTGACTGTTTCACTTCCGTTCAGAGAAAGCAGGATCATCTCCGTCAAAGAGAGAGAAAGAGAGAGAGAAAGAGTAGGGAGTAGAGAGAGAGAGTAGAGATAGATAGATAGATAGATAGATAGATAGATAGATAGAGAGAGAGAGAGAGAGAGAGAGAAAAAAAAATGTATGTATAAATGTATGTATGTATGTACGTATGTATGTATGTATGTAAGTATGTATGCATGTATGTATGTATGTATGTGTGTATGTATGTATGTGTGTATGCATGTATGTATGTATGTATGTACGTAAGCATGCAAGCATGCATGGATGTTTGCGTGTTGGCATATATGTATATGTCTGTACATATGTATGTATATATATATGTATGTATGTATGTATGTATGTATGTATGTATGTATGTATGTATACATGTATGTATGTATGTACGCATGTACATACATACGTATGCACAAATATGCATACGTAAGTATGCATATTTGCGTCGTTGTGAAAAAGAGGTGTGATATCTCTCATTTATTTTTCATACTGTTTTCTTTCTCTCTCTCTTCTCTTCTTTTCTCTCTCTCTCATGGTAACATCGCCGCAAAAATCTCAAAAGAAGACATGCGAGGAACAGCGTCCATTTTTTCTTCTTTGAGTTTCGAGAAGGAATGTGGGAGAGGAGATTGATGAGGTGGGGTGGGGGGTGGGGGGGCTAGATGCGAAGGAGCGGGAGAGGAAAAGAGGGAAAAGA
>NW_028234435.1:1208684-1210040 GCF_977035675.1 Penaeus japonicus
GGCTGACTGCTCGTCCGGCATGCAGGCTCAATGCTCTCGCAACCCCCCCCTCCCCCCTCTCTCCCCTCCACGCCTCCTCTCACCTCTCCTCCCCTTCCGGCCTCTTCTTACATCTTCCCTAGTTCCTTGCATTCTCTAACCCCTCCCATTCCTTTTTTTTCTCATCTTTCTCTCTTACTCCCTCTCCTCTTTCCTCTTTTATCTTTCATTCCTCGTCATTCTCTTTCTCCTCCTGCCTTTCACTTCATCTTCCTCCTACTCCCTAAATCTCTTTCCACCATCTACCCAGATAATCTTTTCGCCTCCGCCTCTTCTTCACCTCCTGTCATCCTAGATAGGTTCTCCATCCTCCCCTTCCTCCTCCTCCTCCTTCTACTCGTGCCTTTCCCCGTCCTCGTCCTCCTCCTCTTCCTTCCTCGTCCTCCTCCTCTTCGTCCTCCTCCTCCTTCCTCCTTCTCTCGTCCTCCACCTCCTCCGTTTTCGTAGCAAGCCTCTCCTCCCCCTCCCCCCTGTCTACCCAGCCAGCTTCCTCTATCCCCCTCCCCCTCCCCCTCCCCCTCGTCCTTTCGCCTTCGTCATCGTCCTCCTCCGCCGCCTCAGCCGACCTCTTCCTCCTCCTTTTCCTCCTCCCTCCTCCTCCTCCTCCGCCGCCGCAGACCTCTTCCTCCTCCGCCAGACGCGACCAGTTCCTCATGTCTCGCTATCCATAACTCGGCGAAGGATGCATTCCCGTGACCTTAGCCTCGTAATAGTAACCAGGAGGGAAGGCCGGGAGGGAGGGGAGGGGGGAGGAAGGGTTTAGAAGGGCGTGAGGAAGGGGTATGGACGGGAGGGAGGGGAGGGGGGAGGAGGGAAGGACGAGAGAGAGGGGAGGGGGAAGGAGGGAAGGTCGGGAGGGAGGGGAGGAGAGAAGGCTAGGAGGGGAAGAAAGGGTGATGTAAGTTAGGAGGGGAAAGGAGGGTGAAGGTGATGTAAGTTAGCAGGAGGGAAGTGGAGGGGAGGGAGGGGGAGGAGGAGTGAAGGAGAAGAGGACAAGCGGCTGGGAAGGGGTGAGGGTAGGGGTGGGGGAGGAAGAGAAGGAGAGGGTGTGTTTTGTTTGTAATCGGATGAAAAATTCGTGATCACTATTTCCTGAAATTCTTTGTTGTCAGGATTGATTCGTCGGCGCTGGCAATATCATGACTATTGTTTCCGCTGTTACTCCTAGAACTGATATTATCATTATTGCCAAAATCCCTAGTGTTGCCATGGTCGCACTGATATCTTCATTATTATTGCTATCATGATCACCATCAATATAAATCATAATTCTTTACCGTAATAATTTCTACCTTCGGGTCCCAGATAATAAAATAC
>NW_028234435.1:1215140-1217640 GCF_977035675.1 Penaeus japonicus
TATATATATATATATAATCTATGTGTGTGTGTGTGTGTGTGTGTGTGTGTACACACAACCCACACACACACACACACACACACAACACACAACACACACATATATATATGTATATATATATCTGTGGGTAGTTAGGGGCTATATATATATATATATATATATATATTTATACACACACACACACACACACACTACAACACACACACACACACACACTCACACAACATTACACACACACACACACACACACACACAAACTCACAAACACACATAGATATATATATATATATATATATATATATATATATATCTATATATACAATATATTTTATATTATATATATTTATATATATATATATATGATATATATATATTATATACATATATCATATATATATATATATATATATATATATATATAGATATAGATATATAGATATATATATAAACTTCTCAGTGTGTGTGTTTGTGTGACTTTTTCTCTCCCCCCCCTCTCTCTCTCTCTCGCTCGGTCTCTTTCGATCTATTTCAATCTCTTCCCCTCTCTCTCTTTCTTTCTCTGTCTCTCTTTGTCTCTGTCTGTCTGTATCTCTCTCTCTCGCTTTCTTTCTCTCTTATTGTCTCTCTTATCCCCCTGTCTCCCCCACCCTCTCTCTCTCCCTCCCTCCCTCCCTCTCTCTCTCTCTCTCATTCTCTGTATATATATGTATATATCTATATCTATCTATCTATCTATCAGTCAATCAATCAATCAGTCTCTCTCTCTCTCTCTCTCTAAACATGCATTTTTGTACTGTATATGTGGAATGCATAGGTGGATAATAAAGAAAGGAATACCAAAAATACTATATTTGCTACCGTGGACACTGGGGTCTACGACGCGGTGCGACATGCGTCTGCAATGTCTGGCGTTTCCGTGACATGACTATGATAAAAAACATCTTTGTGATCAATAAATAACGGCATTTACAAGAGGCTGAAGTGAGTGAGGCGAGGCAGCCGGGTCACGCGAAGGGCGGCGTGGGAGGGAGGCACGTCGCATGACTAGGAGACGGAGCGCGCCCGCGGCTGGAGGTTGAGGGCGAGATTCAAGGGCGTGAGGGCACAAGAACCGCCCATCCCCACCGCCGCCGCCGCCCCCGGAGCGGAAACAGTCGGCCGCCCCAGAGTGTCCAAGACGTTCTCCTTCTCGGGTTTCGTTACTTCGCTTTTGTCTGCTTCCCTCGGGTCCTGTCGGGGTTTGAGGGACAAGTCCAGGATGTCTTGGTCCTCTCCAGCGTCGGGCTGAGACGCGGCACTGGATCGCACCGACAGGTCCATCGGCACGTCCGACGGAGGCGCTGTGGCCTTCGTGGCTGCACCGACAGGCGCGGCCAGCGTCGAATCTTTCCTCACAGACACAGACACCGCGACGGAAACGTCGGAGCGGCGCTGCAGCGGCGGGGGCGCCAGGCGACGGTGCGCCTCGTCGGCTCTGTTCCTCTCCTCCAGAAGTCGCAGCCTCTTGGCCAGCGGGAGCGGCGCCAGGCACTCAGCTGGCCGTTTGGCCGGTGGCCTGAGGTGGCCAGGGCCTGCTGGCGGACTGTGGGCGCGGCTCACCCTCAGGCTCACTTCGGGGGATCGTCTGATGGTGGGGGCGTCGAGCGGGAGCTCGTAGGAGGGGGCGTAGCAGGCGGTGTGGGGAGCGAAGTAAGGGTAGAGGGAGTAGGGAGGGGGAGTGCCACCGCCGAGGGGAAACTGCGAGATCAGGAGGGGGCTGAGAGGGGCTCCGGAGTACGAGGAGGAGGGGGAGGAGGAGGAGGAGGAGGCCGGCGAAGGGGGAGGGGGAGGAAGGACGCTGAGCCTCGGGTAGAGCGGGGACAGGTAGGGCAGGTGGCGTCCGCTCCCTTCGTGGTACAGCGACGCCTCGAGGGAGTTGTCGGACGCGTGTGAATCGGGGCTGCTCAGAGCAGGCGAGGTCCGGGCGGGGGGCGGCGACCCTCGAGGCACTTCCGGCGGGCCGCACACGTCGATGGTGTCGCCGTCGTCGTCGCTAAGACCAGGCCCGCTCCAGCACTCGGAGCCGCCGGAGCCACCCAGCTCGCCCGCCGCGGACGCTCGCCGGTCCTCCAGCAGGCAGTGGATCTTGAACCAGTTGGAGCGACGCCCGTACCTGGGAGGAGACGCGGTTAGATAGGGTGCCATGGGGGGAAAGTGCCGCAGGGGTCATGCATGTATGTTCATGGTGCTGCAGGGGTTTGGTGTCACAGGAGTGTATCATCATCCTTTGTTACACATGGCGTTTTAGTGTCTGATTATCTATCCTTACATCAAAATATAATTTTCTTTAGTTATATGATTAAAGTAATATTGAGAAGAAAGAAAAGAAAAGTGTGTGAGAACAAAAACAGAAAAAGCAGAAAATAGTAAAAGAGAAAGACAAAATATAGGAAAAGGAGATATGAAGATAATATATGAAGAGAACACACACACAGAGAGAGAGAGAGAGAGAGAGAGAGAG
>NW_028234435.1:1222640-1242640 GCF_977035675.1 Penaeus japonicus
AAGTTTTAAATATAACGATAATAGATGGAGCTCTATGCCTATGATGTGTAACACTATATTCCCTCTTTATTTTCTTTTTCATCATCTGACATTTTCTCTACACCACCAACACCTAAAAAAGAGGAAAAAAAACGAAAATAACAAAAACCTGTGAGTCATGTTTATGGTCTTAAAAGGCCATGGCTGCGGTAACTTAGCACACAAGGCATTAATTACTCTACTTTAACTGCTTTCAAAAACCCGTTCACTTGTACATAAAAGGGTTTAAGAGTACTCATAGGTACAGTCATATTCATATGACGATTATCATTTAAACTGTGGTTATACGAAGTAACTATTAGGGGCGTTTGTAATGGAGTGTGTTGATATTCCAAAATACTTTAGTCTATGCGATAAAAAATATTTGTATTCCGTTTTCTTATAGTGATATCAACCTACAAGTGTTCCGTTTTCTTTGTTCATCATAAGTTAGGAAAATAACATTCGGTTTTATGAATAAATATTTAGTTGCATATGAATATCGATAGACATATGAAAAAACAAGAGATATATACATCAATAAAGATATTTAATGCCATATAAGCACATAATCAGTTGTTCTGGAAGATATAAAAAGAGAACGAGAGACAAAGACAAAACCAAAGAGCTAAAAAAAGAGAGATAGAGAGGGAAAGGAAATAATATACACATGCAAAACACTCATACTGTTGGGAATGAGAAACACGAAAGAGAAAGAAGGGGAAAGAGCTAAGAGATAAAACACAAATAGAGAAGAAAGAGAGAGAGAGAGAAAGACTGGTGGATCGTAAAAAGAAAATGGGAGACACGGCTGAGGAATAAAAGGGAAATAAGTACAAAGGATTAAAATGGGGTTAAATTGGTGGGAAGAGGGAGATGAGGAGAAGTAGGGGGAAGGGGGAGGGGGGAGGTGGGAAGGATAAATGGGAGGGGGAATTAGGGGTTGGCGAGGGATGGGGGGATGGGGGGGGGGCGAAATTCCCACGGTGCGCCCCCGCTTGGCCGCCCGCGCGAGGGTAGCTTCACGCCCACTTGGACCCAAACTGTCTTGAAAAGATCGCCGAGGGAAAGGGGAAGAGGAAGGGGGTGAGGAAGAGGAGGGAGGGGAGGGGGGGAGGGAGGGGGAGGAAGAGTATCAGGGAAGAAAAGAAGAAAAGACGTAAATAAAAAGGCATAAAAAAGAAGAATGCGAGCGAAGAAGAATTCCAAGGACGAAGGAGAAAGACGAGGAAGGGAAAGAGAAAGCTCAAGGCAGGCGAGAGGATGCGGACAAGCCCTTCATTCCCCTGCATTCCTCACTTTCCTCACACTTTTTCGCCTCTCTCTCTCTCTCCTCACACTCCTCCTCCTCATACCCTCTCTCCTGGTTCTCCTCCTCTTTCCTCGTCACACTTGTCTTCCTATTCTTCTTTCCCACTTCCTCCTCCTCTTCTCACACCTTGCCTCCTTTCTCCTCTTTCCTCCTTCTTCTTCTCTTGGTCTATCCTCCTCCTCTTCTTCCTTCTCTGTTCTCCTCCTTCTCCTCCTCCTCCTCCTTCACTCCCCTTCTCGTCCTCCTCCTCCCTCCACCGTCCCCTCTCTCCTCCTCCTTCTCCTCCTCTCACTCCCCTTCTTGTCCTCCTCGTTCTCCTCCTCCTCCTCCTCCTCCCCATTCTCTCTCCAACGTCCCTTCTCTCCACCTCCTTCTCCTCCTCTCACTCCCCTTCTTGTCCTCCTCCTCCTCCTCCTCCCTTCCAATCCACGAGTTCCCATCGCTCGCTCTCTCCTTCTTCTTCTCTTCGTCTATTCTCCTCCTCTTCTTCCTTCTCTGTTTTCCCCATTCTCTCTCCTCCTCCTCCTCCATCTCTCTCATTCCCCTCCTCGTTCTCCTCCTCCTCCTCCTCCCTCCCAATCCACGAGTTCCCATCGCTCGCTCTAATTTTCTCAAGACAAATGAAGTTGTCAGAGCGAGACGCGTGGCAAGGACGACCCCGCCATTCTCCGCCGCGTGACGTCACAGCCAAAGATTCCGAGGATAGCCTAATAAACATGATTCATTTTTGTTTATTCGTTGTCACTGACATTTATTTTCTTATTACTATTTATTTTATATTCATTGCTGTCGCTATTATTGTTATTATCCTTGTTATTGTTGTTATCATTGTCGCTATTGTTGTCATTACCCTTATTATCATCTTTATCATCATTATCATTATTGTCACTATCATTATCATTATAATCATCATTATTATTATTAATGTTATTATTTTTATCATTATCCTTGGAATTATTATCACCCTTATCATCAGTGTTGTCGTAACTGTTAAAGTCATTATCATCATTATCATTACCATTATTATCATTATTATTTTGATATCGCTTTGGTGATGATGGTGACCTCAGTGATAATGCTCATATTAGTGATGATGATCGTAATGAAAGTAATAGCAATAGTGCACATAATGATAATAATAATAAATCATATACAGACTCATTATGCTCCTAATGATAGGTAAGGTAATGACAGATTACAATGATACAATCGGCATTATGGCAATAAACGGATAAAAGTTACCCACAACACCATCAGTGATAAACCCACCACTTACCCCACCCCTTCCACCTCAACACCCCCACCCCCCTTTCCCTCCCCCTTCCCCCACCCTCATCTTCCTCCCGCCGAGGATCCGCTCGCCCGCCCGCGCGCCCGCACGTCACACCTGCACTCCGAAAACTCCCACGGTTAAGTGCGAGTCTCCCGCCATCCGAACGCAGTGGCCGATCAAGCGAAGAGCCCGGACGAGGAATTCGGACGTGACATTCGGATGAGGGGAGGGAGAGGAGGGGGAGGAGGGGGAGAGGGAGAGGGGAGGGGGAGAAGGGGAGGGGATAGGAGGGGGAGGGGGAGGGGATAGGAGGAGGAGGAGGAGGAGCGGGGGATGGGGAGGAGGGAGAAGGGAAGAGGGGAGGAGGAGAGGAGGGAGAAAGGGAGGGGGAGGGGAAAGTGAAGAGAAAGGAGTAGGAGAAAGGTGAGGGGGAAAGGAGAGGAGGAAGAGGAAGAGGAGGGGTAAAGGGAAAGAAGGAGGGGAGAGGGAAAATAAGGGAGTAGGAGAAAGGGGAGGGGGAGGAGGAAAGAAGGATGAAAAGGGATGGGGAGAGAAGGAGGATGAAATGGAGGAAGGGTTGGGAAGGAGGAGGGGTGAGGAGGAAGAAAGGAGGAGAAAGGGGAGGGGGAGAGAAAGAAGGAGAAGAAGCGAAGGGGGAAAAAGGTCATGCGTAATGATGGAGGGAAACGATAGCGAAAATTGCATGACAGTGATTTATTATTTCCACTGAAAAACAATAGTGCTTATGATTATATTGATAATTAATGATCATAATGATATCAACAATAAGGGTAATGACTTCGGTTATCATAAAATCAATAGTATAATTCTATTATCATTATTCTTAAGTATCATTATCAGTATCAAGTATAACAATTATCCTTTTCACCATTGTTATCTTATCAAAATCTTCGTTATCTCGGCTTATCTTCCGATTCCTATCCTTCCCTTCTGCCCCTTCCCCCTTCCTCCCCTCATACCTCCTCCTTTCTCTCCCTCTTTCCCTCCTCCCCCAATACCCCCCCACCCCCCTTGCTGTACTTGTGTCCTTGATTGCATGGCTCTATCACGAGGATGCATGACAGTCATTCGAGGGCTCAGCGTTGCCAAGGTGGGATTACGGAATCCAGCGTTGTCAAGGTGAGATTGCACCGACATGAGTTTGCGGATTGCAATGTGACTGAGGTGAGATAGCAGTGTTGCCAAGCTAAAATTACAGATTCCAGTGTTCTCAAGATGGAGATTACCGAAGTCAGTATTGTCAACATGAGAAGGCACCAGAATGATGAGACTAAGGATCCCAGTGTTGCCAAGGTGAGATTGCAAACCGCAGTGTTGCCACCATGAGTTTGCGTTCTCCAGTGATGCCAAGGTGAGGTTGCAGACGCCACTGCTACCAGACGCAACGGACTTAAGTGGCCCGGTTGCACATGGCCCGGGTACTCTTCGATAGGACTTCCCTCAACTCAACAAGTCAATTTCTTAAACAGATATGAAAAACAATAAATTCAGTTAAAATTTCAGTGAAATATCTGCATGGCCCGGGTACTCTTCGTGAAAAGGCATTTGGTCAACTCAACATAGGCAATTTCTGGAAAGAGAGATGAGAAACAGGAGATTCAGATCAGACACTAACCATGAGAGAGAGAGAGAGAATCCGATTAAAGCTAGAAATAATAATGATAATAACAAGGGTAATGATGATAATGATGATAACAATTGTTATACTGACGATGATGAGAATAATGATAATGATTACAATGCTAAAAATAATGATACCAATGATATCGACAAGGATTATAATGATAATGATAGCAACTATAATAAGAATGATAGACACAATGACAGTCACCCGCATATCCATGCACGGACATAGAAAGAAAATAATAATGATGATAATGCTGACAATAATAGTAATAGAAACAGTAATGGTAATTAATAATGGAAATGAAAGCAAGGTCAATGGCAATAATAATCATAACAGAAACAGTAATGGTAATTAATAATGGAAATGAAAGCAAGGTCAATGGTAATAATAATTAACGAGTAGAAAGGAACAATGAAGCAGAAAAAACGCCCAAAGCGTTTTCGTATTCCTTTGCAGATTGAAAAACGCAATTGAAACTTCCGGATAATGGGAGAATGAGAGCCATGACGTCACACTTTCTTTTATCTCTTGCGCAAGACGCTCGTCATTTTCTTTCGTTTTCTTTCCCTTTCTTTCGTTTTCTTTCACTTTCTTTCTTTTTCTTTCACTTTCTTTCGTTTTCTTTCACTTTCTTTCTTTTTCTTTCACTCTTTCGTTTTCTTTCACTTTCTTTCACTATCTTTCGTTTTCTTTCACCTTACGTTTTCTTTCTTTGTCTTTTGTTTTCTTTCACTATCTTTCGTTTTCTTTCACTCTCTTTCGCTTTCTTTCATTTCCTTTCACTTTCTTTCACTATTTTTCCTTAGTCTTTTGCCTTCCGTATATTTCTAATTGTGTCTATGTTGTGAATGCTGATAATGATATTGGTAATATTAACAATGAGGGTGATAATAATATAAGAATGATAAGATGACGTGCGATATTGGTAGTGAGAGAAGGGGAAAGAGAGAGGGCGAGAAAGAGAGAGAGAGAGAGAGAGAGAGAGAGAGAGAGAGAGAGAGAGAGAGAGAGAGAGAGAGAGAGAGAGAGAGAGAGAGAGAGAGAGAGAGAAGGGGAAAGAGAGAGGGCGAGAAAGAGAGAGAGAAAGAGAGAGAGAGTGAGAGAGAGAGAGAGAGAGAAGGGGAAAGAGAGAGGGCGAGAAAGAGAGAGAGAAAGAGAGAGAGAGAGAGAATGAGAGAGAGAGAGAGAGAGAAATTATTATAATCATTAGTACTGTTTTATCATGAGTATCATTAATGTTGCTATTGTTATTATTATCATTATTATCGTTATCATTATTAATATCATTATCGTCATCATTATTACTATTACTACTTTTATCAAAATTACCATCATCATATAATTATCGATATTATTATAAATAGAATAATCATTATCATTATTGTTTTTATCATTATCATTTTGTCATTATTATCATGACTATTATTATTTGCATTAATATTATCATTATCATCATCATCATCATCATTACTATCATTACTACAATGATGATAGTTATCATTATCATTATCATTATCGTATTACTATGATTAAAATTTTCATTGTTATAATTATTTTTCTTATCATTATTATCGTCATCGTTATCATTGTTGTTATTATCAATATCATTATTATCATTATCATTATGCTTATCGATATTATCATTATCATTATCATCTTCATTATCAATATCATTATCATCTTCATTATCAATATTATCATTACTATCATTACTATAGTAATAACGACTATCATTATCATTACTACTGCCATAATAACGCAAACGACAATAGAAATAACAACGACGCTAATCACGATAACAGAAATGACGATAAAAAAAAAATGAAAAGCAAACAAGATAACGCCAGCCCTGAAAAAAGTCCCAAGTCAGAGTCGATTCCCACACCTGTGAGCCGCCTCCTTTCGTCACCATCAGTCGAGTCGTCCTCCCTCTCTGCGTCTCCGTCTGACTTCCTGTCGTTTAGTTTCGCCCCCCCCCCCCTGCTTCCCCCCTTTGTCTTCCTCCACCCCTCCCCACCTCCTCCCCCTCCTCCTCCTCCTCCACCCCTCTCCTCCTCCCCCTCCTCCTCCTCCTCCTCCTCTTCCCTTTCTTCCCTTGCCCTTGAGAGTGGGTGGAAGTTCCCCTCTGAGACGAGAATGAGGGAACAATCAGCTAAGTTGTTGGTAAAATTGGACATGTGTACAGGGACATGGGGATGTACACAGGGCTATGATCTATCTTTGGTTTTCTTTTCTTTGATTTTATTGTCTTCCCCTCCCTTTCTCTTATCTATTATTCTGTTGTTGTTGTTGTTTTTGTATATGTGATTGTCTTTCTCTTGGGATGTATGTACTTTTTTTCCTTCCTTCTCCCCTTTCTCTCTTTGTCTCCTTTTGACGTCTTCACACCTCCTCCTTTCTCCCTTTTACTCCTCTTCTCTCTCTCGTTCTTTCTCTCCCTTTTCTTTCCATTCTTTCTTCTCCCACTCCTTCCTTTTTCTACCTCTCTCCCTTCACCCTCTCTTCCATCTCCTCTCCCTCTCTTTGTCTCGTCTGACTTCTTCCCACCTCCTCCTTTCTCCCTCCTCCTCCCCTTCCATCCCTTTCTCTCTCTCCCTTTTCTCTCCATCATTCCTTCTCCCTTAACCCTCTCCCCTTCTCCTCTCTCTCCCCGTTCACGAAGGCGAGATCACTGAAGCACATCTCAGGATCCGTTGAACTGTTCTTCCTTCCTCCTCACAAGACACTTCCTCTCTCTCTCTCTCTCTCTCTCTCCTAACTTCCTTGGGAACTTCCAACCGTCGGTCAACCTCCACTGAGTCTGTACTTCCTCAGTAACCTTGCTCTCTTCCCTTGATTTATCTGTCCTCTCGTTTGGGCTCGACTCCAGTGCGAGAGCCAGTGTTCCCTTTCGCTCTGTCTGACTCCTCCCTCGGATTTTCTGGGGTGTTGTGTTTTTGTGATGTTTTGTATTACATCTTGATGGACGTGTCTTGTTTTTGATATGTGGTATGTTTTCTCAAGGGATTTATTTCTGATTTCGTCACAAATTGGATCTTATCTGGCTTCTGTAACCTGTATCTACTATAACCTGTATCTTCTATAACCTGTATCTTCTATAACCTGTAACCTGCTTTCTTGCCATTGCATAACCGTTTTCCATCTTCGATATGAATCATTATCCCACCGACTGTATCTGTTGCAATAATCCTTGCAACTTAAATACAGCAACTCCTGTAAGTTTAGCGAATATGCTAATGATGACGCATCGTGTTCTTCATCTAGAACATCCTTGCGTCGCGTTTTGTAACGTCTAGAACTTCATTTCAAAACACTATGGAAATCAACAAGAGGAAAAATATGTAAAAAGAGCTAGACATGATTTTCACTTTCTGCTACGTGACTCAAAGTTAATTGTACCTTTTTTTGTGGCATGATTTGTAACACATACTTGCAGTCGTTTGCAATCACATACACTTGTAAAAGTATGAATAGAAATGAAGGTGAATATGCGTGCATGCTTATATATTTATCAGTAAAAGAATTTCAGTGAAAATTATACGGAAAATACAAAAAGTAGTTGTTAAATATGAAGTTTATGATATGTATAGTATATGATTTGCAATTTTACCAAATAAAATTACAATAACTGTTCTCGCATGGAAGTAATTGAAAAAAAAATCACGTATTACAATTTCGACTCAACGTAAATGAGAAAAAAATCGCCATAACGTTACTCCTCCCACTAACCTCAAAAGTTACCCCGAGGTTCTTTTGTTTTATTCGATCGCATATCCCACATTCGCAGCCCAAGTGTGATCGAATAAAGGATTCAATAGCCCGTGAACCTTCCCAGAACACCACAAACTCTCCACCGGGGCAAATCACATCGTCTATAGCCCGTGCACTTCACGTCCCTCTTTGTGGTAAAGGTCATTTTCCCCTCCGCACTTAATAGGAACGTCGACCATGAGGCCGAAGGAGCTTGACAACGTTTCCTCGCTATAAATGACAGAAATTACATCTGTAACGCATCAAGGAGCAAATAACCCTGGGAGCAAAGCGTGGCCAGAACGCGCGGGACTTTTTTTTTCAGTGGTTAACGTTTCCGTTTCTCAAATCTTCACCGCTATTTTGTACTTCCCTTGCTTCCTTTTAATTACCCTAGCGAGTTGTAGAATCCGTAATTTATAGTTCTCATTACCGTAATAAAAATATCTAAAAGAAATAAACCAAATGAAACAAAAAAATAGGACGAAAACCAACAAGAAAAGTAAAAAATAAAGCCACATAAAAAATCGACAGGAGCTGAAAAAATGATCATCCATGAAGGAGATAGCGATCAACTGGTCCCGCCGTAATTGTCGCCAAGGTGTACCTGGCGCATCCTGACCCCCCACCCCCTCCCCTTGTCACCCCCCCTCCCTCGCCTTTCCTTTACCCCTGTCACCCCCCCCCTTTCTATACACCCCCCCCCCTCTCGTTCCATGTGCATCACTTCCTTTCCTTCGTAGAGAAGGATGTCTATTTATCTACGTATGTCTGTCTGTGTGCATCTACACTACCTAGAGTTAATGAGGGAGATAGACAGAGAGAGAGAGAGAGAGAGAGAGAGAGAGAGAGAGAGAGAGAGAGAGAGAGAGAGAGAGAGAAAGGGAGAGAGAGGAGAGAGAGAGAGAGAGAGAGAGAGAGAGAGAGAGAGAGAGAGAGAGAGAGAGAGAGAGAGAGAGAGAGAGAGAGAAGAAGAAAGAAAGAAAGAGAGAGAGAAGAGAGAGAGAGAGAGAGAGAGAGAGAGAGAGAGAGAGAGAGAGAGAGAGAGAGAGAGAGAGAGAGAGAGAGAGAGAGAGAGAGAGAGAGAGAGAGAGAGAGAGAGAGAGAGAGAGAGAGAGAGAACAGAAGAAAGAAAGAAAGAGAGAGAGAAAAGGAGAGAGAGAGAGAAAGAGAGAAAGAGAGAGAGAGAGAGAAAGAGAGAGAGAGAGAGAGAAAGAGAGAGAGAGAGAGAGAGAGAGAGAGAGAGAGAGAGAGAGAGAGAGATAGATAGATAGATAGATAGATAGAGAGAGAGAGAGAACAGATGACAGAAGCAAAAGCAAATCTGGCTTCATTGCATAACGCTTCTTTGTGTCTTTATCAACATCACTCAATTCAGGGCGACGCGTGTCTCCTCTGTTGCGTTGCGTCATTGCTCTGGTTTGTATCTTTATGGCATTTTATTCATCGTTATTTCCAGAATTTCCATGATTGTTGTTATCATTAGCAGTATTTTTCTTGTGATTGTTATTTCTGTTATTGTTGTTTTTTGTTTGTTTTTGTTTTGTTTTTGTTATTGTCATCGGTGTTATTAATATTTTTTGTTGTTTTTGTTGTTGTTGTTATTGTTTATCATTATTATTACTTTTGTTATCATTATTATATTCTTTCTCATCATTATCATCATCTTTATCATCTTTATCACCATTATCATTATGATCATTATCATAATCATTATTATCAATATTGGCATTATAAAAATTATTATCATTGTTATTATTTCATGATCATTATCATTATCATTCTATCATTATTGTCATAACTATTATCATTAATGTTATCATTACAATATCAACTGTTATCATGGTTTTTATCATTACTTTCACTGTTATTCTTATCATATTTTATTGCTGATATCATTACAATAATAATAGTAACACTAGGCATTATCATTAGCATCATTGTTACTAAAATGATGAAAATCATCTTTATTATCAACATTATAATCTTCATAAACATCATAAACATCACCATTAATGACATTGTCATTATCACTATTACCACTACCATAAATACTACTACTACAACTACTACGGTTATCATTACCATTATTGTTACTATCATTATGATACTGATAATCATAATAATCGTAATGATAATGAAAATGATAGTATCAACAATGATGATGGATATAATGATCATTATCACTATCATTATCGTTAATATATTCATCCGACAATACTATATGTCGTACAAGTAATGTTCATTTTGAACATTCTGAAAATGTTCATTATTATCATTGTCATTATCATTGTCATTATCATTGTTATTATCATTGTCATTATCATTGTTATTATCATTGTCATTATCATTGTCATTATCATTGTCATTATCATTGTCATTATCATTGTCATTATCATTGTTATTATCATTGTCATTATCACTGTCATTATCATTGTCATTATCATTTTCATTATAATTTTTATTTTCTTTGTCATAACCATTATCACTATCATTATTATTAATATTATTACTATTATCAGTATCTTTATCATTGTCATTATCATTATCATTTTTATTGTCATTGTCATCATCATTATCATTATTTTTTTCATCATCTTCTTTAAGTTGAATCCTGACATCTGGAGAGGAAGTCCGAGCGGAGATTTCAAGAGGTATTCAAGAGTAATCTAATAAAAGGAATTTTCAAAGAATACCAAGAGAAAGTAAACAAATGAAAAAAAAAGAAAATTTCAGAAGGCGACTCGCAAGAAGAAATTCCAAGAAGAGGAAATTATCAGAGGGAATTCCAAGAGGAAATACTCAGAGGGAATTCCAAGAGGAAATTCTCAGAGGGAATTCCAAGAGGAAATACTCAGAGGGAATTCCAAGAGGAAATTCTCAGAGCGAATTCCAAGAAGAGCCCCAGAGAGTGCACTCCAAGAGGTCTCTCTCCCCGGCGGCGATTCCAAGAGGACCCACTTAAGCGCGCGCCACTGAACGCCAGTGTTGAGCAATATGTTTCGCCGATCCGTGAAGGCGTCTGTAATGGCGAGATTCAAGGCTAGACGAACGGAGTAGTGACCCTTATCGACACGGTACGTTAAGGTCGACGCCCTTAATGATGCCTCTCTTTTTTTTCCCTCGAATTTTGTCATTTTTTCTCCATGTTTTATTTCTTTCTCCTTTTCTTCCTTCTTTCTTTTTTTCCCCTTTTCCCCTCTTCCATTCTGTTTGTTTATTATTGTTATCATCATTATTTTTGGTTATTATTGTCATTATCTTTCTCATCATTATTATCATTATTATCGTAAAACTGACTATCATTATTATGATAATTATCATCATTATATTGATATTTTACCATTATTAAGATGATGATAATTGTTATTGTCATCATCATCATCATTATCATTATTATTGCCATTATTGTTATCATTATCATTTCATAAATATTGATATCATTATCGTTATATTCATCACTCTTATCATCCTTCATTTTTTCCTCGCTTTTCCCTTTCTTTGACAGATAATTTCCATTCATATTTCTCTCCTTCTCATTCTTTCCTTTCGCTTTTACATCTAGTCTTGGCCGTTCTATCTATTTGCTTTTCTCTCCTCGTCTACTATCCACTCATCCATCTATCCACCTCTCCTTCCTTCTATCCACCTCTTCTTCCTTCTATCCACCTCTGCTATCCACTTCTTCCTTCCTCTCTTCCCCCTACTCTCCTCTTCCATTCGTATTGAATAAAAGAAAACGAACGGAGTCCAAACGCTCCTCCCCCCCGTCTTCCATGCCTCCTCCCTCCCCCTTCCCCTCCCCCTCCTGAGATTGCGATGTCATGGGAGGAAGGAACGAATGAGCGTGAATTATGCGCGCGATATATATATATATATAGAGATGTGTATATATATATATATATATATATATATATATATATATATATATATATATATGTATGTGTGTGTGTGTGTGTGTGTGTGTGTGTGTGTGTGTGTGTGTGTGTGTGTGTTTGTGTGTGTGTGTGTGTGTGTGTGGCGTGTGTGTGTGTGTGTGTGTGTGTATGTATGTATATGTATATGTATGTATATATATATATATATATATATATATATATATATATATATATATAAATATGAATATACATATATACATACATACATACATATATATATATATATATATATATATATATATATATATATATATATATATATATATATATATTTCTATATATGAAATTTATTCTTATCTATGTACACACGTATAC
Source organism: Penaeus japonicus (assembly GCF_977035675.1). Taxonomy (NCBI): domain Eukaryota; kingdom Metazoa; phylum Arthropoda; class Malacostraca; order Decapoda; family Penaeidae; genus Penaeus; species Penaeus japonicus. The sequence goes on from NW_028234435.1 coordinate 1,234,895, forward strand.
ATGCAAATACGTATTTTGATATGTATATATGAATACATATGTATCTATAAGAGAATAGCCTTTTCATTTATCTCTGTATGTCACCGTCCAAGCTTACGTACCCTCCAACCCTCCCCTTTCCTCCTCCCCATCTCCCTCTCTCTCTCCCTCCCCCATCCCCCTATCCCTTTCCCTCCCTCTCTCCTTCCCCTTCTCCCATCCCCCATCCCCTCCCCCTCCCCCTTCCCCCCCCTCTCTCTCTCCCCTTCCCCCCTCTCCCTCCCTCTCCCCCTCATCCTCCCCCCTCTCCCCCTCCCTCTCCCCCCCTCTCCCTCTCCCTCTACCTCTCCCCCTCTCCTCTCCTTCTCTCTCTCTCTCTCCCTCTCCCTCTCCCTCTCCCTTCCTCTCTCCCTCTCCCTCTCTCTCTCCCATCCCCTTCCCTCTCCCTCTCTCCCATCCCCCTCCCCCCTCTCCCCCTTCCTCTCTCCCTCCCCCCTCTCCCTCTCCCATCCCCCTCCCCCCTCCCCCTCCCTCTCCCCCTCATCCTCCCCCTCCCCTTTCCTCCTCCCCCTTTCCCTCTCTCTCCCATCCCCTTCCCTCTCCCTATCTCCCATCCCCTCCCCCTCTCCCTCCCCCTCCCCCTTCCCCCCTCTCCCTCTCCCTCCCCCTTCCTCTCTCCCACCCTCCCCTACACGAAATAGAGCACTGACACACATCTATCAATCCATCCTGTGCTGTGAGTCAATATGATGATTCAATTTCAGAATCCGCTTAAGCGTTGTGTAATATCAAATCGCGTTACAGTGCACGGCGGGTAACAGACTGTATCTATGTCGCAATGTTGACGGTCGGTTGTACTCCAATGTCATCCCTGCAACAGCTGCAATTTGCCATCTGTCTCGTTGACACTTTTCACGCACGCGCTTCTCCGGACACCCATAGATGGAGAGGGCGAGAGGGAGAGACAACGGAGGGGGGAAAAGGGAGAAAGAGAGGGAGAAGGATAAGGGAAAGTAGGAATGAAAGGGAAAGGGAGAAGGGAGAGAAAGAAGACTTAAGAGAGGACGGAGGAGTAATGGAGAAAATGAGAGGGAAAGGAAAAGAGAGAAAGGGAAAGGGAAAGTAAGAATGAAAGGGAAAGGGAGAAGGGAGAGAAAGAAGACATGAGAGAGAACGGAGGAGCAATGGAGAAAATGAGAGGGAAAGGAAAAGAGAGAAAGGGAAAGGGAAAGTAAGAATGAAAGGGAAAGGGAGAAGGGAGAGAAAGAAGATATGAGAGAGAACGGAGGAGCAATGGAGAAAATGAGAGGGAAAGGAAAAGAGAGAAATTCTCGATAACAACAATGTTTTTTTTTTCAATATTGATAAGGACATTTTTGCTGATAATGATAACAGTGATGATAAAACAGTGATCATAACAATCATGAAAATAGCACTGATTATAACTTCCAAAGAGATAACAAAACGGTGAAGGAAAATGTAAGTGATTATGATAACATGCACATATTCATCTTTGCAATCCCAATCATCTGCATAATCATGAACACCATAACAAAAAATGAATAAAAAAGTTGCATGAAACGCCCACCGTATTGCTTGCAACCTTCAACGCAAAACAGAGTACGCGCGGGCCGGGTGTCTGCAACAACAGCTGTGCCAAGCCGCGTTGCAACAAGTGCGCAACGGTGCTCTTGTGGCGCCATCGTTTCCCAATGATTACAGGGCTGTGATGATAGAGGCCACGAGCAGGTGCGAATGGCAACACACTCCCTGCCACGCACTCACGCACGCACGCACGCACGCACCCAAGCACGCACGCATGGTCGCTTAGAAGCACACATTTAGGTACGCATGGCTTCACGCATACGACCATGCATTTAGGCGGGGTGGACGAACGTCTTTGTGTGTGGGGGGTGGGGGGGGAGGGGTGGATGCGTGTGATTGTCTGGCTGTCTCTTCTCTCCTGCTCGCCCTCCCTCCGCTCTCTCTCTCTCTCTCTTCCTCTCTCCCACTCTTTCTCTCTCTTTCTCTCTTTCTCCCTCCCTCTCTCTCTCTCTCTCTCTCTCTCCCTCCCTCCCTCTCTCTCTTTCTCTCTTTCCCTCTCTCTCTCTCTCTCTCTCTCTCTCTCTCTCTCTCTCTCTCTCTCTCTCTCTCTCTCTCTCTCTCTCTCTCTCTGAGAAACAGATAACGGAATGCAGTCATACTCCACGGATAGTGTTTTGAAAGGCAGCGAGTTCATATGTTCAAACATTCAGGTATCAAACTGCACAACTGTATCTCAAAAATCACTCTTACTTATCGCTCATACGCCCCTCACACGCACACAAGCACACAGTCACACTCATCTACTCTCCCCCGGCACACCACACCCACCCACACACACACCTACACCCCGCAACCACCCACCCACACACACAACTACACCCCGCAACCACCCACCCACACACACACCTACACCCCGCACACACCCACCCACACACACACCTACACCCCGTCCACACACACCCACACACACACCTACACCCCGTCCACACACACACCTACACCCCACCCTCACACACACCTACACCCCGCACACACACACCCACACACACACCAACACCCCGTCCACACCCACCCACACACACACATACACCCCGTCCACACCCACACACACACACCTACACCCACACATACATACACACACGCACCCTTCCCTCACCCCCCCCCCCCCCTTACGACATCCATCTCAGGTCACTGCTCAAGATCTCGTACGCACTGGCCTTGAAGTCACAGGTCTTATAAATGATGCAAATCTTCACATGGAGGAAATGTGCTTAGATCACTGCTCTCTAGGGGGCTAGAGAGGAGGGGAGGGGAGGGGAGGGGGAGGGGGGAGGGAGGGGGGGTCGGAGGGGGTGTTGTTATGATGTCATATTTTGATTTATGCGCATTTTTTTTTTTTGTCACGGGTGGGTAATAATGAGAGAGTATATTTGCTGTTTTGTTGTTGTTGCTGTTGTTCTTACTGTTGTTATTACTCTCCTTGTTTTTATCATCGTTATTATTCTTAGTTGTATTAGAATTATTGGTATCATATCACTAACAGCATTTTCAGTATCATTATCGCTGTTATCGTTATTATCTATATCTTTATCAGCATCATTTTGTTGATTTCATTATCATCAATGTCTTATCACTGTCGTTACTAGTATCATCATATTTTTTTATGATCATTTTAGCTGAACACGATAATAAACCTAATGATGATAACAACAGCGAGAAGACAATAATGATGATGAAAATGATGATAGACATCGTCATAATTATATCATTGTTACTATATTATCAGCTCTGTTATCACCATTCATAATGATGACAACGATGATAATAATTATTATTGTTATTGGTAAATATATATATATATATATATATAAAAATATATATATATATAAAATATAAAATATATATATATATATACACACACACATATATATATACATACATACATATATATATATATATATATATATATATATATATATATATATATATATGATATATATATATATATAAATGTGTGTGTGTGTGTGTGTCTGTGTGTGTGCGTATGTGTGTGTGTGTGTGTGTGTGTGTGTGTGTGTATCTGTGTGTGTGCGCGTGTGTGTGTGTGTGTATGTGTGCGGGAGGGTACTGCAGAGCGTTCTCAATTGTGATTCTTCCAACAGCCATGAATTTGTCATGGAGCACATTTTTCTCTTTCACAGATAACTGCAATTAATAACAATACGTGTTGCCCGATAAGAATGATCGAGCGCGGAAGAAAGGTCAACAGATGAGAGATAAGGTCAGCTGAGGTCAGACGCGCGTGGATGACCGAGATGATAAGGAGCGAGATCGTCTCAGGGCGAATCCATCACCCAAACACAACCTCGTTTCCACGCCTAATCGCTGCAGCCTCAGCGGACGCCATTTCGTGCGTGATTCACCGATTTCTCGTATCGTCATTGCATCTCTCACGGCCATGAGAAGTATTAATCTCTTTCTCACACTCCTCCCTCCCTCCCTCCTCCCTCTTCTCCCTTCTTCCTCTCCGTCTCCTCCTTCCCGTCTTCCCTCCTTCCCACCCTCCCTCCTTCCCTACTACCTCTCCTCCTTCCCTCCCTCCTTCCCTACTACCCTTCCTCCTTCCCTCCCTCCTTCCCTACTACCCCTCCTCCTTCCCTACTACCTCTCCTCCTTCCCTCCCTCCCTCCTTCCTTCTTCCCTCCCTCCTTCCCTACTACCCCTCCTCCTTCCCTCCTTCCCTCCCTCCCTCCTTCCTTCTTCCCTCCCTCCTTCCCTACTACCCTTCCTCCTTCCCTCCCTCCTTCCCTACTACCCTTCTTCCTTCCCTCCCTCCTCCCCTCTTTCTCTTCTTCGTTCCCTCCTTCCCTCCCTCTCTTCATCCTTCTTTCCCTTCCTCCCTCTCTTCCTTCCATCCTTAACTCCCTCCTTCATCCCCTTCTTCCTTTCTTCCCTCCCACCCTCCCTCCGTTCTTCTCACCCTCCCTCCCTCCCTCCCTCCTTCCCTCCCTCTTTCGCCTTCCTCCCCTCGTACACTTTCTTGTCTCTCCTCACTTTCGCTCCAAAGAAACCATCCCTCCATAACCATATCTCCCCCGCTACTACTGCTCTTAGCAACCCTCCCCCCTCCCCCTCCTCGCCCCTTCTCTGTACTCCCCCCCCATCTCCCTCTGCACCCCTCTCCCTCCTCTGTACCCCTCCCCTCCCCCGGCAACCCTGAAGTTCGCCGACACACATCGCCTCCCGAGCGGACGACACGAGCGACGAAAACTCGCGTGAGGATCATTGCCGTCGGATTGCGACATCTCACCCCCCCCTCGCGCGCGCTCACTCTCTTCCCTCCTCCAACTCCTTCCTTTCTCCCTCTCCATCTCTTCCTTCCTCATCCTCCGCCTCCGCCTCTTCTCCTTCTCCCTCTTCCACCTCGACGTCATCCTCCTTCCTCCCTCCCTTCTTACTGTAAACCCATCTCCCTCTCCCCGCCCACCACACTCATCCTCCCCCTCGTCCTATCCCGTCGCTTGTTCTCTTCACCGCCTCTCTCCCTCCTCTCCTCTCCCTTCCTCTATACGACTCAATCCCATCGTCCTTATCCTCTACCACGCCCCCCCAAACGCCCCTCTCCCCCCCCCCTCTCTACTACGTAATCCTCTCCGACTCCTCCCACCCCCTCCTTGTCTGTGGCCGCGGCGTGTGGCGGTTGTCCCATATTATCACGCTGTGGGCTTGGTCGTGACGGGTGCGGGCGGCTGTGCGCTGAATATTCATGGGTGGCGGAGTCTAGAGGGGGGGGGGGGAGCAGGAGGCGTAAAGGGAAAGGAGGAGGAGGAGGAGGAGGAGGAGGAGGAGCAAGAAGGGAAGGTGGAGGGGGTAGAGGAGGAGGAGGAGGAGGAGGAAAAGGTCTAGAAATGTACTTTTAGCAAATTCATGTTCAGGAACTTATGAGAACTGGATCATTCACTCATTCACACAGCAACGTTTCTTTATCATTTGCATGACTGTTATCATCATTATTAACAATATCATTATTGCCATTATTAACTTTTTTATCATTATCATCGTTAATATCACTGTTATCATCATCATTATAATCATTATTTTTATCATCATCATCACAATTACTGTTGTCATTCCACTCATCACAATCATCACCATTTATCAGCATAATTCCAAAACCTTACAATCTTTAAGACTCTTTCGACCTACGTTCCGCGAGACGCAGTGATACAGCAGCCCAGATTCGTAGTCAGCCGTAGAAGCCCTTAGAGAGAGTGCTGTCTGACGCGAGCTGACACGCTTGAGAACATAGAAGCTGGCACTCATAACCTTGAAGATCCCTCCCCCCACCCCACCCCCCCACTCCCCTCCACGCCCCAGCTCTTCAAGGAGTGTGTGTGTGTCTCGTTTACTCTCACTCTCTCTTTCACTCGAATGTGTTCTTAATTCTTCGATTCTTCTCTTATCACCTAATCTTTATTTTATTTTTCGTTATATTCTTTATTATACTAAATTCTATATCTAATATTTTACATCATATCTATATTACATTCTAAATCATTCTGTGCTTTTATAGCGATTATTCTTTCTTTATGTAATGGGAAAAAAATAGGAAAACGAAATTTATTTTCCTTTGAATACATTTAACATTTCAGAATAATGTGGGAAAATGTTAGTCAATCACTCACGCACACACATCTGCACATGTATGCGTGTGTCAATGTTTGTGTGTGCTTTTGTGCACGTTTACTTGTTTAAAGTGTGTATGCGGATGTGTGTATCTGAATTTGAGTATGTATGCAGTTATGTAAGCATGAATTGTTTCTGCAAATTGTGTTTCATAATAACAGTCAGTATTCTAAATTTGCAGATATGTATAAGCAAAGGATATATACATGTGTATGTATATATATATATATATTATATATATATATATATATTATATATATATATATATATAATATACATATACATATACATATATATACATATATATAATATATATATATATATAATATATATATATATATAATATATAATTATATATATATATATATATATATATATATATATATATATATATATAATATACATATATAATATATATATATACGTACCACACACACACATACATATATGTATATATATATATATATATATATATATATATATATTATATATAATATATATTATATATATATACACACACACACACAAATACATATGTATGTATGTATATGCATGTCTATATATAATGTATTTATATACATAATATACTTATATATATAAATATATATATATATATATATATATATATATACATATATATACATATATCTAAATGTATAATAGAAATATAACACAAAGAACGACAGGTAAAAGTGAAACTGGGATCACGCCTTACATTTCTGTTGAAGTCTCTAGTCGTCAAAAAGGAGACCGTATTCTAACTTCTGATAAATTATGAATATTAATAGCCAATGGCAATAGATACTGATGATCTATGAATTGAAAGAAATTGCAACTCATGAATTATGATAAATGCGAAGAACAGAGAAATATAGTCAAGCTAAGATCACTACCTCTGGCCCGTTGAAATCACCCGGTATCAAAATCTGGATTATATTCAAAGTTAAAGAAAAGACACGATTTATCAGTACCAATTAACATCAATTTGCAATATATAAATAGAAATTTCATGAAAAAGAAGTGTTGACTTGAAGATTAAATACCTGTTAGTGATGGCGCTATGGAGAGATCAGGCGTCTTCAAGTTCACGAATTTACAAAGGACTTCCGAAGGACCTCCGATTCATTTCGATCTGCTGTAGGACGCTCCTGGTTCCATCTAAGTGTCCTGCAGTAGTCTAGAAATTTCACTTTCGATCGATTTTCTTTTCACTCGATACACTTTTTTAAAAAATCTCCAGGGATTCCTTTTTTCCAACAAATAATAAATATCGTTCACCAGATTTCCAAGCACACTTCAAGCACCGTGAGCCAGAAACTGAAAAAAAAGAATGTCTTTCTGGAGCGAGTGCGTGCGCGCACGTGCGTAGGGCCGTGGGAGAGGACGCGTGTGCGAGGAGCTGCGTACGCGCCGTGTGTGCGTGCTAGACTCCCTCGCTGCACGTGTCATCGAGCGCCCCGACACAGCATCTTGCGCCGCGCTGCCAGACGTCGAGCGATGTGGGCAACCGCGCTAGCGCTGCTCTCACACATATCA
>NW_028234435.1:1249969-1257469 GCF_977035675.1 Penaeus japonicus
AGTCACCAATGATCGACCTTGGTAAAGTAACAGTGATCTAGATCTGCGGAATGACGTCACAAATGAATGACGTCACAGAGGAAAGTCGCCGTCGGAGGCGCTGCAATTGGTCGTAAAAATCCCCCCCCTATCACCCCCTCCCCCTCCCCCATTTCTGGTCATCTCGCGCCTTGTAATTATCTTTATTGACATCATTATCTTGTAATTGACGCCGTTTATGCTTGGAATTCGTTGCGTGTTTACTTTTCATTTTTTCCGTAATTCTGTGGCTTCCATAAAATATCTTAATGGGAGTAATTGTTGTTAGGTTTTCATTTGACTTAGTCGCTTATATACGCAAATATGTTTGTGTGTGTATTCGTCTGTATATATATTATCTATATATTTATCTATATATATATATATATATATATATATATATATTATATATATATATATATTTTAATATATATATATATACGTGTATATATAATGACTATATATATATAATTCAATAAAAATAATAGGTATATATATATATATTTATTTTATATATCTTATTTATATATATATATATATATATATATATATATAGATATATATATATATATATATATATTAACTTTATATATATATATAATGTATATATATATATATATTTATATATAATATATTATATATATTATATATATATAAGATATATATAATATAACTATATGTGTACAATAAATATTAAATATATATTAATATTTATATTATGTATATTGATATATTTATTAAATTAGTATGTACATACATGTATGTATATACAGTATATATTTAGTGAAATATATTTATAAACGATATATAGACCTTATAATATTATATATAATTTATATAGAAGTATATATATTATATATTATAATATCATATATACGCAATATATAATGTGTGTGTGTGTGTGTGTGTGTGTGTGTGTCAGGTGTGTTGTGTGTGTGTGTGTGTGTGTGTGTGTTTACGTGTGTGTGTATACATATTATATATATATATACTACTATATATATATATATTACGATATATATATTTATATCTATATGTATGTTATGTATGTATGTATATATATTTATTATATGATATATATTGTATTTATATTATATATTCGTCTAATATAATATATAAATATATATGTGATGTATGTATTATGTTATATATTATATATAACATATCTATTATTTTTAATTTATATATATATATATATTTTTAATATATATCATATATTATCTATATTATTATATATATGATATATATATATTCTCCCTTCATCTTCTATTGCCTCTTGACTGAAATAACAAAACGAGAAAAGGGAGGGGGGGATGATAAATAATGAATTATAATAAGATATTAGAAAAGAAGGGAAAAAACCTCGTGGCCGGCATTCTCATTATCATTCTGCAACCGCCCACCTTCAACCCACCTCCAGTTTACCTCCAATTCACCGTCAGCCCACCTCTAATCCACTAGCCCACCTTCAGTTCAATCTCAACCCACCATCGCACCACCGCCCCTCTATATCCCACCTCTAGTCAATTTTCAACCCACCTCTAGCCTACCTTTAGCCCACCTTCACGCCAACTCCAGCTTCCCTTTAGCCCACCTTCACGCCAACTCCAGCCTACCTTCACTTACCACCTACCTTATGGTCATGCCAACACCTTATGAGCCCATTCAGCCTCTCAACCCACCCTCGCTACCATCTACAATTTACCCTCAAGCCCTTTTATATAAAACCCCAACCCAACCTTCACGTCCCCCCTTCAGCAATACACTTTAGAGCCCACCATCAGCCCACCTCTAGCTTACCTCTACCCACATCTAGCTCATCGTCAGCCCACCTCCATTAAACTTCCAAACCACCCTCAACCCACCCGCAGTCTCCCTTTACCCACCTCCAGCCCACCCAAAACCCCCCATACCCCCCACCGCCCACTCCCAACCCACTTTTAGCATATCTCACCAGCCCGCCCCTAACCTTTCCTTTCCTCTAACCTCTCTTTAGCCCACGTCCAGCCCACTTCCAGCCCACCATCAGCCCACTTCCAGCCCACCATCAGCCCACGTCCAGCCCACCACCAGCCCACCTCCAGCCCACATCCAGCCCACCTCCAGCCCACCTCCAGCCCACCCCCCAATCCATCTTGCGTGACAGATTAGCCAATCGCCGGACACGCGCGCCGGTGAATCGAGGTAATCACGGGCGGCAATTATGGTTTTGCAGATGGCGCCTAATTAGTCCTTGATGGTGGGCGGAATGGCGATTTTTTTCTCTTTTTCGCGAGGGGGGGAGGGGCGGGGGATGGGGGGCGTCAGGGGATGGGGGGCGTCGGGGGATGAGGGGGGGGGGATGAGGGGGGGGCGTTGGGGGATGGGAGGGGTCGGGTTGGGTTGTGGTCTCTGGAGGAGTTGTGGATGTTGTTGTGGTGGTGGTTGTGGATGTGATTGTTGTTGAGGTTGTTTTGGATGTGATTGTTGTTGTTGAGATTGTGGATGTGATTGTTCTTGTTTTGGATGTGATTGTTGTTGTTGTGGATGGGATTGTTGCTGTTGTTGTGGATGTGATTGTTGTTGTTGTTGTTTTGAATGTGATTCTTGTTGTTGTGGATGTGATTGTTCTTGTTGTGGATGTGATTGTTGTTGCTGTTTTGCATGTGATTGTTGTTGTTGAGGTTGTGGATGTAAATGTTGTTGTTGTTGTTGTGGATGTGATTGTTGTTGTTACGGATTAGATTGATGTTATTGTGGTTGTGGATGTGATTGTTGCTGTTGTTGTGGATGTGATTGTTCTTGTTTTGGATGTGATTGTTGTTGTGGATGGGATTGTTGCTGTTGTTGTGGATGTGATTGTTGTTGTTGTTGTTTTGAATGTGATTCTTGTTGTTGTGGATGTGATTGTTGTTGCTACGGATTAGATTGTTGTTGCTGTTGTTGTGGATGGGATTGTTGCTGTTGTTGTGGATGTGATTGTTCTTGTTTTGTATGTGATTGTTGTTGTTGTGGATGTGATTGTTGTTGAGGTTGTTTTGGATGTGATTGTTGTTGTTGTTGTGGATGTGATTGTTCTTGTTTTGGATGTGATTGTTGTTGTGATTATTTTTGCCGTTGCAATGGATGTGATTGTTGTTGTTTTGTATGTGATTATTGTTGCTTTGGATGTGATTGTTGTTGACTAGGATTAGAATTGTTGTTGTTGTGTGTTTGTGGATGTGATTGTTGTTGTGTTGTTGGTGGATGTGATTGTTCTTGTTTTGGATGTGATTGTTGTTGTGGATGGGATTGTGGTCAATTTTGTTGTGGAGTGTTGTGATTGTGTTGTTGTTCGCTTTTGCAATGTGATTCTTGTTTGTTGTGGATTGCTGATTGTATGTTGTTGTTGTTGATTTTGAATGTGGATTCTTGTTGTTGGATGTGAATTGGTTGTGCGACGGTGTCGGATTAGATTGTTGTTGCTGTTGTTGTGGATGGGATTGTTGCTGTTGTTGTGGATGTGATTGTTCTTGTTTTGTATGTGATTGTTGTTGTTGTGGATGGGATTGTTGCTGTTGTTGTGGATGTGATTGTTGTTGTTGTTGTTTTGAATGTGATTCTTGTTGTTGTGGATGTGATTGTTCTTGTTGTGGATGTGATTGTTGTTGTTGTTACAGATTAGATTGTTGTTGTTGTGGTTTGTAGATGCGATTGTTGTTGTTGTGGATGTTATTGTTGTTGTTGTGGATGTGATTATTGTTGTTACGGATTAGATTGTTGTTGCTGTTGTTGTGGATGTGATTGTTGTTGTTGTTATGGATGTAATTGTTATTGTTGTTTTGGATGTGATTGTTGTTGTTGTTTTGGACATGAATGTTGTTGTTGTTTTGGGTGTGATTATTTTTGTTGTTGTTTTGGGTGTGATTGTTGTTGTTGTTTTGGACCTGATTGTTGTTGTTGTTTTGGGTGTGATTATTTTTGTCGTTGCAATGGATGTGATTGTTGTTATTGTTTTGGATGTTATTGTTGTTGTTTTGGATGTGATTGTTGTTGTTGTTTTGGGTGTGATTGTTGTTGTTGTTTTGTATGTGATTATTGTTGCTTTGGATGTGATTGTTGTTATTGTTTTGGATGTTATTGTTGTTATTTTGGATGTCATTGTTATTGTTTTGGATGTCATTGTTGTTGTTTTGGGTGTGATTGTTGTTGTTTTGAATCTGATTGTTGTTGTTGTTGTTTTGAATGTGATTGTTCTTTTTGTGATTGTTGTTGTGATTGTTGCTGTTGTTGTTGTGGTTGTGAATGATGTTGATTTGAGAGAAGGGATTATTATATTTGTTGCTTGGTCTGTGTTGGAATTCGTTCTTGAATGATTAAGATTCCAAATTTCTTGCTTTGAGACACAAAAACTCTGCGTTCATTTATCTTCCTTAGATGTATTCTATTCTTTAAGATATATATAAAACTGATTAAATCATAAACATATTGAATCATAAATCATAAGATATATGAAACTGTGAAATAAAATAGTAGGTCTAATCATTCAATCAAATATTACTTTTCAAATGAAGTGAAATAAATTTTGTCACAAAATTTGGCGAAGACAAAATGACATGAACAAGAATCTCTGGTTCTAAAATTTTACTTATTGATAAGTAGAGTTGGCTGTTAATATGGTTATCATCATTATCATTATTGTTATTATTATTATCATTATAGATATTATCAATATTATCATTGTTATATATTTTCCTCATTGTCATCATTATTATCAATATCATATCACTAACATCTTTATTATCATTTTCATCATTTTATTCTTATCATCATTATCAACATGATTATCATCTTTATCATCGTTATCATCATTACCATTATCCTCTTTATCATCATTGTTATCATTATCATCATCATTATCATCATAATCATCATCATCATTGTTATAATCATCACTAACATCATTATCGTCAATATCATCAATATCATCAATGATATCATCATTATCATTATTATTCTTATCATTACTGTTATTATAATTATCACCCTCGTTATTATTATCATCCTTGTTATCATTATTTGTATCATGATCATCATTATTAGCATAATTTTTGTTGTTATTATCATTACCATCCTTTTCATTATAAATACCATTATCATCTTTATTGGCATCGTTTTCATAATCGTTGTTGTTTACATAGTCACCATCATTATCATCATCAGTATTATTACAGCCATCAAGATAAATTGCATTGCCATTATCACAATCATTGCAATTATCATTATCATCTCATGAATCAGCGCTCATGCGTCAGTCTATACATAAGGTTATACATCCTTCATTTCCTAGTACTATATTAAAAATATATCTTACGTTACGAAGATGACATTTCAAAACGAGGAGTCAAAAAAAAAAAAAAAAAAGAAAAAAAAAAAAACTTGATCAGTGACATTTCAACAATGTAAATAAACACCTCCATAATTAGTGCATTTTCGGGAATTTTCTTGAGCAAGATGCTGACGGACATGAGTCGAGATAATTATCATACCAAATGCAGATTGCAAATAGGAACTAATTAGATTGATGGAGTACATGGTATTTCCTCGTTGCAATTACTCGTTGGCTGATTGTCCTCCTGCATTTGGTCAGCTGATGGTGTTGTCACTGTTGTCAGCTACAGCAGTCTTGCTTTTATCAATTTTATTGTGATCAGCAGCAAGAGGATTTCTTAATGAGAGTGTAGATGCAGAGAGATACGAATAAAGGACACTGAGAAAGGTCATGTATTTGTATATAGACTCATTGCTCTCTCTCCTTATAGGTATGTAGATATATGAGCAGATAAATGATGATATACTTAGGTACAGATATTTGTATGTATATACATATATGTACACGGATATATACTGTACGTATATATGTATATGTATATGGTATTTATATATATATATGTGTGTGTGTGTGTGTGCGTGTGTATGTGTTTATGTGTGTGTGTGTGTGTGTGTTTGGGTGTGTGTGTTTGGGTGTGTGTGTGTGTGTGTGTGTGTGTGTGGAGAGAGAGAGAGAGAGAGAGAGAGAGAGAGAGAGAGAGAGAGAGAGGGAGGGAGGGAGGGAGGGAGGGAGAGAAAGAAAGAAGAGAGATAGGGGGGAGATAGAGAGAGATGAGAGAGAGAGAGAGAGAGAGAGAGAGAGAGAGAGAGAGAGAGAGAGAAGAGAGAGAGGGGGAGAGAGAGAGAGAGAAAAGAAAGAGAGAGAGAGAGAGAGAGAAAGAGAAATAGAGAGGTGGGGGGGAGAGAGAGGGAGAGAAAGAAAGAAGAGAGATAGAGAGGGAGAGAGAAAGAAGAGAAATAGGGAGAGAGAGAGAGAGAAAAAATACAAAAGAGAGAAGGTGGGGGGGGAGGGCAAGAGGAATATCATACAGATATGTCAGAAGAAACGCTTTTCATAGTCGGAGCATGATCTGGTTGACGAAAAATATCGACAAACAATGCCAAGAACATTTCGGACCATCTGCAAAATGTCCTACGTCAATATTTTTTTCGTTCTTTAAATTCAATCAGAAAGATGGACACACATTCCACAATTAATATCTCTCTCTCACTCATTCACTCACTCTCACCCTCTCTGTCTGTCTGTCCTCTCTCTCTCTCTCTCTCTCTCTCTCTCTCTCTCTCTCTCTCTCTCTCTCTCTCTCTCTCTCTCTCTCTCTCTCTCTCTCTCTCTCTCTCTATCTATATATATATATATATATATATATATATATATATATATATATATATATATATATATATATATATATACATATACATATATATATATATATATATAAGGTGGCACGTGCCCCCTCATCTCCCTTCGCACAAGTCCCCCCCTCCCTCCCTCCCTCCCCCCATCCCCCGGGCCCTATCCCCGCCACCATCATATCCGCCACATCATATCCGTCTGCCACCGCCTGACCTATCGTCCACTAATAAGACAGAGCGGGTCCGCTTATCCGAATATCCGCACGCCGATCAGCGATCAAAGGTCGGCCTCCAATCTGCAAGAAATCAATCGCTCGATTTATGTCTTGGGGGGAGAGATCAGATTGGTTGATTCGACTTTCACCGAATCAATGATTGGATCTTGAGGTGAGCTGCCTTCTTTATCGGTGTTATTTGCGTGTTATCGGTTATTTATTTGTGTTATCCGCTGCTCCACGGTTGTTTATTGGTGTTATCTCCTCTTCGTCGGTTATATACTGGTGTTATCGGCGTCGGATAAATAATTCATCAGGGATTGTCCGAGCCTGAGTTTGATCGCAAGACCGAAGCTGCGGCGCCATGTGGGGGGAGGGAGGGAGGGAGGGAGGTGAGGGGGATGAGAGAGGGGCGTGCTTCTTCGACTGCCCCCCCCTCCCCCCCGTTTCTTATTTGGAGGAGGCAGGAGACGGTGAAGAGGTGATGATAGGTTGTCAGGAGGTGGAGGTAGAGGAAGGAAAGGGGAGAGGGAGAGGGAAGGGAGAAGAAGAACAGAGAGAGAGG